>NC_139222.1:278347924-278513205 GCF_055691185.1 Crinia signifera
TTGTGAGGAGATTAGACGTCTGTTACAGAGCTAGAGAGAGTTATAGTAGTTTCAGTGCATTTTTCAGTGAATTTTGCTTCATTTCTACTGATTCCTGTGCAATGGCAGCATCTTCATCTGTGAGCCTGTTCACCCTGCCGCAGAATGAGGAGGACGCCATTAGTTTCTTACAGTAGCGTCACCTGCTGCCAGTGACGGCGACGTGCAGTAATGGGCACCCGATGAGGATGTCTGTGAAGGAGTGCATGTGGAGGTGCCACATAAAGACATGCTGTCAGAAGGTGAGAGCGGCCCATTTCTTCCCAGGGAGCCGCTTGCCTTTCGTGAAGCTGGTGAGATTCATCTACACATGGTCCGAGGAAACGACCTCTATTGACTTTTGCCAGCGTGAGCTGAACCTGTCTAATAAGACAGTGGTCCACTATAACAACTGGATGCGGGAGGCCTGCACAGTGGACTTGCTGGCACAGCCGCAGCACCGCATTCAGGGCCCTGGACAGATCGTAGAGGTAGATGAAAGCCCCTTTGTGTAATGTGGGCAGAGTTTTACCTCAGCAATGGGTGTTTGGGGGGATATCCCGTGAAAGGGGACAGTGTTTTATAACCCCAGTGCCACAACAGGACGCCAGCACCCTCATGTCCGCTATAAACACCCACATAGAGCCGGGAACCACTATAATTGTTATTGAATCATTGTAACTTTTATTTGCTATGAATTGTTATATGTTCTTGAATCATTATTTATTAACTAAATTCGACAAGTTGCTCATTAACACACATTGTCACTATGAATGATATTGCTGGTGTGAATGTGTCCATAACACACCCCCATTATCCACGTTAGCCCGAAGCATGGCGAGCGGCATCGGAACGCGTCCTCCAACCTTTTCATACCCCCAATATCCACGTCGGCATGGAGTTGATTTTATATAGTGTGGCGAGCCACCGAGCCCGAAGCGTGGCGAGCGGACGCGTAATACATGGAACATAATTATGTTCCATGTATTATGCGTCGCCACGCTTCGGGCTCGGTGGCTCGCTGCGCTCGCACACTATATAAAATCATTTTCACGCCGACGTGGATAGTGGGGGTATGAAAAGGTCGGGCGGCCGCGTTCAACCGCCCCTAGTGGGGCTCGCCATGCTTCGGGATTACGTGGATAGTGGGGGGGTCCCAAAAAATGACATTATATGTAATTTAATGGTATAGCACAATAAATGACATGATTTTATGTGCAATCAGAACATAAAAAATATAGGATAAAAAAATCACATGGCATGCGATCGTACCCTATCTTTTTAATGTATTCATAGACATAGAGCAGTGAATACATTACATACAATAATCGCATCGCATGCCATCCAATAACGAGATGCGATGCGATTTCACTACCCTGAATGGCCCACTAAGCAAATAACGTAGTGGGCGCCGTGCTTATACACAAGTACCCAGATACTTTTTACAAACGCCGTGTCCTGCACCCGCCTCCCTCGCTGCAGAGACTGGGCAGTGGGTGTAGAAACCAGAGGCTGCCGCAGCAGCACAGTCTCTCTCCCCTACTTAGCACATGCTGCTCAGTGCCGTGTGTGCTGAGCGGAGGAGAGAGGCAGCTGCAGCAGCCTGTGCACCTGCACACAGCCCGTACCCCCTTTTTTTTTAATCAACCGAGCCATGGCCACACCCATCCCGTTGATCATGCACCTTTTTTACCGGTGCCCTGTGGTGCTTTGCTCTGGTTGTATTAAGAAAGTCATAAGCTTTCCAACGACCTAGCACAATGCATGAAAACAACAGAAATCACACAGACGCTTATGACGGCACACTTACGGGTTCGTCTGATTAAACCCATCTTTTAACTTCCAACTTACGTTGTCCCCTAAGATGATTAGGTAGTGTGCAAAGATTGAAGATGATTAGTTAAAGTGTTTTAGAGTTATCGTGGAACATCCAAACACACACACACACATACACACACACACACAAACATCATTCAATTATACTTATGTAGATATCCAGGGTTTTTGGGTTATTCTGTAAGTGGGAAAAGCAGAACACCCTCAGATGACTACAGTTATTGGGCCAGATGTATCAAGCTTCAAAAAGTGAAGAGCGATAAACAGCCAGCCAATCAGCTCCTACCTGTCATGTTTCAAACCCAGCTTTTTACATGACTGTTAGGAGCTGAATGGCTGGCTGTTTATCACTCTTCATTTTATCACTTTTTGAAGCTTGGTGCATCTGGCCCAATAACGTTCAAGGTTTTTTATTTATTTTACCTGCAGTTCGGTGAATTTTGTATGACTCACTGTCCTCATATCTACAAATGTTCTCATAAAACTGGACGCCAGGTGATCTGCGCGGAGTGCTGTAGCATCTTTTTTGTGTGAATGTGCGTCTTAGTCACACTGCAATACGCCAAAACTGCTTCACAAGACTGCAATGTTGTTTTTAGGCCAAAAGGTTGCACCGAGGTAGCTGGATGACTATTCTAAGCGACACAAATGGCGGCACAAGCACGTAGCTCATCTAGGTCCCAAAGAGAACATAATTCAAAGAAGAAAAAAGGTGCAAGATGGAATCATCCTTGAGCCATCGTACCCACCCTTATATTGCGTAAATAGGACATGCACACTGACTTTAACAAACCAATCATCTCAGCAGCAGGGTCTGCCACACGACTGTGGCTGAAATGATTGGTTTGTTTGGGCCCCCACAAAAAAAATAATTAATCTCTCCTTGTACAAAGTTGCTCTACAGAGGCAAAATGTCATCCTCATCCTCTAATTCCTCACCCCCTTTACTGTGTACATCCTCATCCTCACAGATTATCAATTTGCCCCCGCTGGACTCCATAATCACAGGTCTCTCTGGAGGCAATTGCTGGTCTTTGTTGAAGAACTGATCATTCATTTTGATGAACATCATCTTCGAAACATTTTGCGGAAGCAACCTCCCACTCCACTCGCTGACCAGGTTCCCAACGGCACTAAAAACTCTTTCGGAGTACACACTGGAGGGGGACAACTCAGGTAAAATAGAGCCAGTTTGTACAGGGGCCTCCAAACGTCCTTTTTATCCTGCCTGTATAGGTATGGACTGTCTGACATGTCTACTTGGATGCTGTCACCAATGTAATCCTCCACCAAGTATTCAATAGAGACAGCATTGTATGCACCGACAGTAGATATGTCAGCAATTGTTGGCAGGTTCTTCAGTCTGGACCAGATGACCAAACTCACTCCTGCCTGCCCTGCATCCCAGCCAGCAGGTCAGAAGGAGGAGCTGTTGCCATGTCACGGTCCTCTTCAGATGACAATCTCCTGACCAGCAGGTCTTTGCACTGCTGTAGACTTGTGCCTGCCGAAAACAGAGACACAACATAGACTTTAAACCAAGAATTGAGCATGATGGCCAAAATGCAGTGCTCTGACTTTAATATACTGACCACCATTGTGTTCTGGCAAAGTGTATGAAGGGCTTCATCCACAAGACCTACATATTCTGTGGAATCGCAACGCTTTAGCTCCTCCTTCACTGTGTTCAGTTCTGGGCACCGCACCTTAAAAAGGACATACATAGCGCACACATATTCTGCAACGCTGTACAGAGAATATTTGAACATTCACATCAGTCCCTGCCCCAGTGGAGCTTACAATCTATATTCCCTACCACATGTACACGCACACACAGACATTCTATGGTTAATTTTGTTGGGAGCCAATTAACCTACCAGTATATTTTTGGATTGTGGGAGGAAACCGGAGTACCCGGAGGAAACCCACCCAAGCACGGGGAGAATATACAAACTCTGCACAGTTAGGGCCATGGTTGGTATTGAACCCATGACCTCAGCGCTGTGAGGCCATTACTCCATTCAATTGAATTGGAACAGGTACAGAGAAGGGCGACTAAGCTAGTAAAAGGTCTTGAATCACTAGAATACACAGATAGGTTAACCAGGCTGAATATGTTGTCACTGGAGAAATGGAGGGGTTTTTTTGCATTCTGAACGGGTTTTGAAACGGTATTTAGGACCCCACACTGTTTCCCCCCTCCCCTGGTATCTGGGCAGCGCAATCCAAACCCTCTGCTCCCCCTGGACCAAGGCAGCCCCCCCCCACCATACCTGGACAGCCAGCTGGTAATCCAGGCAACATGTGTCCATGCCTCGCCACTCATTTCACATTCCCCGAAGGGACCCTGCCGCTGTGTGGCACAGGGGAGACTGGAGGAGTGCCTGCCCCCTGCAGCCTGTATCATCACCCCCGGACCGGGGTCTCGTCTCCCCTGCTGCAGCATCTGATCCCGGGTCCCCTGTCCACAGCGAGGCATGGACACATGTTGCCTGGATTACAGGCTGGCTGTCCAGGTACCGGGGGGGGCTGCCTTGGTCCAGGGGGAGCAGAGGGTCTGGATTGCACTGCCCACATACTAGTGGGGGGGACCGAGCTGCCCAAGTACCAGGGGAGGGGGGGTTGGACTGTGCCACCCAGGTACTAGGGGAGGGGGGACAGAACTGCCCAGGTACCAGGTTTCTATGGGTTAAACGGGTTGAATCTGATGCTGCTTTCACACCGCAAACCTGCTTTAGACCAGGTATTTCAGGGTTGCCGGAATTCCCGGGAGTCTCCCGAAAATCGGGTCCCCCTCCCGGCCCCCCGGAAGGGTGGGCAACCCTCCCGGACCCCCCTGAGCCCCCCGAATCGCGGCATGTAAAAGGAGGGGGCGGAGCTAAAATGGCACAATCGTGTCATTTTAGCCCCGCCCCCTCCATGGAGATCAGTAATTTCTCCTATTACCTGTAATGGGGGTGGGGCTTAATGACGTCACAGTCAAGCCCCGCCCCCTGATCGGGTAAGGAAAGTCTTCTCTCCGGGCTTCTCCCGGAGAGGAGCATTTAATAGTCGGCAACCCTGAGGTATTTACATGCGATGTGAAAGGGGTTAAACTTGCTCTGACCCGTTTAAAAAAATTTTTTTTAAATACCTGGTCTAAGCAGGTTTTGCAGCGTGAAAGCAGCATAACAGGCCTATACTTAGGACACGCGGACATGAACTTCCGTACTGAATTAAGAAGAGGATTCTTCACCATTAGAGCAGTAACATTCTGGAACTCATTGCCGGTGGGGAGGTTACAGCAACTACTGTTACTGAATTGACAACAAAACCGGAAACATTTTTGGCCACTAAGAATCCTATAGATATGATTTACTCAAGTTAGTAGTTTGAAGGTTTAACTCGATGGACAAATGTCTTTTTTCAGCCTTAATTACTATGTTGCTATGACTTATGGAAGCACAGGACACCAGCACTAGGCAGCACAGCACCACAGGACTGGACTTATGGCAGCACAGGACACCAGCACTGGGCAGCACAGCTGTTGGGAGTCCCCCCTGTGCATGCGCACAGCGTCTATTCCCGCAGCCAGAGGGGCTGGGGGCAAGAGCCTCTGGGCCATGCCCCCACAGTGGCAAAATGAGGGGGGGGGGTGGGTGGCCTTGCATGAAGACGTGATTATAGGCGATATCCCCTTTCCAGCTAACCACGCCCCTTGTGTCCCTTCTCAATGAACATGAAAATTGGGAGGTGTGCAATTCCTCAGTGTGCTTTGGCTCATCTGGTATAACATGGACAGGGCTGCCAAGAGAAATCCTGGGCCCCGGTACAACAGCGTTACGGGGCCCCCCTGGAGTGGCGAGCAACAGAAAAGAGGTGTGGCCATTAAAGGATATAGGGGTGTGTACCACACCATATACCCTTTATGGAACACAATAATAGACCCCTTATACTTGCCCCTTACACATTATGCTACACAGAATGAGCCAAAATTCAAATCGATTACTTGCCGCCCCGTTCATATGCAGCAGTGTGGACAGAAGCGTGGGGTGGTGGATATGGGTTGCGCCCATGGGAGTAAGGGGTCGTGGCCACAGATGGGCAGATAGCGGAAGGGTCCCTGCGGAGGATGGGAACTAGGTAATAGCTCCCATCCTCCGCAAGGACCCCACTGCTGTCTGCCCATCCGTCACAGGGACCCTCTGCCCCCCTGCGCTGCCCAGACCCCTATGCCATACAGCAGGGGTGGCCAGCCCACGGCTCCTCTCTCCAAGATCTGTGGCTGGCACGATCATCCCCATTTGAAGCGCCGCCTCTGGAGTATAAGGATCCCAAGCTCACACATGCAGCAGGGAAAGCGGCAACAGTTCTTTCAACCTGCTGGCAAGAAGCAGCAGATGCCACTACTTGCAGTATCGCCGAGCTGAGCTGCCGGTATTTGCTGTGTCCCCCAAAGCTACAGATCCGGCGCCAAGAGCAGCTGCATTGTGATGGCCAGCGGTATGTGCACCTGGAGGGAGAGGGGGGATTGTGTCCATTAAACCTCTTTAATCTCATGTGATCCTGGGCAGTATGGTCCCACCCAGATCGCATTCCATATATGATCCGTCATAAATGGGCCCCATGTAGCCTGTTCCCTTCACACACATTGGAGGTCATTCTGATTGGTCATCTAAATACCTCAGATTTCACGCATGCGAACGGATGTTTTACATCATCATCGATTTGCAGCTTGTGTGCAGGGCAGTGCGGTCACCGACCATCAAATCATTTCTCCAGCGCTCGCAGATCTGAGTCAGTCTCTGCTGTCTTAGATCTGTGGCGCTCCTGTACAAGAAGAGGGCGGGCAGCTGACATCCGGTGACATCAGCTGCCCTCCCCCGGCACCCACGTCATGGGAGTTCCCATCGTCGCAACCCATATCCACCACCCCACGCTTCCGTCCACACTGCTGCATGCGATCGGGGCGGCAAATAATCGGTTTGCTCGCTCACACAAAGTGGCTGCACATGCACAACATCGCTCCCCTGTGTGAACGTGCGGGGGAGCGAACCAACCTGAATGAGGGCCATAGCCTGTAACACACACACATAGCCTGTTCCTTCACACATACAGTACATAGCCTGTCACACACACATATACATACATAGCCTGTTACACACACACACACATACATACATAGCCTGTTACACACATATATACATACATAGCCTGTTACACACATATATACATACATACAAAGCCTGTTACACACACACACACACACACACACACACACATAGCCTGTTACACACACACACACACATAGCCTGTTCCTTCACACATACAGTACATAGCCTGTCACACACACATATACATACATAGCCTGTTACACACACACACACACACATATACATACATAGCCTGTTACACACACATATACATACATAGCCTGTTACACACATATATACATACATACAAAGCCTGTTACACACACACACACATAGCCTGTTACACACACATATATACATACATACACAGCCTGTTACACACACACACACACATATACACATACAAAGCCTGTTACACACACACACATAGCCTTTTACACACACACACACACACACACACACACATATAGACATACATACATAGCCTGTTATACACACACACACACATAGCCTGTTACACACACACATATATACATACATACACAGCCTGTTACACACACACACACACTTTTTGTCTGTTCCCCCTGTCCATAGCCATGCATTGCGGGCGGCATTACCTTTTGAACCAGGAACTTGGAGCAGGAGCAGGACAGCCATCGCTGACCGGGCTTAGGCAAATTCGGGGGCGTGGCCTAATCGCGGACCCGTGGCCACGCCCCCTTTTAAAAAAAAACCTGGGTTTTTTTTGTGTGTGTCGGGACCCGGGCCCCCCTGGCAGGCCCGGGCCCAGGTAAAATGTACCCGCCCCCCCTGCCTCTCGGCGGCCCTGAACATGGATGCCGGGGTTTTCTTACGCAGTACGGCGCATGTCACGGTGACCCAGTCATTCTTGTCAACACGCTGTTTGTGGGCTGTCTAGAAGATCCCGCAGAGATTGCTGCAAATCCCAAAGGCATTTTCCACTATCCAACATGCTCCTGAAAGCCTGTCGATGAAGATACCCATCTCCTTCGCCCTTTGTGGATATGGCTTCCTGATGTTCTTATATTGGGCCTAATTCAGACCTGATCGCAGGGCAAGTTAGTTCTCAAAATGGAAAAAAAACCATGCTGCACTGCAGGTGGGGCAGATGTAACATGTGCAAAGAGATTTACATTTGGGTTGGGGGTGGTGTTCAAACTAAAATCAAAATTGCAGCGTAAGAATAAAGCAGCCAGTATTTACAGAAACAAAAAAAACCTCTATGCACCTGTAACATCTGCCCCACCTGCAGTGCAGCATGGTTTTGCCCATTTTGAGAACAATTTTGCCCTGCGATCAGGTCTGAACTAGGCCCATAGAGCAAAGGCCAAATCAGCCAAAGTTTAAGCCGTGCTTAGTGTTTCTGGAAGATGGTGTATTGCGGGTTTGCAGACCAGCTTCTCATAGAAAGTTGTCCGCTTAATGGAACCACCATCAGAAGCTCGAACAACGTCCACACATAGGGGTTTATTCTAGTTCATTCTTTCTGACAAAATCCTTCTTAGATGGACAAAACCATGTGCACTGCAGGGGGGGCAGATGTAAAATGTGCAGAGAGAGTTAGATTTGGGTGAGTTATTTTGTTTCTGTGCAGGGAAAATACTGGCTGCTTTATTTCTACACTGCAATATAGATCTCACTTTGAAGTAAAACCCCACCCAAATCTAATTCTCTCTGCACAAGTAACATCTGCCCCACCTGCAGTGCACATGGTTTTGTCCATCTAAGAAGGATTTTGTCAGAAAGAATGGACTAGAATAACCCCCATAGTCATTGATCAAAGCCACCAGAACAGTTCTAAAGAGTCCACTGTTGGCAGGTGGAGTTACCACACGTTCCCATCAATGGCTCCCCCGCAGTTTGGAAATTCGGCTACATTCTTCTGCAGTTCTTTGCCATTCGTACACAATTGTGGGGAACTAGTAATAAATGGTAAAAACATCACATTACTGTAATACTGTATGGACTGCGGCCTCAGAACGACCCGTAGAGCAGCTGTCCCCAGGTACCGGTATGAGGAGCCGTCAGCTGGAATGGAAAGGTGCAGACGGGAAACGGTCATCTATTAGACCACACTTAGGTCGACAGTCATTAGGTCGACATGAGTTTTTCACAGTTTTTTCAACCGACATGTGCCGACAGGCGGTATTTCATGCCCTACCATCCACTAGGGCGTGGTGGGAGAATTAAAAAGTGTGCGGAGTGCAGCGAGGCACCGTGCCCGAAGCATCGCGAGCGCAGCGAGGGGCTGCGGTTCACCTCCAACTGTGTCCTGTGACCTAAGTGTCTAATAGATGTACCGGTTCCGTGCAGACGTAGGGCCAATTCAGACCCATTCCTTGGGGTACGAATTTGCGCCCCTTGACCAATGGTGGGGGTTTGTGTATGTGCAATCCCCATGACATACCTCCCAACTTCTATGGAGCAGGAGGCGGGACGATGTTTATTCGGGTGCGTGGCCTAATTCCAGGGGCGTGGCCTATACTCTGAGCTCTTCCGCGAGGTCACGCCCCCATTTTGCCGCTATGGGGCATGACCCAGAGGCTCTGTGAGCCTCTAGCCATGCCCCCAGCCCCCTGGCTGCGGGAATAGACGGGGGGGCGCATGCGCACAGCGTTTATTCCCCGCTGCTTAGCAGCCGACAGGGGGGGACTCCCAACAGCCCCCCCACACCGCGGGACACTGCCGGCCGCGGGAGGGACAGCGGGACAGGCCCTGATAATCGGAACTGTCCCGCTAAAATCGGGACTGTTGGGAGGTATGCCATGAGCTAAAGGTACACACTTGCTGAGCAGTCCGCTCCGGACAGGGAGGGCCCGGGGGTGGCAGCAGGGGCATGGGAGTCCCCATGAAAACGCTGGACATTCCCTGTTACAATGTTTTTTTTACATCCATTTGCTACAGGGATATATTGTTAACGATAAAATTACCAAACGATGCTAGATGTATATTATACATCGTGTAAAGGATTGCAGTGTGTACGATTGTGCTGGGGATGATGTGAAATCGGGAGAACCATCGCTCAGCTGTAGAATGTGTTATGGTGCATACACACGGAGAGATTCTGGCTGTGGCCGATTATGACTAAATACCTCACAACTGTCTTGATTTTCACGGGACTGTCCTGTTTCTTTTGGACCATCCTGCATCCCCCCCGCACAGCGTTGGGCACAGCATCTATTCAGTGAAACAGAGGGGCTGGGGGCATGGCCAGCACATCCCATAGCACTGGCCATACCCCCGTAATTTTTGGTTGTAAAATGGAAATTGCGCTAAAGGGAGCACCTCTTATAAAAGAGTTTAAAATTATGTAAAAAGAGAGCTAAATGAATGTTTGTAATGCGCTGGTTAAATATTGAGAATATAACGAAGAGTGGTCCCTGTAAAAAAGATGAATGGTTAGTAAAAATGTTTCACCCTTTTGGGGAAAGATATAGTGATAACGAGTTCCAGTGCTCCTGTCCCTATGTCACCCTGCGATCCTACGTTCTCCTGGAGCGATCGTTTGTTGTGGCCGTTGGTGCCGTTTCCTGATGCCAGGTGTGTCTGATGCTACTGCACAGTTAGCCGTAGACTTGCGGTACTGATGACCCGGGCAGATGTCTGCCGCGGCCCGCGGGAGCCGGAAGTGACCGGAAGTCGGCGCCGCCCGCCGGGAGGGACGTGGAGAGATTTGTTGCAGGAGCAGACTGGCGTTCGCTTTACATACCCCCATAATGCTGCAGCATCCGGATCTGAAAATCTTCAATGTTGGGAGGTATGTGACTACGCGATGTTCCCTTGCAGAGCACGGAGGTGATTTTGCCTTGTGGCCAAATACACTGTATGCCACATAGTCAGCATGGGTAGGGATCATTAGGTCTACAGCATGTTGGTCGACAAGCATTATGGGCCCCATACATCAGCAATTAATTGTGACAATCCTGAGATCTGGAGATGATTGCCACAATTAATTTTAGATGTGTGGGCTCCCCCTTTTGGCAATCCCAATCAAAAATGAATAGGGATCGCCAATCGATTGCTTAATCAGGTTTTAAAACATGTTTAACCCCTTCCCGCCGCAGCCTGTTTTTGCATTCCTGACAGAGCCCTTTTTTTTCAAATCTGACAGGTATCACTTAAGTGGGGATAACTTTTTTTTGCTTTTACTTATCCCAGTGATTTTGAGATTGTTTTCTCGTGACACATTGTACTTCAAGTTAGTGGTAAATTTGGGTCAATACAGTCTGTGTTTTTTTGTGAAAAATACCAAAATTTCAAAAACTGCACCCCTCACATTATTCAAAACAGCATTTTGGAAGTTTATTAACCCTTTAGGTGTTTCACAGAAATTAAAACAAAGTGTAGGTGAAATTTCAAAATTTCATTTTTTTTGCAGATTTGCAATTTTAATACATTTTTCTAAGGAACACAGTAGATTTTACTAGAGAAATGTGACTAAAAATTGATTCCCCCAATTCTTTTGTTTTCATAAATATCCTATACAGTATGTGGCCCTAGTGTGCACGTTGACCAAACCACAGGCTTCATAATAGAAGGAGCACCTACTTGATTTTGGAGCCTCCTTTTTATGAGATTATTTTTTAGGCACCATGTAGGTTTCTAGGCACCATAAGATGCTAAAAGTTAGGAACCCCCCCACAAGTGACCCCATTTTGCAAACTACACCCCTCAGGAAATTCATCTAGGGGTATAGTGTACATTTCAAACCCCCAGGGGTTTCACCAATTGTGGTACAACTGGGCAGTGAAAATGAAAAATAAATTTTTTTACACAAAAATGCAGTTCTGGCTCCAAATTTTTCATTTTCACAAGGAATGAAGGAGACAAAGCACCCCAAAATCTGTGCCCCAATTTCTCCCGAGTACGGCAATGCCTCACATGTGACCAAAAAATACCATTTGGGTGCATGGCAGGACTCAGAAGGGAAGGAGTGATTTTTGGATTTTGCAGCTCAGATTCTGGTGGAATGTTGGTGGGTGCTATGTCGCATTAGCAAGACCCCCGAAGCACCAATACAGTGGAACCCCCCACAAGTGACCCCATTTTGCAAACTACATCCCTCAGGGAATTCATCTAGGGGTATAGTGTACATTTCAAACCCCCAGGGGTTTCACCAATTGTGGTACAACTGGGCAGTGAAAATGAAAAATTAATTTTTTTACACAAAAATGCAGTTCTGGCTCCAAATTTTTCATTTTCACAAGGAATGAAGGAGACAAAGCACCCCAAAATCTGTGCCCCAATTTCTCCCGAGTACGGCAATGCCTCACATGTGACCAAAAAATACCATTTGGGTGCATGGCAGGACTCAGAAGGGAAGGAGTGATTTTTGGATTTTGCAGCTCAGATTCTGGTGGAATGTTGGTGGGTGCTATGTCGCATTAGCAAGACCCCCGAAGCACCAATACAGTGGAACCCCCCCACAAGTGACCCCATTTTGCAAACTACACCCCTCAGGGAATTCATCTAGGGGTATAGTGTACATTTCAAACCCCCAGGGGTTTCACCAATTTTGATACAACTGGGCTGTGCAAATGAAAAATTACATTTTTTACACATAAATGCAGTTCTGGCTCCAAATTTGTCATTTTCACAAGGAATGAAGGAGACAAAGCACCCCAAAATCTGTGCCCCAATTTCTCCCGAGTACGACAATGCCTCACATGTGACCAAAAAATACCATTTGGGTGCATGGCAGGACTCAGAAGGGAAGGAGTGATTTTTGGATTTTGCAGCTCAGATTCTGGTGGAATGTTGGTGGGTGCTATGTCGCATTAGCAAGACCCCCGAAGCACCAATACAGTGGAACCCCCCCACAAGTGACCCCATTTTGCAAACTACACCCCTCAGGGAATTCATCTAGGGGTATAGTGTACATTTCAAACCCCCAGGGGTTTCACCAATTTTGATACAACTGGGCTGTGCAAATGAAAAATTACATTTTTTACACAAAAATGCAGTTCTGGCTCCAAATTTGTCATTTTCACAAGGAATGAAGGAGACAAAGCACCCCAAAATCTGTGCCCCAATTTCTCCCGAGTACGGAAATGCCTCACATGTGACCAAAAAATACCATTTGGGTGCATGGCAGGACTCAGAAGGGAAGGAGTTATTTTGGGATTTTGCAGCTCAGATTCTGGTGGAATGTTGGTGGGTGCTATGTCGCATTAGCAAGACCCCCGAAGCACCAATACAGTGGAACCCCCCCACAAGTGACCCCATTTTGCAAACTACACCCCTCAGGGAATTCATCTAGGGGTATAGTGTACATTTCAAACCCCCAGGGGTTTCACCAATTTTGATACAACTGGGCTGTGCAAATGAAAAATTACATTTTTTACACAAAAATGCAGTTCTGGCTCAAAATTTTTCATTTTCACAAGGAATGAAGGAGACAAAGCACCCCAAAATCTGTGCCCCAATTTCTCCCGAGTAGGACAATGCCTCATGTGTGACCAAAAAATGGCAGGACTCAGAAGGGAAGGAGTGATATTTGGATTTTGCAGCACAGATTCTGGTGGAATGTTGGTGGGTGCTATGTCGCATTAGCAAGACCCCCGAAGCACCAATACAGTGGAACCCCCCCCCACAAGTGACCCCATTTTGCAAACTACACCCCTCAGAGAATTCATCTAGGGGTATAGTGTACATTTCAAACCCCCAGGGGTTTCACCAATTTTGATACAACTGGGCTGTGCAAATGAAAAATTACATTTTTTACACAAAAATGCAGTTCTGGCTCCAAATTTTTCATTATCACAAGGAATGAAGGAGACAAAGCACCCCAAAATCTGTGCCCCAATTTCTCCCGAGTATGGCAATGCCTCATATGTGACCAAAAAATACCAGTTGGGTGCATGGCAGGACTCAGAAGGGAAGGAGTGATTTTTGGATTTTGCAGCTCAGATTCTGGTGGAATGAATGGTGGGTGCTATGTGGCATTAGCAAGACCCCCGAAGCACGGTGAAATGATGAACCTAATAATCCATAGATGTGTGGTATATTTTAAAACACTCCTTTATACATAGGCCGGGTTTGTCGGGGCAAGTTTCACAGTGGAAAATAGTATCCTTTCTTATTCCCTTTTTATAGCAAACTTTGCACCTTTTTTGTGTCCTGCCCTTTCTTGCAGTGGAGGGGATTTCGTTAGGAAAATGCTGCCCTGGTACAATACGGGGGCCAGTACTAGAAGTACTGGGGCCCTCTGCCTGCTGGTTCCCAAATATTAGGCCCTTTATGACTTCCTCTTGAAAGTGCATAAATGTCCCCCTCTGGCTGGTAGAATGGAATAGCACGTAAGCGTTATACAGTGCCATCTGGATGATATACACGGCCAGCTTCTTGTACCAGATTTTTGTTTTCCGCAGGGGACTGTACGGCTTCAGTACCTGATCTGAAAGATCCACTCCGCCCATGTAATTATTGTAATCTAGGATACAATTAGGTTTTGAGGTGTGGGTACTGGTACCTCGTACAGGGATGGAGGTGGTACTGTCTCCATGAATTGTTGTCAGTATAAGGACATCCCTCTTGTCCTTATATTTGACCAACAACATATTTTCGGTGCATATTCCCCTGCTTTCACCCCTTCTCAGTACTTGGGCAATGTGCGTTATTGGGAGGCCTCTTTGGTTCTTGCGCACAGTACCGCAAGCTGCTGTACCAAGGGCCTTAAACAGGGGGATGCTAGTGTAAAAGTTATCCACATAGAGGTGATAACCTTTATCCAGGAAGGGGTGCACTAAATCCCAGACAATTTTTCCACTAACACCTACGAGGGAGGGGGGGCATTCTGGCGGTTCAATTCTTGAATCCTTCCCTTCATATACCCTAAACCTGTGGGTGTACCCTGAGGTGCTTTCACACAGTTTATACATTTTTATGCCATACCTTGCCCTCTTACTGGGAAGGTACTGGCGGAATTTAACCCTTCCTTTAAAATGTATAAGGGACTCGTCGATACAAATAAATTTTTCAGGGATGTACATCTCTGTAAATTTGGCACTGAAATGATCAATGACCGGCCTGACTTTGAATAGCCGGTCAAAGGTGGGATCATCTCTGGGTGGGCACTGTGCATTATCGGTGTAATGTAAAAATTTAAGGATTATCTCAAAACGAGTCCGAGTCATGGCCATATGGTAAAGTGGGGTGCTGTACAGAACATCTGTACTCCAATATTGCCTAATTTCTGGCTTTTTCACTATGCCCATATGTAACACCAGACCCCAAAACGTCATCATCTCTACTGCATCTACAGGGGTCCACCTAGCAAATGATGACGTGGGGTTTTGAGCAATAAACTGCTGGGCATATAAATTACTTTGGTCCACCATTAAATTTATAAAATCATCAGAGAAAAATAATTTGAAAAAGTCAATTTCTCTGAGACCTGTTGAATCAAATTGGATTCCTGGGATGGCCAAAAACTCAGGAACCTGGGGCTCAAAATTGTCTGGTGGTGGGGTCCATACGGGATCAATCATTTGGGGGGGGGGTCTCAGCTGCTCTACGGGGGCGTCTTTGAGGGGGTCCCTCATCACTAGAGGAGGAAGAGGAGCTTAAGACGAATCCTTCAAATTCCCCGCTTGCATCACTGGCTGTGTCAGAGTCAGAGGCAAGCATGGCATATGCCTCCTCCGCTGAATACATTCTTCTGGATGACTGGGATGACATTTGGGATGACATTTGGGATGCCATTTTTATTTTTGTGTTTCTGTAAGTGTAATGTTTCAACACGTGTATAGTGTTGGGGGGGTACAAACTTTATTTCAACACGGGGGGTATGTAGTGTGTAGTGTGTATGTAGTGCAGAAAAAAAAATACTTTATACAGGAATTTGATCCCAATAAAAAAAAAAAAAAATGAAGGGGTTAAAAAAAAAAAAAAAAAAAAAAGGTCCTGCGCCAAAAATTGAGCACAGATGTTGGTCAGTAACGTCCGTCACTGAACAGCGCTCAACGGCAACAGGTGTAAAAACAATAAAAAAAAAAAAATACCACAGCACTCTCCAAAAAAAAAAAAATTTAAAAAAACTGCAGAAAAAAAATGATATCGACCCTGTGCCAAAAATGCTGTTCAGTGATGTACGTCACTGATCAGCGGCCACAGGACACCCACAAAAGCAACGTGGGTGTAATAAACCACAGCACTCTCCAAAAAAAAAACAATTTAAAAAAACTGCAGAAAAAAAATGATATCAACCCTGTGCCAAAAATGCTGTTCAGTGATGTACGTCACTGATCAGCGGCCACAGGACACCCACAAAAGCACCCACAAAAGCAACGTGGGTGTAAAAACAAAACCCCACTGCAATCCCCCCCCCCCAAAAAAAACCTGCAGATCAGTGATGCAGTGATGCGACACTGATTAGCAGTGAGGGGCAGCAGGCAGACAACTGTGGGTGCAACCTGACAGGGTATATATATAAAAAAAAAACCTGGACCCCCAAAAAGTTGCTGATCAGTTAATTAATTTAAACTGATCAGCACAAAAGGGGGGGCAGCAGTCAGTTGCACAGGCAGCACAACCTTTGGTGCAACTGACAGGTATATATATATAAAAAAAAAAACCAAAAAGTTGCTGATCAGCACAGATATACTGATCAGCACAAAAGGGGTGCAGCAGACACAAAATATAGCACTCTCTATCACTCTCTGTCACTCTCTGTCACTATCTCTCACGATCTGTGACTCTATGACACTGCAGCAGCAGGACACAGGAAGTCACAAGATCCAGGAAGCATCCAACTGCTGGCAGCACGCTACCAGCGGTGATCAGCGGTGATCAGGTAAGTATCAGGCAAGGTTCAAGTATGTATATCACGACAGAGTGGCCGGTGACCGCTCTGCACGCAATTCCAGACCGGAATGGCGTCTGCAGCGCAGTCACCGTTAGTTTAAATGGCGCGCCTTGGCTGTGATTGGTCCGTCGGTCCGACGGACCAATCACAGCCTTGGGGGCAGGTGGGGTGAGGTGTCGTCGTCACCGATGACCCCCTCATGCCCCCTCACACCCGGCGGTGATTGACACCTGTGTTACCGAGCGTCTGATTCACCGGTAACACAGGAAAACGCTGCGAATGGCTGTTCACATTGAACAGCCAATCACAGCGATCGCCGACGGGGGGGCGGCATCGGGGCATGCAGGGACATGTCTGCTGTCAGGGACAGCAGACATCGTCCCTCTGTCACTGCGTCTCGAGACGCAGTGGCACTTTGAAGTCATGACGTATATATACGTCATGTGCATAGGCGTGCGCATGGGGGGTGCCGGGGATGCACAGGCACCTCCTAATGACCTGACCGGTCAAGCACTGCATACACGGGCGGATTGGTCTGCCGAAAATCCGGGCTTCTTCCCAGTCGGCCGTTCCATAAAACATTGGAACCGGCCGCTCTGCGCTCTCCTCCCCCTGATTGGGCTGCAGTGCGGACTGCACGGCTGCGGCTCCAGCTTTTTGCTCATATCCAAAAAAGCCATGGGAGGGCTGCTGCAGCCGCGCACAGCTCCCCCCATGGTCCTTTGCGGCTCTGTCTTCCTCCCTCTGATCCCCGGCAGGCAGCGGCAGCGCAGCAGTGTTCGCGCACTAGCCTCCCAGAGGCTGAACGGCGCAGATGCCAGCTGTGACTCACCACCACCTTCCCCGGCCGTGACCCATCGCCAGCTCCCTTTGCAGTAAGTTACCTGTCTCCAGCTTCCCTCCCTGGCCGTGACCCTTCGTCAGCTCCTCCTTGTTGAGTCTCTTTATATCTGTCTGCCAGTGCTTGTCTCCCTCAGCTTAGCTCTCGCCACCAGCTCCCTCAGACCTATTTAGGCTCCTTACCACTGAATCTCACGTTTATCTTCCTTCCAGCGTCCAGCTCCCTCGATTTGTTCCTCCCTCTCAGCAGCAAGTTAGTTAGTTTATATTATATTACTGTATATTGTATTTTACAGAATTTGCTAGTATTAAATAATTGATTCTTATGCAACCAGTGGCGTAATAATGGGCCCGCAGACCCAGCAGCGGTTTGGGGGAGCCAGTTGAGGTGGCGTCTGCCAGAGCGCAAGGTCAGGAATGCTGCTGCGCTAATTGGTATACTTCATGCATTGCAAATGATTATGATGGCTGTACAGTGGGTCCCACTTAGTCGCTGGCTGCAGAGCGGACAGCCATTACACCCACTCCCAGCCCGCCCACCCTGTGGCGTCACAGATGGTGGACCTTCGCAATAGGCAGCTGCACAGCGGATGCGATCTCCATTTTCACCTTCCCTACCCGGTGGGTGCACTGCTGATGACCCTCTGCAACCCTCTCCCCAACCGCCAACTTGGACCTGCATACCCCTTTCCCTAGCATCAAGCTTCAAACCCCTCTCCTGACCCACCATGAATGACCTCCATTCTCTACTCGCCAGGCTGAACTTCCATACCCCTCTCCCCACTTGCCAACTACAGAGCTTTTGGCCTCCATTACAGTTTGTCATAATCTGTAACGGGCATTAATGTGTGTGGCATGGTCTGTAAGGGCATTACGGTGTGTTGCATATATGTAATGGTCATTACGGTATGTGACATATGTAATGGGTATTACAGTGTGTGGCATATTCTGTAATGGGCTTTACGGTGGGTGGCATATAAAATATATATATATATATATATATATATATATGGTATTGCAGTGTGTCATATTCTGTAACGGGCTTTACGGTGTGAGACATATATATATAATGGGTATTGCGCTGTGTGGTATAATCTGTAAGGGGCATTATGCTGTGTGGCATATTGTCCAATGAGCATTACAGTGTGTGACAAGGCCACATGCCTTGCAGTGATGCCACTTAGCCTTTTCGTAATGGGCGTTTCATAGGTTTGTGCAAATTCTCTAGTATAGCCCAGAAATTGCCCTGTTTGTTTTACCAAAATGTCATGGGGAGAGGGGCGCCAAAAAACTTTTTTGGCAGGGGGAGCAAAATTTTGAGTTACGCCACTGTATTCAACTGCAAAGTTAAAATGTGTGGACAGGTTGTAAGTTAAAATCGAGAATTCATTTTAGCTCAACTCTAAATCAGTGTTAATATAAATCTGCCAAGGGGCTTGGCCTTACCACAGTGCTGAGCAGAAGTATGTTGCAGGCAATCACCTAATACAACTAGTCCGACTCAGCCGAGTTCTTCTTACAATCTGAACTGCATTTTGGCATCTAAATATGTACCCTCCAATCCCTCTGTAGGTATGCAGTTAGTTTCCCAGCGGACGGGATTCTGTCAGTCAAAATACTGACACTGGTATCCTGACTCCCAGCCAAAAGATCAACGCCAGAGGACCGACATCACTGGACAAGCTGATGCCAGAATTCCAGGTGCCAGCATCCTAATCCTAATTTTGGAGAGGTGTGTTAGTGTAAGCTGGGGCGAGGGAGTGTTAGATTAGGCTCTAGGGTACTGTTAGGGTGCTGGGAGGGGGTCCCCAGAAGGTTAGGTTTAGGCTCTAGGAAGGGTTAAGCTCCATACACACAGTGCAATTTGGTCGCTGATGAAAACAGTCACTGAAGGAGAAAGCCACTGGTCAATGGAGCATGCCCTATTCATATACACACACCTGTAACCTAATACTATACACACACACACACACACAGCCTAACCCTATTCATTCACCCCCCTGGCCTGCAGCATAACTGTGGTGGGGAAATCTTGTGAGGGGTCGTGGTCAGCTGGAGAGTATCCCCTCCCC
The DNA here is from genome assembly GCF_055691185.1 of Crinia signifera. Lineage (NCBI taxonomy): Eukaryota > Metazoa > Chordata > Amphibia > Anura > Myobatrachidae > Crinia > Crinia signifera. Next base: position 278,367,649 of record NC_139222.1, read on the forward strand.
CTTGGCAGACCACGCCCCCTCAAGAGATCCCACCCTCCATTAGGGCTGCTTTTTGAAATTTCCCAGGGTGGTTTAAAATCCCTATCCGCCCCTGACTGCATATATTTTTTTTATAGAGCCCGGCACTCTGAAAGCACTTGCTCACACACCAGTCTGACCACGTGCACAGGAAGTGCTAGCAAGAGCCGAGAAAGGGGGTCTCGGCTCCTGCAGCCTGCTAGCACTTCCTGTGTGCTGTCAGGTCCATCGCTGGCTCCAGAGTCCCGCCTCTCCTGAGAGCCTGGAAGCCACAACCCCCTCACAGTCCGCGCCGGGCCTGTGATCCACAGTAGGGATGGCTGCTGTACGCAGAGGACGCAGTCCAGGGCAAGTGGTGATGTCAGTAGAAGCTCTGTCTCCGCTGGATACTCATGAATCATTTGTCCCCTGCCTGCGGCTGCTAGCTAGAGCAGGTAATGCATACACAGGTCAGTGGTGTGGCATGGGTGCATAGAGGGGGATTGTACAAATATCAGAGCCATGACATCTGTCACACCAACCTGGCTGAGAAGCACATCCATTTAATAGATATTTAATAGATGTGCATCTCAGGCAGGCTGGAGTGACAGATGTCATGCAGGGGACACAGTGATATCAATGGGTGGGGGAGAGAGGAGCATGTTCCTGCTGTGTGTCATTACTCAGAGACAAGTACAATGCCTGTCCTCTGTATACACTGGGGCCCAGTGACCACACATATGCGCTATAGTGCCTATTTTACTTTAAGTTGCAGACCAGAGACCCACTTTTACAAAATGAGTGTGTCCCGGGGACACGCTCTGCCGGACATTTGCAGTGGCGGAGTAGAGAGGGAGATGGAGACTTGCAGGGGTGTTGGGGAGCCCTGCGAGCCAATGCTAGTAAAAGAAAGAGACATGCCTCCTATCCCTAGCCTCTCCTCTTCCCCCTCTCACCCCACATCACCTCATCCCCTTTTGCCCTGTCACCTCTCACCTGCCAGAATGCCCAACGTCAACTGACCTCCTCTCGCCCCGTCACCTCAAACCCCCTGTCACCACACTACCCCCATCACCATACCTGTTCTCACCCCCCCCCCCGACACCACACCCACTCTCACCCCCTTTTATTTAGTCCTTAGGGGCCCCCTGTGTGATGGGCATAATGTGCAATGAGCATTATGTTGGGTGGCACTATGTGGAATGGGCATTAGTGTGGCACTATGTGTGACAGGCATTACTGCATGTGGCATTATGTGTAATGAGCATTACAGTGTAAATTTTTGCGGCACTGTCCCTGTTTGATTGTGTGTAGGTGGTGGTGGGGGTTTGATTCATTCTGAGGTGCCTATACATAAATAAGTCCCCTTCTATTTAGTTTGCATTGATGCCCAATAGGAGTTGATAGACACGCCCAGTAGGCTGTGATGGAAACGCCCAGTAGGCGGTGATGGACACGCCCCTCCCATGGTGCACCCCCTAATAAAATGGGCTGCGCACACCTATGGTCATGTGTCGGGAAGTACATCCCGGCCATGACGTATATATACGTCAAATGTCGGGAAGGGGTTAATATTCTGGTATTATCTGCGGATCTTTTTTATATGTGTGGGCATTCCCAATTCGTCTTCTTCATCTATTTACATTATGAACAGCTGAAATGACAATCGATTGGGGCAATTTCCAGATATGAAGATGCAATCTTTAGATGGAAAAATCTGCCGATCACTGAAATAAATCTGTAATGTGTGGGCAAAGTCAGATAGATTGTAAAATCCATTTATCTGGCCAAAAAATCCCTGGATCTGGAAATCCATAAATTGTGATTGCTGATGTATGGGGCCTATAAGGTCGACAATGGGAAAGGTCGACATGGTTCTAGGTCAACATGGGACAAGGTCGACATGGGTCTAGGACAACATGGGTTTAGGTCAACAGGTCATTGGGTCAACACAAGCATTAGGTCGACAGTGTCTCGGTCGACAGTCAAAAGGTTGACCCAGTGCTTGTCGACCAACATACTGTGTAGACCAAATGACCGTATCCCGTCAGAATTGCCGCGCCTGCGCCATCTATTTTTACTTGCGCTACTGACCTTGCGGGGCGCGCATCTGTATCACAAGCAAGGTAAACACTACAATTTTGGCTAACATTTTTTAAGATATTGACTATCTAGTCAAAGTTGTTAGCCACAATTGCACTGTGGGTATGCACTTTTAAGCCCCGTACACACACAGTGAACGCAGCCCTGCGCTGGGCGATGTATTTTAGCACAGATCTCTCAGCGCACTGACATACATGCGATGCACCAGTGATGTGTGCTTACCAGTGTCCACTGGTAAGAACGCTGGGGATCTGACTGGATTTTGACTGCATGCAGCCAAGATCTAGTCAGGAGATGGTCCACACATCACCGTCGCTATGGGCTGTACACATGGGGCGATGTTTGCTTAATTTCTAAGCAATCTGGATAGATCCTCTAGAAATAAGGGAAATATCGCCCTGTGTGTAGGGGCCTTTAGAGCTACTTCAACCTGCCAAAAATACCTTTAGGCAAAACTTATTCAACAGCCCCACCTTGTGGACATTTTCATGAACTACAAGTCAAGTGAAAATAATTAGGGCTAGAAAAATATATTTATCAGTTCTTTATTTACAGTTTATTATATAGCACAGCAGATTCTGTTGTACACAGTGATAAAACAACAGACAGACTTGGAGGTAGGAGGGCCCTGCTGCAAGCTTACAATCTATAGGGATATAGGAGGGAAACACAAGGACAGGCACCAGTAATAGCATAGCAGTCCCACCAAGTTACAAGTCCAGAAGGGAAGCTATATAATACATAAGTGCCTCAGAGGGTTATGCGTATGGAACTTAAATATGTTAGGCTTGCCTGAAGAGGTAAGTTTTCAGGGAACGCTTGAAAGTTTGGAGGCTAGTGGAGAGTCTTATTGTGCGTGGAAGGGCATTCCATAGGATGGGAGCAGCCCGATGAAAGTCCTGTAATAGTGAATGGGAGCTAGTGATCTGCTCAGAAGAGAGACGCAGATCTTGTGCAGAGCGGAGTGGTCGAGATGGGAGATATTTTGTGATAAGTAAGGAGATATAAGCTGGTGCAGTATGGTTAATAGCTTTATATGCGAGTAGAAGTGTTTTATATTGAATACGGTAAGATACAGGCAACCAATGGAGGGACTGGCAGAGCGGATCAGCAGACGATGAGCGTCTTGCTAGGAAGATCAGCCTAGCAGCAGCATTTAGAATGGATTACAGTGGTGAGAGTCTGTTCTTGGGAAGACCAGTTAGGAGACTATTGCAATAATCAATGCGGGATATAATGTGTGCATGGATAAGAGGGGATGCAATTAAAATCCCGGCGGTCGGGATCCCGGCGTTCAGAATCCCGACGCCAGAATCCCGAACGCCGAAATCCCGACACTTTCTCCCTCCGTGGGTGTCCACGACACCCCTGGCGGGAGAACGAATAAGCGTTTGCCGAGCGTAGTGAGGCACCGGGCCCGCTGCGTGGCAAGCGCAGCGAGCCCGCAAGGGGGGGTGATCCATGTCCCCCCCTTGTCGGGATTTCGGCGGTCGGGATTCCGGCGTCGGGATTTTGAACGCCGGGATCCTGACCGCCGGGATTTCATACTGAATCTGATAAGAGATTTAGTAGTGTCTTGTGTGAGATAGGGTCGTATTTTGGATATGTTTTTTAGATGCATGCAACATAATTTGGAGACAGATTGAATGTGGGGAAGAAAGGACAGGTCAGTGTCGAGGATGACCTCTAAGCAACGAGTTTGTGGGGTAGGGTAGATTATCGAGTTGTCAACAGCTATGGAGATATCAGGATGGCTACTGTTCCTGGCTGGTGGGAATATAATTAATTCTGAAGTGTTGGGGGGACAGGCTGCTTCCACTGCTGGGCAAGGTTGGCACGGGCAGCAATAAGAATATGGAAAAAACAGGAATAGTCTTACTTGCGCTAAGAGTATAGTCCCAATGGAATTTTGATCCACGTGGTTTTCACCTTCCTCTCCAATCCAGATGAAATGACGTGGAAAAAGTGAAAATTGCATATAGATGTAATGTTGCAAGAATAGGGAGAAAGTCTATATTTTTCCCCTCAGTGTTGGGATGTATGGAAACGGTGCTCCCAAGGTATACCAAACGTCCAGGGTATGTTAGGGATCACCCAACTCATGCACACATACAATCAGGCTTCTACATGTATGCTTACATGCCGGTGCTGTGGAACCTCATATCTTTTGAAGAAGGGGCTGTCACAGGTGGAGGACTAGTTTGGATCGTGTGGTGCGTAGGAATCACTTTAGGACCAGACGGAGTAGGGTTAAAGCGAGCTGGCTTTATTATGGATGGTTTCATAAAGGAAAGCAAACTTCTTAATCGAATCAGGGCTTGAAAAGGCAAACAAAGAGTCAACTCACGGAGATGTCGACCAATGCAGAGGGATATCCCAGACACAGTAAAGAGATGGATGATGAGCTAGAGGATAAGAGAAAGACTGGAACTGGATGCTCTTCACAGGACTGGGGGTACCAGGAGGCTGAGAGTAGCTGAAGTCCTTGAGACCAATGGGAGCCCACGGGCTGGCAATACCGGGTCCACAGGTAACTACCTGGAAGGCAGCGAGAGGTCAGGGTTCCTGGAGTCAGTAACAGGGAGGACTGAGGAATAGGCTGCAGAAGACAGGAGTGAGCCAGGAGTCTCCAACTGCACAAGGCTAGGAAACCTTTGCACTGACACCAGTTCACCAAGACAGATCCCCTAAATACATAGTGGGCGGCTGTCATTGGCTAGTGTGGTCAGAAAGGGAGGAAACCTTAACCTGGCGTCCAATCTGCACTTTGACCATAACCAAGATGGCAGCGCCGGCCTCCCGGTGCCGCCCCAAACACAACTCCCTCAGGACTCTCAGGGAACCGCCCCTGTATGCCACACTTCCCAGGCGACCCAGGACCAGCAGGATGCCCGGACCAGAGCCCCAGAACGGACAGGCGGCGACGGGCACGGAGGGGTGAGTACCGGACCTGCCGTGTGCCGGCGTAACCGTCCGTGATAGTACCCCCAACCTTATTGGGAGCAAGCAAGGTACCTTTGAGTTTCGAGTGGATTCTTCCGGTGGAATTGCTTGACCAGGTTTGGGGCATGAAGATCGGTGGAGTCAACCCAAGAATTTTCTTCTGGCCCATATCCGGACCACTCCGCCAGGTACTGTAGACGTGAATGATGACTTTTTTTTTTTTTGTTTGCTATGTACGGCGCTGCGGACACTTTGCGGCGCCCTATAAATAAACGTACTACTACTACTACTACTACTTTTCATACCCCCACTATCCACGTCGGCGTGGAGTTGAGAATAGAATAGTGTGGCGAGCGCAGCGAGCCACCGAGCCCAAAGCGTGGGGACGCGGATACCTGTGAAGCCCGCGAAGGGACGCGTTTACCTGTGAAGGTATCCGCGTCCCCTCGCGGGGCTCGCTGCGCTCGCCACACTATTCTATTCTCAACTTCACGCCGACGTGGATAGTGGGGGTATGAAAAGGTCGTAGGACGCGTACCGCCGCCCCTCGCGGGCTCGCTGCGCTCGCCACGCTTCGGGTTCACGTTGATCGTGGGGTGGCGTTAACAATTGTGGGGGCCATTTCACACTTCAGGGTGGCTATTTGGCCTCTGTGGGCCATTTAACATTGTTTCCTATGGAAAAATCGGGTCAATTGAGGCATTGAACAGGAAAATCGGGTCAATTGAGACATTTAACATTGTTCCCTATGGGAAATCGCGGGCATCGCGTCGGTCGCATCGCACCCGATTCGTGCATTCAATGCCCGCGATGGCCGCGATTTTTTTTACCTGCGATGACCACGATCAAAATCGTGGGCGCCGTGCTAGGTAAAGAGTACCGATTTTTTTTTGTAACATCAATACATTTTTATTGAAACATGTTTAATATGGGGTACAGAAAAAAAAGAAGGGGATAACAGGGGAAAAAGCAGGGGGGAAGGGGGGGGAGAATAGCAGATTACATGCAAAATTAGATAATTGGTATTATACATAGGAAATACTAGGCAAATAGCTATCCCAAAAGAATGTAAGTAAGGCAAAGTATACTTGGTTCAGTATAAGGCAGAGGTGGTAACAAATAACATTATAAAGGGAAATACATAATACGGGTACAATCAAGGAAGGTCCTCCGGGGGTTCGTTTAGGCTGAACTGCATAGGGTCTGTATTGGAAGCAGAAGAGAAGTAATGGGCGCCCTCCCCTTCTGTCACAAATGTGTGCCAGGGAAGCCAACGCAAATGGGGGGAGGAGGGGGAGGATGTATACGGGATGTAATTGGTTTCCATAAGGAAGTGGTAGTTGGTCTTCAGGATAACTTTCAGAAGTGTTGGGGGGACAGGCTGCTTCCACTGCTGGGCAAGGTTGGCACGGGCAGCAATAAGAATATGGAAAAAACAGGAATAGTCTTACTTGCGCTAAGAGTATAGTCCCAATGGAATTTTGATCCACGTGGTTTTCACCTTCCTCTCCAATCCAGATGAAATGACGTGGAAAAAGTGAAAATTGCATATAGATGTAATGTTGCAAGAATAGGGAGAAAGTCTATATTTTTCCCCTCAGTGTTGGGATGTATGGAAACGGTGCTCCCAAGGTATACCAAACGTCCAGGGTATGTTAGGGATCACCCAACTCATGCACACATACAATCAGGCTTCTACATGTATGCTTACATGCCGGTGCTGTGGAACCTCATATCTTTTGAAGAAGGGGCTGTCACAGGTGGAGGACTAGTTTGGATCGTGTGGTGCGTAGGAATCACTTTAGGACCAGACGGAGTAGGGTTAAAGCGAGCTGGCTTTATTATGGATGGTTTCATAAAGGAAAGCAAACTTCTTAATCGAATCAGGGCTTGAAAAGGCAAACAAAGAGTCAACTCACGGAGATGTCGACCAATGCAGAGGGATATCCCAGACACAGTAAAGAGATGGATGATGAGCTAGAGGATAAGAGAAAGACTGGAACTGGATGCTCTTCACAGGACTGGGGGTACCAGGAGGCTGAGAGTAGCTGAAGTCCTTGAGACCAATGGGAGCCCACGGGCTGGCAATACCGGGTCCACAGGTAACTACCTGGAAGGCAGCGAGAGGTCAGGGTTCCTGGAGTCAGTAACAGGGAGGACTGAGGAATAGGCTGCAGAAGACAGGAGTGAGCCAGGAGTCTCCAACTGCACAAGGCTAGGAAACCTTTGCACTGACACCAGTTCACCAAGACAGATCCCCTAAATACATAGTGGGCGGCTGTCATTGGCTAGTGTGGTCAGAAAGGGAGGAAACCTTAACCTGGCGTCCAATCTGCACTTTGACCATAACCAAGATGGCAGCGCCGGCCTCCCGGTGCCGCCCCAAACACAACTCCCTCAGGACTCTCAGGGAACCGCCCCTGTATGCCACACTTCCCAGGCGACCCAGGACCAGCAGGATGCCCGGACCAGAGCCCCAGAACGGACAGGCGGCGACGGGCACGGAGGGGTGAGTACCGGACCTGCCGTGTGCCGGCGTAACCGTCCGTGATAGTACCCCCAACCTTATTGGGAGCAAGCAAGGTACCTTTGAGTTTCGAGTGGATTCTTCCGGTGGAATTGCTTGACCAGGTTTGGGGCATGAAGATCGGTGGAGTCAACCCAAGAATTTTCTTCTGGCCCATATCCGGACCACTCCGCCAGGTACTGTAGACGTGAATGATGACTTTTTTTTTTTTTGTTTGCTATGTACGGCGCTGCGGACACTTTGCGGCGCCCTATAAATAAACGTACTACTACTACTACTTTTCATACCCCCACTATCCACGTCGGCGTGGAGTTGAGAATAGAATAGTGTGGCGAGCGCAGCGAGCCACCGAGCCCAAAGCGTGGGGACGCGGATACCTGTGAAGCCCGCGAAGGGACGCGTTTACCTGTGAAGGTATCCGCGTCCCCTCGCGGGGCTCGCTGCGCTCGCCACACTATTCTATTCTCAACTTCACGCCGACGTGGATAGTGGGGGTATGAAAAGGTCGTAGGACGCGTACCGCCGCCCCTCGCGGGCTCGCTGCGCTCGCCACGCTTCGGGTTCACGTTGATCGTGGGGTGGCGTTAACAATTGTGGGGGCCATTTCACACTTCAGGGTGGCTATTTGGCCTCTGTGGGCCATTTAACATTGTTTCCTATGGAAAAATCGGGTCAATTGAGGCATTGAACAGGAAAATCGGGTCAATTGAGACATTTAACATTGTTCCCTATGGGAAATCGCGGGCATCGCGTCGGTCGCATCGCACCCGATTCGTGCATTCAATGCCCGCGATGGCCGCGATTTTTTTTACCTGCGATGACCACGATCAAAATCGTGGGCGCCGTGCTAGGTAAAGAGTACCGATTTTTTTTTGTAACATCAATACATTTTTATTGAAACATGTTTAATATGGGGTACAGAAAAAAAAGAAGGGGATAACAGGGGAAAAAGCAGGGGGGAAGGGGGGGGGAGAATAGCAGATTACATGCAAAATTAGATAATTGGTATTATACATAGGAAATACTAGGCAAATAGCTATCCCAAAAGAATGTAAGTAAGGCAAAGTATACTTGGTTCAGTATAAGGCAGAGGTGGTAACAAATAACATTATAAAGGGAAATACATAATACGGGTACAATCAAGGAAGGTCCTCCGGGGGTTCGTTTAGGCTGAACTGCATAGGGTCTGTATTGGAAGCAGAAGAGAAGTAATGGGCGCCCTCCCCTTCTGTCACAAATGTGTGCCAGGGAAGCCAACGCAAATGGGGGGAGGAGGGGGAGGATGTATACGGGATGTAATTGGTTTCCATAAGGAAGTGGTAGTTGGTCTTCAGGATAACTTTCAGAAGTGTTGGGGGGACAGGCTGCTTCCACTGCTGGGCAAGGTTGGCACGGGCAGCAATAAGAATATGGAAAAAACAGGAATAGTCTTACTTGCGCTAAGAGTATAGTCCCAATGGAATTTTGATCCACGTGGTTTTCACCTTCCTCTCCAATCCAGATGAAATGACGTGGAAAAAGTGAAAATTGCATATAGATGTAATGTTGCAAGAATAGGGAGAAAGTCTATATTTTTCCCCTCAGTGTTGGGATGTATGGAAACGGTGCTCCCAAGGTATACCAAACGTCCAGGGTATGTTAGGGATCACCCAACTCATGCACACATACAATCAGGCTTCTACATGTATGCTTACATGCCGGTGCTGTGGAACCTCATATCTTTTGAAGAAGGGGCTGTCACAGGTGGAGGACTAGTTTGGATCGTGTGGTGCGTAGGAATCACTTTAGGACCAGACGGCGTAGGGTTAAAGCGAGCTGGCTTTATTATGGATGGTTTCATAAAGGAAAGCAAACTTCTTAATCGAATCAGGGCTTGAAAAGGCAAACAAAGAGTCAACTCACGGAGATGTCGACCAATGCAGAGGGATATCCCAGACACAGTAAAGAGATGGATGATGAGCTAGAGGATAAGAGAAAGACTGGAACTGGATGCTCTTCACAGGACTGGGGGTACCAGGAGGCTGAGAGTAGCTGAAGTCCTTGAGACCAATGGGAGCCCACGGGCTGGCAATACCGGGTCCACAGGTAACTACCTGGAAGGCAGCGAGAGGTCAGGGTTCCTGGAGTCAGTAACAGGGAGGACTGAGGAATAGGCTGCAGAAGACAGGAGTGAGCCAGGAGTCTCCAACTGCACAAGGCTAGGAAACCTTTGCACTGACACCAGTTCACCAAGACAGATCCCCTAAATACATAGTGGGCGGCTGTCATTGGCTAGTGTGGTCAGAAAGGGAGGAAACCTTAACCTGGCGTCCAATCTGCACTTTGACCATAACCAAGATGGCAGCGCCGGCCTCCCGGTGCCGCCCCAAACACAACTCCCTCAGGACTCTCAGGGAACCGCCCCTGTATGCCACACTTCCCAGGCGACCCAGGACCAGCAGGATGCCCGGACCAGAGCCCCAGAACGGACAGGCGGCGACGGGCACGGAGGGGTGAGTACCGGACCTGCCGTGTGCCGGCGTAACCGTCCGTGATAGTACCCCCAACCTTATTGGGAGCAAGCAAGGTACCTTTGAGTTTCGAGTGGATTCTTCCGGTGGAATTGCTTGACCAGGTTTGGGGCATGAAGATCGGTGGAGTCAACCCAAGAATTTTCTTCTGGCCCATATCCGGACCACTCCGCCAGGTACTGTAGACGTGAATGATGACGACGGCAGTCAAGGACCCTCTTCACCTCAAACTCAGCATCTTTCTCAGTGGAGATTGGGGGTGTCTTGGGTGGTTTAGGATGATACGGATTCAGTCGTAATGGCCTTAAAAGAGAGACGTGAAATGAGTTGGAGATTTTCATTGAAGTTGGTAGTTTCAGCTTATACGCTACTGGGTTGATGACTCGGATAATTGGAAAGGGCCCGATAAATCGTGGTGCTAGTTTCATGGAGGGTAGTCGAAGACGGAGGTTACAAGTGGAAAGCCAGACTAAATCTCCAACCTTCAGGCGAGGGACTGCTTTTCTTTTCTTGTCTGCGAATCTCTTATAAAGGATTGAAGCTTTTCGGAGGGACTGATGGACGTCTGCCCAGATTTTCGCAAACTGATGAAGAGAGGAGTCTGCAGCTGGAACCTCCACTACTGGCAAACTTGTGAATTCAGGAGAACGGGGATGCTGACCAAAAACAGTAAAGAAGGAAGTGGTTCCAGCAGAAGAATGATACGAGTTATTATGGGCAAACTCTGCCCACGGGAGCAGATCTACCCAGTCATCTTGTGCGGAGGAGATGTAAAGACGGAGAAAAGCTTCTAGGTCTTGATTGACACGTTCTGTCTGTCCATTGGTTTGTGGGTGGTAGGCTGAAGAAAACTTTAACTTAATTTGCAAAGAACAACACAAAGACCTCCAAAACTTGGCGACGAATTGCACACCCCGATCTGATATTATCTCTGTAGGAAGGCCATGTAATCTGAAGATGTGACGAATGAAGAGTTGGGCCAGTACTGGAGCGGATGGAAGGGACTTTAGAGGAATGAAGTGTGCCATCTTCGAAAAGCGATCGACCACTACCCAGATCACAGTATGTCCTCTGGAAGGTGGCAACTCGGAGATAAAATCCATGGACAGGTGTGTCCAAGGACGTTTAGGAATGGGTAGTGGCCGCAGGGTCCCTGCTGGAGCTGTTCTGGATGCTTTATGCTGTGCACATAGAGGACAGGAGGAGATAAAATCACTGACGTCCGTCCGCATGGAGGGCCACCAGTAGGACCTTTGAAGGAAAGAAAGCGTCTTTTGAGTACCTGGGTGACCTTGGAGACGTGAAGAATGAGTCCATGTCAGGATTTTCTCTCGTAGTTCAGAAGGAACAAAAGTCTTCCCGGGAGGTGGTGTAGGATGGGAGTTGGTTTGGGCAAAAACTACCGGGTTCAATATTGCCCGAGGATTGGAGGTATCTTCGGAGATGGAGTCAAAAGACCGGGACAGCGCATCCGCCTTTCGATTCTGAGCACCGGGACGGTAGATGATTTGAAAGTTGAAATGCTCGAAGAACATAGCCCAGCGGGCCTGTCGGGAGGTGAAACACTGTACATTGCGAAGAAATGCGAGATTCTTGTGGTCGGAGTACACTGTGACTTTATGCCTTGCCCCCTAAAGCAGATTCCTCGAAGGCTAGTTTAATAGCTAAAAGTTCTTGTTCTCCGATTGGATAGTTTCTCTCTGCTGGAAGAAATTTTTTGGAGAAATACGCACATGGCAGAAGTTCCTGGTTTTCTCCTTTCTGGGAGAGAATGGCACCAACACCATCTGCAGAAGCATCGACTTCCAGAAAGAAGGGTTTGGCGATGTCTGGTTGCAGGAGAATGGGTGCTGTGATAAATGCATGTTTTAACAGCTGGAAGGACTGTACTGCAGCTGGGGGCCAGCAAGATGGATCTGCACCTTTTTGAGTGAGCGCCGTAAGGGGAGCAGCAATGGAGGAGAAGTCCCGAATAAATCGACGATAGTAATTCGAGAACCCTAGGAAACGTTGGATTCCTTTTAGCGTGGTTGGCATGGTCCAATCTTGGATAGCTTTGACTTTAACGGGGTCCATCTCGATGCCGGTACTGGAAAGAATATGACCCAAAAAAAGGAATTGTCGGTACGTCAAAGACGCATTTTTCGAGCTTGCAGAAGAGATGGTTCTTTCGGAGACGGGATAGGACCTCCTTCACGGTTTGTCGATGGGCAGAAAGATCGGATGAAAAGATGAGGATGTCGTCAAGATATACAACGAGAGAGTGATACAACATGTCCCGAAATATGTCGTTGACAAACTGTTGGAATACCGCGGGTGCATTACAGAGTCCAAACGGCATCACCAGGTATTCGTAATGCCCGTCACGGGTATTGAATGCCGTCTACCATTCATCCCCCGGACGTATTCGGATGAGGTTATAGGCTTCACGAAGGTCTAGCTTGGTAAATACTACAGCCCCTTTGACTTTATCGAACAGTTCGGTGATCAGGGGGAGAGGGTTCCGATTCTTGATCGTGATGTCGTTCAACCCGCGGTAATCGATGCAAGGCCGAAGTGAGCCGTCTTTCTTTTTTACAAAGAAGAACCCTGCACCAGCAGGGGAGGTAGATGGACGGATGAAGCCCTTTTGTAGGTTCTCTTGAATATATGTAGGCATTGCATCGGTCTCAGGAATGGACAGTGGATATGTGCGTCCCCTGGGGGGTGTTTTCCCGGGAATTAGCTCGATGGGGCAATCCCAACTGCGGTGAGGAGGGAGAGAATCCGCACCTCCTTTACTAAAGACGTCCTTAAACGAGGAGTATTGTGGAGGCAATGAAGTGATGGGGTCATCAGGTCGAGTCTGTTGGAGAGGAAGTACTCGAGGAAGGCAGGACGAGAAGCAAGTGGTACCCCAGGCCTTGATCTCCATGGTACCCCAGTCGATGTGCGGATTATGTTTGGATAACCATGGCATTCCCAACACGAGGTCATGGGAGGTTTTGGGGATGATAAGGAAGTCGAGAGTCTCTTTATGGAGCAGCCCTACTTGAAGAGATAATGGACCCGTTTGATGGGTAATCTTGTCCCTTGGGGATCCGGCTGCCATCGACTGCGGTTAAATATAATGGTTGCTCCAATGGAAAAACAGGAAGGGGAAACTGGGCGATGAAATTGGCCGAGAGGAAGTTGCCAGCTGCCCCGGAATCCAGTAATGCTTTTATGGGAACCAGGCCTTGCGGAAGGGCGAGCTGGACCAGGATTATAGATTCGGATGCTGTAGGAGAGGTATGCAATACTCCCAACCTGGCCTCTCCTTTGCTGATTAGGACAGATTGTTTCCGCCGTGGACAGGAAGAGACCAGGTGAGCAGGGGAGCCACAGTACATACATAGGTTCTTTTTACGTTGTCGGGCTCTTTCTTCAGGAGACAGTCGAAACCGATTAACTTGCATGGGTTCCTCCGGGGGAAGCCCAGGAGAGGAATTGGACTTGGGTGTTGGTAGATTGGAAGAAGAATGAAATCTGAGACAATCCGACCGGCTTCTCTCCATCTGCCATTCTTGGAGGCGGAGATCCACCTTGTTGCATAAGGATATCAGCTCCTGCAAGGTGGTAGGAGTATCACGGGTGGTGAGTTCATCCTTAAGTCGACCCGAGAGGCCGTTCCAGAAGGCTGATAGAAGTGCCTCCTCATTCCAGCTTAACTCAGAAGCCAGGGTCTGAAATTGTATCACGCATTGACTTACTGGGCGGTTACGCTGCCGGATTCTTAAGATCTCAGAGGCTGCGGAGGAGACTCTTCCGGGCTCGTCAAATATTCGACAAAAGGTGGCAATAAACCCTGGGTAATCGGACAATAGAGGGTCTGATCTCTCCCACAGGGGTGATACCCAGTCCAAGGCGGAGCCTGTCAGGAGGGAGACAATATAAGCCACTTGTGACTTATGTGTGGGGAAGTTGGCCGGCTGAAGGGTGAAGTGGACGTCACATTGGTTAAGGAATCCCCTGCATGCCTTTGGGGATCCATCGAATTTATTGGGTGTAGGTAGGTGGACATGGCCAGATGTGACCACAACCGGAGCAACAGCCAAGGAGGCAGCCTGAGGGGCTGTTGTAGCGACGTCTGGGGAAGCAGGTGTTGCAGGTCGAGGAGGTGTGAGTGTCTGCAGGAATTGAGCTACCTGCTGCTGGGATGCTTCCAGTTGTTCCAGATGACCCATAATTCCTTGCAGAAGGTCTGCCGGTGATCCCAAATCGCCACTCGAATCCATTGGGTCAGTGCAAACTGTCACAGGTGGAGGACTAGTTTGGATCGTGTGGTGCGTAGGAATCACTTTAGGACCAGACGGAGTAGGGTTAAAGTGAGCTGGCTTTATTATGGATGGTTTCATAAAGGAAAGCAAACTTCTTAATCGAATCAGGGCTTGAAAAGGCAAACAAAGAGTCCCAAATAAAGTCTTTGGCAAGTCTTGAGTTTAAACAATAATAGTCAGAGTCTTGTGTCAACTCACGGAGATGTCGACCAATGCAGAGGGATATCCCAGACACAGTAAAGAGATGGATTATGAGCCAGAGGATAAGAGAAAGACTGGAACTGGATGCTCTTCACAGGACTGGGGGTACCAGGAGGCTGAGAGTAGCTGAAGTCCTTGAGACCAATGGGAGCCCACGGGCTGGCAATACCGGGTCCACAGGTAACTACCTGGAAGGCAGCGAGAGGTCAGGGTTCCTGGAGTCAGTAACAGGGAGGACTGTGGAATAGGCTGCAGAAGACAGGAGTGAGCCAGGAGTCTCCAACTGCACAAGGCTAGGAAACCTTTGCACTGACACCAGTTCACCAAGACAGATCCCCTAAATACATAGTGGGCGGCTGTCATTGGCTAGTATGGTCAGAAAGGGAGGAAACCTTAACCTGGCATCCAATCTGCACTTTGCCCATAACCAAGATGGCGGCTCCGGACTCCCGGTGCCGCCCCAAACACAACTCCCTCAGGACTCTCAGGGAACCGCCCCTGTATGCCACACTTCCCAGGCGACCCAGAACCAGCAGGATGCCCGGACCAGAGCCCCAGAACGGACAGGCGGCGACAGGCACGGAGGGGTGAGTACCGGCGTGGCCGTCCGTGACACCAGCACTCTGCTGCAAGACCCCAACACCCAGCTATAAGACCAGGAGAACCCAGCACTCTGCTCCAAGGCTCAGCACCCAGCTATAAGACCAAGAGAATCCAGCACTCTGCTCCAAGGCTCAGCACCCAGCTATGAGACCAAGAGAACCCAGCACTCTGCTCCAAGACCCCAGCACCCAGCTATAAGTCCAGGAGAACCCAGCACTCTGCTCCAAGGCTCAGCACCCAGTTATAAGACCAAGAGAATCCAGCACTCTGCTCCAAGGCTCAGCACCCAGTTATAAGACCAAGAGAATCTAGCACTCTGCTCCAAGGCTCAGCACCCAGTTATAAGACCAAGAGAATCCAGCACTCTGCTCCAAGGCTCAGCACCCAGCTATGAGACCAAGAGAACCCAGCACTCTGCGCCAAGACTCAGCACCCAGCTATAAGACCAAGAGAACCCATCACTCTGCTCCAAGACTCAGCACCCAGCTATGAGACCAAGAGAACCCAGCACTCTGCTCCAAGACTCAGCACCCAGCTATGAGACCAAGAGAACCCAGCACTCTGCTCCAAGACCCCAGCACCCAGTTATAAGACCAAGAGAACCCAACACTCAGCTATGTGAGCAAGAGAACCCAGCACCCAACTATAAGACCAAGAGAATCTAGCACTCTGCTCCAAGATCCCAACACCCAGATATGTGACCAAGTGAACCCAGCACTCAACTATAAGACCAAGAGAATCTAGCATTCTGCTCCAAGATCTCAGCATCTAGCTAGGAGACCAAGAAAAACAAACCAACACTCTGCTCCAAGACAGCACCCAGCTATGAGACCAAGAGAACCCAGCACTCTGCTCCAAGACCCCAGCACCCAGTTATAAGACCAAGATAACCCAACACTCAGCTATGTGAGCAAGAGAACCCAGCACCTAACTATAAGACCAAGAGAATCTAGCACTCTGCTCCAAGATCCCAACACCCAGCTATGTGACCAAGTGAACCCAGCACCCAACTATAAGACCAAGAGAAAACAACACTCTGGTCCAAGACCCCAGCACCCAGCTATAAGACCAAGAAAAAACAACACTCTGGTCCAAGACCCCAGCACCCAGCTTTAAGACCAAGAAAAAACAACACTCTGGTCCAAGACCCCAGCACCCAGCTATAAGACCAAGAAAACACAGCACTCTGCTCCAATACCCCAGCACCCAACCATAAGACCAAGAGAATCCAGCACTCTGCTCCAAGACCCCAGCACCCAGCTATGAGACCAAGAGAACCCAGCACTCTGCTCCAAGACCCCAGCACCCAGCTATGAGACCAAGAGAACCCAGCTGTCACAGGTGGAGGACTAGTTTGGATCGTGTGGTGTGCAGGAATCACTTTAGGACCAGACGGAGTAGGGTTAAAGCGAGCTGGCTTTATTATGGATGGTTTCATAAAGGAAAGCAAACTTCTTAATCGAATCAGGGCTTGAAAAGGCAAACAAAGAGTCCCAAATAAAGTCTTTGGCAAGTCTTGAGTTTAAACAATAATATTCAGAGTCTTGTGTCAACTCACGGAGATGTCGACCAATGCAGAGGGATATCCCAGACACAGTAAAGAGATGGATGATGAGCCAGAGGATAAGAGAAAGACTGGAACTGGATGCTCTTCACAGGACTGGGGGTACCAGGAGGCTGAGAGTAGCTGAAGTCCTTGAGACCAATGGGAGCCCACGGGCTGGCAATACCGGGTCCACAGGTAACTACCTGGAAGGCAGCGAGAGGTCAGGGTTCCTGGAGTCAGTAACAGGGAGGACTGAGGAATAGGCTGCAGAAGACAGGAGTGAGCCAGGAGTCTCCAACTGCACAAGGCTAGGAAACCTTTGCACTGCCACCAGTTCACCAAGACAGATCCCCTAAATACATAGTGGGCGGCTGTCATTGGCTAGTGTGGTCAGAAAGTGAGGAAACCTTAACCTGGCATCCAATCTGCACTTTGCCCATAACCAAGATGGCGGCGCCGGCCTCCCGGTGCCGCCCCAAACACAACTCCCTCAGGACTCTCAGGAAACCGCCCCTGTATGCCACACTTCCCAGGCGACCCAGGACCAGCAGGATGCCCGGACCAGAGCCCCAGAACGGACAGGCGGCGACGGGCACGGAGGGGTGAGTACCGGACTTGCCGTGTGCCGGTGTGGCCGTCCGTGACAGGGGCTCACCATTCAATCCAAAAACTTGATTTTTATTAGATAAAAGACAGTATATATGCCAGATGCAGCCAAGATACATACACTGTTGGTTGGATCAAAATTCCATTGGGACTATACTCTTAGCACAAGTGAGACTTCCTGTTTTTTCCATTTGTCTTTTTGTGGTCCGGTGACCACATATATAGTCTTTTTGCTGCTTGAGTTATTTGCAGCGCCAAAGGTGAAAATATCCTATATCTTTGTTAGCAATAAGAATATGTCCTAAAACATATCTCCCTTTAGGGGAGACATTGGGGTTTATTTTAGTTCATTCTTTCTGACAAAATCCTTCTTAGATGGGCAAAACCATGTGCACTGCGGGTGGGGCAGATGTAACTTGTGCAGAGAGAATTAGATTTGGGTGGGGTTTTTCTTCAAAGTGAGATCTATATTGAAGTGTAAAATCATGCAGTCAGTATTTTCCCTGCACAGAAACAAAATAACTCACCCAAATCTAATTCTATTTGCACATGTTACATCTGCCCCCCTGCAGTGCACATGGTTTTGTCCATCTAAGAAGGATTTTGTCAGAAAGAATGAACTAGAATAACCCCATTGTGTGGGAAGACATGGAAAAGAGCGAGTACTGGGTCAGGTTTGATGGTTGTCTTGAGTAGTCTGTTTATGAAGACCTCAGACCAATAGCTCAAATCTTTGGGCAGGACCACTATGATATATATTTC
The DNA here is from genome assembly GCF_055691185.1 of Crinia signifera. NCBI lineage: Eukaryota > Metazoa > Chordata > Amphibia > Anura > Myobatrachidae > Crinia > Crinia signifera. Next base: position 278,385,745 of record NC_139222.1, read on the forward strand.
CAACGACACCGCAAAGTCTCCAGCGTAGGTTGGAGCAAGAGGGCCAGAATGTGTGTAGACGATTGGGGGTCAGATACATTCTATTTATTAGCTTAATGTGCATTTCAGTGTGGTTTAGACATTTAGACATCGTGTAAGAAGAAAGGAAAATTTGCCGCCATTGTGTAGGAGTGAAAGCCCTGCCCAGATCCGCCTCCCACTTAATATGAGCGGCAGACCTGCAGAAGGTATCTGGGGTAATCAACGATTTGTATCAAAAAGATCCATCCCTTCTGGAGCCTGTCATGAAGGGCCTAGAGAGGAGTGACTGGGATGTTGTACCTAACTGGGCCCTGCGAGCGGGTATGGAATTCCAACAGTGAGAAATTTGGAGATAGTGGAGGAGTTCAGACAGGGGGAGGGAAAATTGTCATTGGAGGGCAGGGAAGGGACGGATAGAATGACCATCTAAAATGTCTTTTAAGGAGTAGATATCTGCATTCCTCCAGGCAGAGAGATTAGGGATAAGCTTTGCAACTGTGTAAATAGAAATGTCTGGCAGGATAGAGGTTGGGGCAGAGGAGTTAGTTAATATCTGGTCCCAAGCACAGAGAGAAGCTTCAGTAGAGGGTAGCAGAGGTAGCTGGGGGGGCCTAAAGGGCCTAGGAATTCTGAGGAGATCTACCAAGGGGATAGAGGGGATTGAGGCCTGCTCAATATTTACCCAGCCCATGATCGAATTAGTGTCAGTATAGAATTTTAGGGGAGCCAAAAGGCATGTGTATTTTAGGGGAGCCAGGCAGTGGTGTATGTCTGGGAGGTCAAATCCACCAAAGGCTCTCGGTAAGGTTAGTCTCGAACGGGCCATTGTAGGGGGTTTAGTTGACCAGACATATTTCGAGAGGATGGAGGAGCAGAGTTGAAGAGACTTTTTAGGGAAAGGAGTAGGGGATGGTACGAAATAAATACATCAATTTAGGAAGGAGGGTCATCTTGAAAGCGGCCATGCGACCCATCCAAGAGACTGTTGCCCTGGGTCAGAATGTGAATTTTGGGCTCATTCCCTGTGTCAGAATGTGAATTTTGGCTCATTCCCTGTGTCAGAATGTGAATTTTGGCTCATTCCCTGTGTCAGAATGTGAATTTGGCTCATTCCCTGTGTCAGAATGTGAATTTCAGCTCATTCTGTGTGTCAGAGTTTTCTTCTGCCACTGCAGGACACACCCCTTAATGGCAATAGTTACGCCCATAGGTGAAGTTAGACACACCCTCTGGGTGGAGCATGACACACCCTCTCGGTGGCACGGCGCATTCTTCTAGCAGCTAAAATTTCCCTGAAACTAGTTTTCAAAAGTAGGCGAGTATGTAATAGGGGTTATTTTCAGATGTTTAACCCCTTCCTGACACAGCCAGTTTTTGCCTTCCTGACAGAGCCCTTTTTTTCAAATCTGACATGTATCACTTAAGTGGGGATAACTTTTTTTTGCTTTTACTTATCCCAGTGATTTTGAGATTGTTTTCTCGTGACACATTGTACTTCAAATTAGTGGTAAATTTGGGTCGATACAGTCTGTGTTTTTTTGTGAAAAATACCAAAATGTCGTAAAAAAATGGAAAATTTAGCAATTTGCAAAATGTTAAATTTTCTGCTTGTGAGACAAATAATCATACCACTCAAAATAGTTAATAACTAACATAGACCATATGTCTACTTTATGTTTCCATCATTATTTCAACCTCCTTTTAATTTTTTTGGACACTAGGAGGCTTACAATATGAATAGCAAATTCTCAAATTTTCAAGAAAATTTCAAACACTGATTTTTTTAGGGACCAGTTCAGTTCTGATGTGACTTTGAGGGACTTGTATGTGAGACACCCCCATAAATGATGCCATTTCAAAAACTGCACCCCTCACAGTATTCAAAACAGCATTTTGGAAGTTTGCTAACCCTTTAGGTGTTTCACAGGAATTAAAACAAAGTGTAGGTGAAATTTCAAAATTTCATTTTTTTTGCAGATTTGCAATTTTAATACATTTTTCTAAGGAACACAGTAGATTTTACTAGAGAAATGTGACTAAAAATTGATTCCCCCAATTCTTTTGTTTTCATAAATATCCTATATGTGGCCCTAGTGTGCACGTTGACCAAACCACAGGCTTCATAATAGAAGGAGCACCTACTTGATTTTGGAGCCTCCTTTTTATGAGATTATTTTTTAGGCACCATGTAGGTTTCTAGGCACCATAAGATGCTAAAATTTAGGAACCCCCCCACAAGTGACCCCATTTTGAAAACTACACCCCTCAGGGAATTCATCTAGGGGTATAGTGTACATTTCAAACCCCCAGGGGTTTCACCAATTGTGGTACAACTGGGCAGTGAAAATGAAAAATTAAATTTTTTACACAAAAATGCAGTTCTGGCTCAAAATTTTTCATTTTCAGAAGGTATGAAGGAGAAAAAGCACCCCAAAATCTGTGCCCCAATTTCTCCCGAGTACGGCAATGCCTCACATGTGACCAAATAATACCATTTGGGTGTATGGCAGGACTCAGAAGGGAAGGAGTGATTTTTGGATTTTGCAGCTCAGATTCTGGTGGAATGTTGGTGGGTGCTATGTCGCATTAGCAAGACCCCCCAAGCACCAATACAGTGGAACCCCCCCACAAGTGACCCCATTTTGCAAACTACACCCCTCAGGGAATTCATCTAGGGGTATAGTGTACATTTCAAACCCCCAGGGGTTTCACCAATTTTGATACAACTGGGCAGTGAAAATGAAAAATTACATTTTTTTACACAAAAATGCAGTTCTGGCTCAAAATTTTTCATTTTCAGAAGGTATGAAGGAGAAAAAGCACCCCAAAATCTGTGCCCCAATTTCTCCCGAGTACGGCAATGCCTCACATGTGACCAAAAAATACCATTTGGGTGCATGGCAGGACTCAGAAGGGAAGGAGTGATTTTTGGATTTTGCAGCTCAGATTCTGGTGAAATGTTGGTGGGTGCTATGTCGCATTAGCAAGACCCCCCAAGCACCAATACAGTGGAATCCCCCCACAAGTGACCCCATTTTGCAAACTACACCCCTCAGGGAATTCATCTAGGGGTATAGTGTACATTTCAAACCCCCAGGGGTTTCACCAATTTTGATACAACTGGGCTGTGCAAATGAAAAATTACATTTTTTACACAAAAATGCAGTTCTGGCTCAAAATTTTTCATTTTCACAAGGAATGAAGGAGACAAAGCACCCCAAAATCTGTGCCCCAATTTCTCCCGAGTACGGCAATGCCTCACATGTGACCAAAAAATACCATTTGGGTGCATGGCAGGACTCAGAAGGGAAGGAGTGATTTTTGGATTTTGCAGCACAGATTCTGGTGGAATGTTGGTGGGTGCTATGTCGCATTAGCAAGACCCCCAAAGCACCAATACAGTGGAAGCCCCCCACAAGTGACCCCATTTTGCAAACTACACCCCTCAGGGAATTCATCTAGGGGTATAGTGTACATTTCAAACCCCCAGGGGTTTCACCAATTTTGATACAACTGGGCAGTGAAAATGAAAAATTACATTTTTTTACACAAAAATGCTGTTCTGGCTCAAAATTTTTCATTTTCAGAAGGTATGAAGGAGAAAAAGCACCCCAAAATCTGTGCCCCAATTTCTCCCGAGTACGGCAATGCCTCACATGTGACCAAAAAATACCATTTGGGTGCATGGCAGGACTCAGAAGGGAAGGAGTGATTTTTGGATTTTGCAGCTCAGATTCTGGTGGAATGTTGGTGGGTGCTATGTCGCATTAGCAAGACCCCCCAAGCACCAATACAGTGGAACCCCCCCACAAGTGACCCCGGTACTTATGTAGTATCTGGGCTGCCGATTTTGTGATTGTATGCCTTACCTTAAGGCATACAATCAGATGCGATGCGATGCGATTCGATGCGATTTTGCATAGGATTCAATGTTAAGAAGGTCCTGTTCATTTCCCCACTATCCAAGTGGGCATAGAGTTGATTTTATATAGCGTGGCGAGCGCAGCGAGCCACCGAGCCCGAAGCGTGGCGAGCGAAGCGAGCCCCGCGAGGGGACGCATATTTCTTAAAAAGTATTCTGTGTCCCCTCGCGGGGCTCGCTACGCTCGCCACGCTTCGGGCTCGGTGGCTCGCTACGCTCGCCACAGGTTTATATCCAACTCCATGCCCACTTGGATAGTGGGGAAAGGAAAAGGACCCCTTTTTCCCATTGAATTCTATGTTAAAATGGACTCAGACCATTTTAACATTGAATCCTATGGAAAAATCTTGACCATCGCATCGCATACGATTTGGTCGCATGCGATGCGATGCGATCCGATTTCTAAATCGGACGCCCAGATACTACATAAGTACCGTGACCCCATTTTGCAAACTACACCCCTCAGGGAATTCATCTAGGGGTATAGTGTACATTTCAAACCCCCAGGGGTTTCACCAATTTTGATACAACTGGGCTGTGCAAATGAAAAATTACATTTTTTACACAAAAATGCAGTTCTGGCTCAAAATTTTTCATTTTCACAAGGAATGAAGGAGACAAAGCACCCCAAAATCTGTGCCCCAATTTCTCCCGAGTACGGCAATGCCTCACATGTGACCAAAAAATACCATTTGGGGCATGGCAGGACTCAGAAGGGAAGGAGTGATTTTTGGATTTTGCAGCACAGATTCTGGTGGAATGTTGGTGGGTGCTATGTCGCATTAGCAAGACCCCCGAAGCACCAATACAGTGGAACCCCCCCACAAATGACCCCATTTTGCAAACTACACCCCTCAGGGAATTCATCTAGGGGTATAGTGTACATTTCAAACCCCCAGGGGTTTCACCAATTTTGATACAACTGGGCAGTGAAAATGAAAAATTACATTTTTTTTACACAAAAATGCAGTTCTGGCTCAAAATTTTTCCTTTTTTCAGAAGGTATGAAGGAGAAAAAGCACCCCAAAATCTGTGCCCCAATTTCTCCCGAGTACGGCAATGCCTCACATGTGACCAAAAAGTGGCAGGACTCAGAAGGGAAGGAGTGATATTTGGATTTTGCAGCACAGATTCTGGTGGAATGTTGGTGGGTGCTATGTCGCATTAGCAAGACCCCCAAAGCACCAATACAGTGGAACCCCCCCACAAATGACCCCATTTTGCAAACTACACCCCTCAGGGAATTCATCTAGGGGTATAGTGTACATTTCAAACCCCCAGGGGTTTCACCAATTTTGATACAACTGGGCAGTGAAAATGAAAAATTACATTTTTTTACACAAAAATGCAGTTCTGGCTCAAAATTTTTCATTTTCAGAAGGTATGAAGGAGAAAAAGCACCCCAAAATCTGTGCCACAATTTCTCCCGAGTACGGCAATGCCTCACATGTGACCAAAAAATACCAGTTGGGTGCATGGCAGGACTCAGAAGGGAAGGAGTGATTTTTGGATTTTGCGGCTCAGATTCTGGTGGAATGAATGGTGGGTGCTATGTGGCATTAGCAAGACCCCCGAAGCACGGTGAAATTATGAACCTAATAATCCATAGATGTGTGGTATATTTTAAAACACTCCTTTATACATAGGCCGGGTTTGTCGGGGCAAGTGTCACACTGGAAAATAGTTTGCTTTCTTATTCCCTTTTTATAGCAAACTTTGCACCTTTTTTGTGTCCTGCCCTTTTTTCCAGTGGAGGGGATTTCATCAGGAAAATGCTGCCCTGGTACAATACGGGGGCCAGTACTAGAAGTACTGGGGCCATCTGCCTGCTGGTTCCCAAATATTAGGCCCTTTATGACTTCCTCTTGAAAGTGCATAAATGTCCCCCTCTGGCTGGTAGAACGGAATAGCACGTAAGCGTTATACAGTGCCATCTGGATGATATACACGGCCAGCTTCTTGTACCAGATTTTTGTTTTCCGCAGGGCACTGTACGGCTTCAGTACCTGATCTGAAAGATCCACTCCGCCCATGTACCTATTGTAATCCAGGATACAATTAGGTTTTGAGGTGTGGGTACTGGTACCTCGTACAGGGACGGAGGTGGTACTGTCTCCGTGAATTGTTGTCAGTATAAGGACATCCCTCTTGTCCTTATATTTGACCAACAACATATTTTTGGTGCATATTCCCCCTGCTTTCACCCCTTCTCATTACTTGGGCAATGTGCGTTTTTGGGAGGCCTCTTTGGTTCTTGCGCACAGTACCGCAAGCTGCTGTACCTCTTGAACCAAGGGCCTTAAACAGGGGGATGCTGGTGTAAAAGTTATCCACATAGAGGTGATAACCTTTATCCAGGAAGGGGTGCACTAAATCCCAGACAATTTTTCCACTAACACCTACGAGGGAGGGGGGGCATTCTGGCTGTTCAATTCTTGAATCCTTCCCTTCATATACCCTAAACCTGTGGGTGTACCCTGAGGTGCTTTCACACAGCTTATACATTTTTATGCCATACCTTGCCCTCTTACTGGGAAGGTACTGGCGGAATTTAACCCTTCCTTTAAAATGTATAAGGGACTCGTCTATGCAAATGAATTTATCTGGGATGTACATCTCTTCAAATTTGGCACTGAAGTGATCAATGACCGGCCTGACTTTGAATAGCCGGTCAAAGGTGGGATCATCTCTGGGTGGGCACTGTGCATTATCGTTGTAATGCAAAAATTTAAGGATTAACTCAAAACGAGTCTGGGTCATGGCCATACGGTAAAGTGGGGTGCTGTACAGAACATCTGTACTCCAATATTGCCTAATTTCTGGCTTTTTTACTATGCCCATATGAAACACCAGACCCCAAAACGTCATCATCTCTACTGCATCTACAGGGGTCCACCTAGCAAATGATGACGTGGGGTTTTGAGCAATAAACTGCTGGGCATATAAATTAGTTTGGTCCTCCATTAAATTTATAAAATCATCAGAGAAAAATAATTTGAAAAAGTCAATTTCTCTGAGACCTGTGGAATCAAATTGGATTCCTGGGATGGCCAAAAACTCAGGAACCTGGGGCTCAAAATTGTCTGGTGGTGGGGTCCATACGAGATCAATTATTGGGGGGGGGGGTCTCAGCTGCTCTACGGGGGCGTCTTTGAGGGGGTCCCTCATCACTAGAGGAGGAAGAGGAGCTTAAGATGAATCCTTCAAATTCCCCGCTTGCCTCACTGGCTGTGTCAGAGTCAGAGGCAAGCATGGCATATGCCTCCTCCGCTGAATACATTCTTCTGGATGACTGGGATGACATTTGGGATGCCATTTTTATTTTTGTGTTTCTGGTAGTGAAATGTTTCAACACGTGTATAGTGTAGGGGGGGTACAAACTTTATTTCAATGTAGTATGTAGTGTGTAGTGTGTATGTAGTGCAGAAAAAAAAAAAAAAAAAGGTCCTGCGCCAAAAATTGAGCACAGATGTTGGTCAGTAACGTCCGTCACTAAACAGCGCTCAAAGGCAACAGGAATTTGATCAAAAAAATTTGATCAAAAAAAATTAAAAAAAGACCCCACAGCACCCTCAAAAAAAAAAAAAAAGGTGATCAGTGATGCGACACTGATTACCAGTGAGGGGCAGCAGGTGCACAACCTTTGGTGCAACTGACAGTGCAACTGGCAGGTATATATAAAAAAAACCCTCTGCACCCCCAAAAAGTTGCTGATCACCTCAGATATAGTGATCAGCACAAAAGGGGGGGGCAGCAGACACAAAATATAGCACTCTCTATCACTCTCTGTCACTATCTCTCTCTATCTGTCTCTATCTCTCTCTATCTCTCACTATCTATCACTCAATGACACTGCAGCAGCAGCACTGACAGTTATATATATATATATATATATATATATATATATAAAAATAACCCCTGCACCCCCAAAAAGTTGCTGGGGGTGCACAAAAGGGGGGCAGCCGACACAAAATATAGCACTCTCTATCACTATCTCTCTCTATCTCTCTCTATCTATCACTCTATGACACTGCAGCAGCAGCACTGACAGTTATATATATAAAAAATAACCCCTGCACCCCCAAAAAGTTGCTGGGGGTGCACAAAAGGGGGACAGCAGACACAAAATATAGCACTTTCTATCACTATCTCTCTCTATCTCTCTATCTCTCACTATCTATCACTCTATGACACTGCAGCAGCAGCACAGACAGGTATATATATAAAAAAAAAACCCTGCGCCCCCAAAAAGTTGCTGATCAGTTAATTTATACTGATCAGCACAAAAGGGGGGGGGGGCAGCAGTCAGTTGCACACGCAGTACAGCTGTATATATATAAAAAATATATAGCACAATCTGTCACTATCTCTCTATCTCTCTCTATCTCTCTATCTATAACTCTATCACACTGCAGCAGCACAAAATATAGCACTCTCTGTCACTAGCCCTCTCTATCTCTCTCTCTCTATCTCTCTCTATCTATAACTCGAACACACTGCAGCAGCACAGCAGCAAAACACAGCACAGCACAACACAGGAAGTCACAAGAAGTAACAAGATCCAGGAACGCTACAAGCAGTGATCAGGTAAGTGTTTGCAAGGATCAGGTCAGTATATCGCGGCAGATAGGCACGGTGACCGCACTGCACGCAATTCCAGACCGGAATGGCGTCTGCAGTGCAGTCACCGTTAGTTTAAATCACCCTCCATGGCTGTGATTGGTTCGTCGGTCCGACGAACCAATCACGGCCTTTGGGGGCGGGTTGGGTGAGGTGGGGTGACACCAGTGTCACCCTTACACCCCGTGGTGATTGGTGCTGTACTTTACAGCACCAATCACCACCGATCCCTGTGTCACCGGCGAACGTTATTCGCCGGTGACACAGAAAACGCTGTAATTGGCTGTTCACACTGAACAGCCAATCACAGCGATCGCCGACGGCGGGGGCGGCATCGCAGCCCCCCCTGGGCATGCAGGGACATGTCTGCTGTCAGGGACAGCAGACATGTTTAAACTGTCACCGCGTCTATAGACGCGGTGACAGTTTAAAGCCATGACGTACATTTGCGCCATGTGTCGGGAAGTACATCCCGGCCATGAAGTAAATGTACGTCAAATGTCGGGAAGGGGTTAAAAAAACATAGAAACATAGAATTTGACGGCAGATAAGAACCATTTGGCCCATCTAGTCTGCCCATTTTTTATCCAAAAACTTAGCAGATACATGTTTTATGTACTCAAGGGGGTTTATTGTGTGACAGAGTAGTACCAAGGGTAGTACTCTCTGGGACACAATTCCTGGCGCTCTGCAGTTAAGATTTATTACTTTCAAGGTGTATATAATTAATGGGCAAAATTTGCTACAGCTGCTGCAGTAACTCCTGTGGATCCGTCAGACCCACACAAGAAAAGAACTAAAGAAGGGGGTTGGAGTAAATTGCGCTGCTGTTTAAATAATTTCAATATCTGTAACACATTGGCTGTCTAAAAAGAAATGAATTTTGGACACACTGTTGCTTTTAGAAAAATGTTTTATCACAAATAGGTAAATAAAATACAATACATATAAATATACAGCATCTAAAAAACAAGACAATTTTTAAAAGGAAGAGAATGGGATCCCAATCAATTAATTATAATCACTTTGGTGTGTTTATCAATGATAATTTTCCACTGATGGAATTAGTGAACATCAATCTCCTGCCATTTAATGAGGAATATATTAGAAAAAAACGGGCAATGAAACAAAGTTCCAGTTTAGGTGAAATAGTATCTCATTAAAAGCTGGCTGATAGCTTATAATGGAAACAGTCACGAAATATATTATGCTCACCCGTGTAGCAGACCTCGATCCCCTGGATGTATTATGGGGAGAGGAAGGTAGTGTTCGACAGCTGATGGCCGGCAGCTCAGGTGGAGAGAGAGCTGCACTTCAGCTGGGATGTGTAAGATACCTGATAATTTATCGGCAGATGGAATTAGCAGTGGGCATACACTTGTGGCAATCTATCCTGGAAGTCTCGATCCCTTTGAGGTAGATGGGGAGAGAAGCAGGATGTAACTGCTGATGTCCGGCGGCTCAGGGCAAAGGAAAGCCGCGCTTCAGCAGGGTAATAGATATGTACCTGTCCGGTCGCTGGTAGTAATATGCCACGAGGGTCTCGATCCCCTTAGCACAGTGTGGGGAGAGAAGTGATGTACAACTGCTGATGTCCGGCGGCACGAAAGATGGGAGAGCCGCGCTTCAGCAGGATGATAGATATGCACCTGTCAGGTAACTTTGTAGCGGGGTGCCGCAGAAGTCTCGATCCCCTTGATACAGCGTGGGGAGAGGGACAAGGTGACGCTGCTGATGTCCGGCGGCTCGGGAGATGGGAGAGCCGCGCTTCAGCAGGCGGGTGAGTGTGCACCTGTCAGGGAGCACAGTGATGTTTCTGTTCAGCCGGGTAGCGTGGAGCGGCTGGTTGCCGGTATTTAGAGAAATCACACGTTTACGCGGGGAGGCAGGAGGCAAATAGATGTTCTGTTGGTGGGATCTCCGTCTCAGGTAAGTAGGTTACGTCCGGCAGGAGATTGATGTTCACTAATTCCATCAGTGGAAAATTATCATTGATAAACACACCAAAGTGATTATAATTAATTGATTGGGATCCCATTCTCTTCCTTTTAAAAATTGTCTTGTTTTTTAGATGCTGTATATTTATATGTATTGTATTTTATTTACCTATTTGTGATAAAACATTTTTCTAAAAGCAACAGTGTGTCCACAATTCATTTCTTTTTAGACAGCCAATGTGTTACAGATATTGAAAATGTTTTATGTACTGGCTGGTGTCTCCCAGGAATCAGCATACGACTTCAAACACTCCTTTTAAGACCGCTTCCCACTCCCATTGGCTAATGCATACCTCCCAACATGACCCTCTCCAGAAGGGCACAATTCTCTGTTTCTTTACTTCTCTTTTAATTTAAGATTGCCATCACCTGATTTAAACAGGTTAATTGCTCAGAGGTTTTTCAAAACACATATGATGGTAATTCTAAATTAAAAGGGAAGTCCAGGAACAGAACATTGTGTCCCTCCTGGAAAGGGTCATATTGGGAGGTATGCTAATGTTATGGGGGTCTATGTAAATGAGTCTGGGGGTCAGGATTGGGAGAGGCGCTGCTGCCATTGAGAGGCGCACTCAGGGCTGCCAAGAGAAATCCTGGGCCCCGGTACAACAACTTTCCAGGGCCCCCATGGGGGTTGTGACCACCGCATGTTAAGGGCATGTTTAGCACATGAGTAAAACCCATTCCTCCAAAGATAGCGGCACTTGGTCAGCCTTCTTTAAAAAAACGTCCTTTATTGTCCAACAGTTTTGGGGGTTTCCACCCATCTTCAGGGACAGCAGCACGCTGATGATGGAGGGAGACCCAGAAACTGTTGGGCCATAAAGGACTTTTTAAAGAAGTCTAACCAAGTGCCGCTATCTTTGGAGTAATATATATATCTAAATATATATACAGCGGTTGAAGTGGAAAATGTAAAGTGGGTGAATGGCAAAGTGAAGGCTTGTTTTATGTGCGCGCCGAAGGCGCGGGCGCTCCAGAAAAAATGGGCGTGACCACTTTAAAAGGGGCGTATCCTTGAGGGTAGTTTGCCACGCATACTACAACAATACACATGTGGGACATACCAAAAGGAGACAGGCATAAAAAATACATATACTTGCGGCTGCCCTCCCAGCTACTGCTGCAGTGCCCTGGAGTCCTACAGCACCTGGAGCAGCTGACTGCTGCCCTCCCCGACCGATGCCGAGGTCCCGCAACTTTTCAGTGCTCACCACTCATTCTGCATAATTCTGCCCACTGCCTCAATTGCTGACATTCTGCCGCTGCTGCTGCCCAGAGCTCTTCAGTGCACTCCTCCTGAGGAGCCACCGCCATGTAAAGTTGCTTGTGTCTGCCCGGGCACTCAGAAGCTATCGGCAAGATGTCGGCAGGCCACAAAAAAAAAAGCGGGCGGCAGGCAGCATACTGGCGGTGGGGCAAGCAGAGGAGGGAGTAGATACCTGTCCTGCTCTCTTCCACTCTAGTGTCTGTGGTTGGGTCCCGTCTCCTTTCCTGCAGCCTGTGCACCAGCCACTCTCGGTGCAGGCTGCAGGAGTCAGCCGTCACAGCCTGCACCATGGCTCTGCAGCGTCGGCTGCTGTGATGGCTGTCATTGGATAGAACAGTGCCACGGATCGGCAGGCAGGGGGGGGGGGGGGTTGGGGGGGTCAGCGATATTATAAGGATATCCTTTTTACTATACAAGGGGTCCTTGCCTTTAGGGTAACCATATATCAATATATCTGTATATAAACCACTCTCTCTATATTATATAGAGAGATATATCTATCTATATAAAAAGCAGAATTCCAGCTTGGCACTCTCACAAACACAGCAGCTTGGCATAGTGCCCGCTAATGAATCCGTATTTATAGATAGATATATAGATACAGTATATTTCTATCTATCTAGATATAGCTATATATATATATATATATATATATATATATATATATATAGATAGATAGATAGATAGATAGATAGATAGAAGTATTAAGCCAGGCAGGGCAGAAAAAATTAACTTACAGGGCAGGATTGTTCAGGTGCTCCTCCGGCTCCAGCCATCACTGCATCTTCCCCTCTCATTGGTCACGTGGGCACCTGACCTTTTCCCCCCTAATGTACTGTGGAAGCTGCTGCAATCTGCAGACACACAGACTCGAAAGATGATGAAATCATCATCTCGCGAGAAATGTCTCTGCATGCAGAAGCTCCGCAGCGGTGGACGCCGTTCTCTGTCACTGTGTAGTGTACAGACTGCCGCAACATATAAACCCCTGCAGCTGTGATGTCCCGCGACTCACGCTCTCCCCGGTGCCCTTATCCACCCCCCTCGGCGGCCGCTGCACTTGTGTGGCAAGTGTGTGGCTGTGTGTCCCCAGACCCGGGCCCACTTGACAGGCCCGGGCCCTGGTAAAATTTACCCGCCCCCCCTGCCTCTCGGCGGCCCTGGGTGCACATACAGAAATGTCTTGGAGAAGTGCTGGGCGTTCCTGAGCAGTGACTGGGCGGTCGCTATGTAATGTGTGTTATTGCTGCAGGCGTGTCTATGAAACCAGTCACACGTGTAAATGATCACTTTGGGGGCCACACTCAAACATAAAATCTGCCGTAGGGCTGGTGCAAATTGTTGGATAGTGACATACACCAGGTACTATTACAGCCTGTACAAATGGTCATGTGGGCATCTCCTTTCATATGTATAAGCAGGGCTATTTTTCAGTAGGCTCCAGCAGGAACCGAGGCCCTTATTCTAGTTCACTCTTTCTGACAGAGTGAACTAGACTCTTTTCATCTTTCTTAGATGGACAAAACCATGTGCACTGCAGGGGGGGGGGCAGATTTAAAATAGTAACACCTGCCTCACCTGCAGTGCACATGGTTTTGTCCATCTAAGAAATATTTTGTCAGAAAGAGTGAACTAGAATAAGGGCCTTTGGGGCAGATTTATTAAGCTTGGAGAAGAGATAAACTGGAGATAAAGCGGAGAAAAGGTAAAAGGAGATAAAGCACCAGCCAATCAGCTGTGTTTGAAAAAGACAGCTGGGAGCTGATTGGCTGGTGCTTTATCTCCTTTTACCTTTTCTCCGCTTTATCTCCAGTTTATCTCTTCTCCAAGCTTAATAAATCTGCCCCTCAGTTCCTGCTGGAGCCTGCTGAAAAATAGCCCTGTGTATAAGCATGCATGCACACCAGGCATGTATCACATATTTGTGGCACCATTTGGCATAAAACTTCAGGCGGGCATCCACCAAAAGATACAGTTGGGGGCGTGGTTACTTGAAACAGGGGCGTGTCACTCTCGTAGCATTCCTCTCCATTCCATTCCATATACACCTTACAAATATGGTGGTTTCTTTGTAATGGCGGTGTCTTCAGTCAATAGGAGATCACATGGTCAGGAAGATGCCTGTTTCTGTAGGAATATAACCAACATCATCAACATACAACACAAGTTAATCCTGACCCATGGCCCCTCCTGCTCCCTGTGACACCTCCAGCCTCCTGCCCCTTTTGTCTCTCCAGCATCCTATCTTTACAGCCTTCTGCACATGGGGCCAGCCTGCCCCTGTGGCCAATCTAGTCTTTCTAGAATCATACCTGTGTCTCTCCAGCCTCTTGTCCCCTGTTTCACTCCAGCCTCCTGCACCCTGTTTCATTTGACTCCCGCCTCCTACCCTATAACTCTAGCCTCCTACCCAATCACTCCAGCCTCCTAACTTTGTCACTAACCCCCTGTCTTTCCAGTTTTCTGGCTACTGTGTCTCTCCAGCCTTCGTTTCAGGTTCCTGCCCATCACCAGCCCCCTCCCTGTCTTTTCATATTCCTGCCTCCTGTCATGTGTAATTCAAATGGTTTATGTGTTGTACATGTGGAAAGTGGCCACTAGATGGCGCCTGGGACAAGCTTGGCAGATACTACTGTGCTCTGCAGTAGGCAGCCTCAGTGCCAGGAAATCTCTCTTTCAGGGTTCTGCAGCTATGGAAATGACACTTATGTCATGGAGAACCGCTGCATGAATAATGTGATAACAGCGCACAGGCTGGTCGCTGTGGTGCAGCATGGTGATATTACCTCTGTGCAGCTATCAGAGACTTCTAAGGACAGCAATAGGATCCGTTATTCTGATACGTGTTGTAAAAGAAGACGGCCCTGGTCTGTGATGATGTAAAACAGCCTCAAACTCCTTCTACAGACACTATGAGGAGCACTGCTAAACAGATCAGTGACAAAACAGACAAGACCCCCAGATGCTTCTTCCTTAAGACACCGGGCCCAAAGTGGGGTCCTGCTGTGCCTGCTATTGTTATAGCATACCCTCCAAATGCCCTGATTTTTGCAGGACCGTCCTGGTTTACTGGGACAGTCCCACATCCCGCCTGTGGCAAGCAGTGTCCTACGTGGGGGGGGGGGGGGGAATTTGGGAGTCCCCTCTGCTACCCGGAGACAGAGGGGCTGAGGGCATGGCCAGCAGCTCTCAGAGCCATGCTCCCATAGCAGCAAAAACAGG
Source organism: Crinia signifera (assembly GCF_055691185.1). Classification (NCBI taxonomy): domain Eukaryota; kingdom Metazoa; phylum Chordata; class Amphibia; order Anura; family Myobatrachidae; genus Crinia; species Crinia signifera. The sequence continues at coordinate 278,400,797 of NC_139222.1, forward strand.
GCATGGCCTCGCATGAGTGAGGCCACACCCCCTGGTCACTAGCCCAAGCAACCAAATTTCGTGAGGTATAGTTATAGTGCAAATGCTTATGTCAGCTTCGAGTAAAGTATGACTCTTCGCAATGTATAGTTGGGGGGGGGGGGGGGGAGGGCAGGGCCGGCGCCACCACTAGGCATAGCCATCCTGGGGAGGAAGGCAGAGTGAGTACCCTGCTCAGGTCTGCTGTATGGGGCTGCAGAATGGGTGCTGGGGTCCAGGGGGCACAGAGTGGGTGGGACACTCTCCTAATCCCCCCCTTGCAGCCGCCGCATCGCACATCCCCCCGCCCCGTGGAGATACTCACCCGTGGAGCGGGTGAGCGCCAGGGTGCTCCCGCCTAGGGCACTCTGGTGGCTAGCACCGGCCCTGGGGAGGGGTGGAGAGGTCATGTGGCCACGCTCCTCTAAACACAGTGCATTTTGCCACTAGCCACTCCCCCTCGTGTTGACCACACTGCCCCCTCCCAGAGGTGGGAGCAGAACATTTTGAAAGGATGCTTAATGCTGAGGCACCCATTTACTGCATCTTACAACTGTGCATTTCAATCTGGGGACCAAATGAAGTAGAGTGAGAGAATCAGAAAGTTAGAGATTTTGGGAGAGTTGTCCCATTTTTTTAAAAAGCGGCAATCATTTACATGGCAAAATCAACCTGTTTTTTTCAGTGTAATTGATTGTCACTTTAAGAAAATGGGAAAACTCTCTCAAAATCTCTCACTTTCTGATTCTCACACCCTAGTACATTTGGCTCTTGGCCTTGGTGCTTCTTCAGGTGCATTACCCGAAGCACTATTGGGTCACCATCAGAAACACCATTAGCAGCCCTATTGAATGCACAATCCGATACTATCGAAAGCACATTGGATGCACCGTCGGACACTCTATTGCAGGGTTCCTAGTAGTAGTAGTAGTTTGTTTATTTATAAGGCAAAACAAAGTGTCCGCAGCACCGTACATAGCAAACAAAAAACAAATGACAGGGTAACGTACAGGGTGTGGTGATAAAATACAGCATAAATAGGGGTATAGCTGGTAGAACTAAAATCAGCATCAGTTCTGAAGTAGGTGTCGAAATTGTTGAGGAGACTGAAGATGAAGTAGAGGAAGGGAAGAACAGGACAGGAGCACAGGTGAGGTAAAGAGGTAGGGTGAGTACGTGAGGAAGGAGGGCCCTGCTCATAAGAGTTAACATACTAAAAGGAGGTGGGTGGACGAATGAAAAACAATAGAATAAGTAGGAACGGAGGGGAACAGATGGAGGAGTAGGGTAGGCAGGATAGGAGGAGCTATAAGATAAAAATAGTACAGACACAGTGCGCCTCAGGCAGAGTCGGCAAATACGTGAATGGTGATAAAGGGGTATTCCCAAATTACCCCAACAGGATACAAGTGACAAAAAAGATTTAGCACCAACACTGTCTGCGCCTCCACCTTTACATGCATAAATAAAAGAATTATACAACCCTTTTTCCAACACAGCTTCGCTGTGCAAAATGTATCCAATACAGAAATCACAGTGATGTTCTCATCAAACGGATATCATGTTCATATGAAAATAAAACAGAGAGTGGATCATAGCGTAACACAGTTTAATACAATACAATAAAATACGGTATGATGCTTCAAGCTCCCTCCTGGGATAACAAAACTTAAAGCTCAATTACCGGAATAAAATGAGAACCTTAATGAAAAGAGTTCTCAATCAAGCATAAAATATATGACAGCCTTGGAATCAACACATATTCTGAGGTGAGAGAAAAGTCTGCAATTACCCAAACGTATGGAGAACTAGATGGAATCAGTTCTCAATGAAGCATTTCAGGAAAAAACAGCTTGGTGTTTTGAATTACCAGTCCTGGACCGCTGCAGCAAGGTTCCTGGCTGATATCTTCTTCCCCAGAATGTATGGAGGTCCTCTTGTGGCTGTGGTATAGCTGCCAACGCGTTTCAACCACTACTGTGGTCTTTTTCAAGGCTGAAGTCTGGGTGGACGAATGAAAAACAATAGAATAAGTAGGAACGGAGGGGAACAGATGGAGGAGTAGGGTAGGCAGGATAGGAGGAGCGAAAGAGGTTAGGAGGAGGAAGGACCATTCCTGAAACTATTTTGCTCTGGGACCTCATCAAACAATAAAAATAATTACAGGACCCCAGCAAGTTACTGCAGAAGGTCATCACATCACATGTGTAGTCAGCAGACAGCACATACATGGCAGCATTGTGGAGGCACAGAGTGATGGGAGAAGTCTGATATACCATAACCCATCACGTCACATGTGTAGTCAGCAGACAGCGCATACATGGCAGCATTGTGGAGGCACAGAGTGATGGGAGGAGCCTAATATACCATAACCCATCACGTCACATGTGTAGTCAGCAGACAGCATGGCCTTTGAAGAAGCTAATCTGCGAAGCGTACGCCGGCTACTGGTGTGCTTGCAGCGTGGTACACTAACACTGTGATTAATATATGTGATTATTTGTGATTAGCTGTAAATTGCGGTGTGACAACCCCTGACCGGACAGAGGAAGCCGGCACGGCACTAGAATAGCTGACGCTGCACATAATGTGGGCGCTCAGCTCCGTGCTTCACAGAGGAAACTGACAGGCAACGCTGCATAGTGCAGCCTGCCGCGAGTTTCATATTCTGGCCGAGGAAAGTAAAAGCCGGTATATAACTTGCGCTGATTGTGCCGCATACCGTGTGCCGCAAAGGACTGATATTTTTAATAAAGCCTACAGATACTGTCACTTATCAGTGTTAATTTATAGGGTAGAGGGAACACTTCCCCCTTTCAGTCAACCTCTAATTTGTAGCTGAATGTTACAATTCTTCCTCTGAAATTAAATATGACGCAGCTGACGAGGGATAAACAGGAAAGTACTGTTAATACTTCTGTTGAACCACTAACCACAGAAACGCTAATCCAAACCCACAGCAGTCATTGAAACTGTTTATACCTAAGTGCAAATAAGTGTGCCACCTGCTCGCCACCTTGTCCTTTTAAACATTAGCGCTGTCTCCGTTTTGTCTCAATATCACTACATGTTGTATGTTTTTTTAAGGTACATATTTCGCAGCCTTTTAATAATAAACTAATAAAAGTTTATTTTTAAACTCTTTAGATGCGCCATATGAAGGACAAATTTTATTTTCTCTTTATACCTTCTCACATCTATATGCATTGCTAGCACACCCTCATAGCACATACAAATACTTCTGCTATATTTATCCTGAGGGTCCTCACTATCTATATTTGTCCTGTGCGATTGGCACCCTACCTCCTTGTGCTCTGGTCAGCAACATGGATCGCGACCCCATGCTGAGAAGAACTGGACCCACTTTGGGGCCAGGACCCACAGTTTGATAACTGTGCTGCTCTATTGGAAGCACCATCACAACCACCATTGGATGCAACATCAGAAGCCCAATAGGATGCACCATCCAGCACACCATTGGATGCTCCATCAGACACTATCGGAAGGACCATTGGATGCACCATGTCACGACTGGGGATTTGGGACCCGGGAGTGACCTTGGTGGCTAGCTGACAACCCAATGGAAACAGGACGGAGGCAAGTGGATACAAATGAGTAAAGTTTATTGCATTGAATGAACTGGTACAGGGGACATTTGAAAGTCTGTAAAAGTCTTTGGAAAGCTGGGAACTGATAGGTTACTTGGAGGCACGTAGTAGAGGCACGGGAGCACAGGAGCTGGAACGCACAGAGTAGGTCCACTGGAGTGCAGGTGCCGGAAGCACGGAGTTGGACCACTGGAGAGCAGGTGCTGGAAGCACGGTAGGCAGTGGTGAAGGTGGTTGCGGGTGCAGGTACTGAGGCACGCAGAGGCAGGTGGACACAGGTGCAGATGCTGGAGCGTGCAGGTGCAAGTGGTCACAGGTGCAGGTCACTCGGAAGCACAGGTGCAAGTAACTCGGAAGCACAGGTGCAGGTAACTCGGAAGCACAGGTGCAGGTAACTCGGAATGCAGGAACGGATGAACACTGGTGCAGATGAACACAGGTACAGGTGAGTCGGAAGCACAGGTGCAAGTAACTCAGAAGCACAGGTGCAGGTAACTTCGGAAGGCAGGAACAGATGAACACTGGCACAGATGAACACAGGTACAGGTGAGTCGGAAGCACAGGTGCAAGTAACTCAGAAGCACAGGTGCAGGTAACTTCGGAAGGCAGGAACAGATGAACACTGGCACAGATGAACACAGGTGCAGATAACTTGGAAGCACAGGTGCAGGTAACTGGAAGCACAGGTGCAGGCGACTTGGGAACACAGGTGCTGGGACAGGAAGCAGGTACTGGATACGGGTACAGAATAACACTGGTGCAGGTACTTGTAATGCAGGAACAGGTGAACACTGGTGCAGGGTCTTGAAGGCACACAGGTGTAGGAACGCTGGTACAGGGTCTTGGAAGCACACAGGTGTATGTATGCTGGTGCAGGTACTTGGAGACACACAGGTGTAGGAATGCTGGTGCAGGGTCTTGGAAGCTCACAGGTGTAGAAATGCTGGTGCAGGGTCTTGGAAGCTCACAGGTGTAGGAATGCTTGGAAGCAGGATACAAATGCTGGGTAACTGGAATACCACAGAGCTTAAGCAGGAACACAAGCTGAAGCTTCCTTCCAAGTTATTGACAATAATGCAAAAGCAAAGTGTCTATGCAGGGCTGGGAGGATAACCCCTCAGAGCAGCACTGATTGGCCATCCGGGTGATTGGGAATGGCCACACCTGGAACAGTCTCTGGATGAGGCCAACAGGGAACTTGTATCTTTCAAGTGGTAACCACAGAGTTAATGGCTGAATCAGAATCACCCAGGTGCTCATTACAAGCTCAGATCTTGATCTTGCTGCAGCAGGCTGAGAAACAAGACTGACAGGCAGGTAAGACAGGACAAACACACTGAGTTCTGGCAGGATTGTGACACACCATCAGGGACTCTATCGGAAGGACCATTGGATACACCATCAGGCACACCATTGGATGCACCATCAGACACTCTATCGGAAGGACCATTGGATGCACCCTCAGACACACCATTGGATGCACCATCAGACACTATCGGAAGGACCATTGGATGCACCATCAAGCACACCATTGGATGCACCATCAGACACTCTATCGGAAGGACCATTGGACGCACCATCAGATGGCAGGTGTAATTACTCCATCTTCTTCAGGAAGTGTGGCTTCCTGTTTTAGCTGCTGGTCATCTGTGAAGGGACATTCCTGCATCTCCTCAGCTACTCCCTTGTTACCTCCCATGGACGCGCACTGAGATCCACAGAACCTGTTGCCCGCAGAGCAGGGTCTCTTTAAGAGAGGAGAAGCCCCCTCCATTCGGGCCCCCTCCTCAGGGCAGTAGAGTCTGAGCACTAGAGGGCTCAGACTCTACTGCGCAAAAGCAGAACAGACATTTTTCCAGTGATTCCGGCAGCACTGCTGCCTTCATCGCAGGACTCCGGAGCAGTAAGTGGTACTTGTGTACAATCACGGCTCCCACGATGTCCATCGCATAGCAAAAAATTGCATCGCAAAAAATCGATCGCATGCGATTTTTAACAGAAATGCATTCAAATGCATTGAAATTAGTATCAAACATGTTCAATGGCCCCCAAATGTCATTTTTGAGGCTGTACCACCCCCACTATCAACGCGAACCTGAAGCGTGGCGAGCGCAGCGAGCCCGCGAGGGGCGGCGGTACGTGTCCTATGACCTTTTCATACCCCCACTATCCACGTCGGCGTGGAGTTGAGAACAGAAAGTGTGGCGAGCGGATACGGATACCTTCACAGGTATATGCGTCCCCTCGCGGGCTTCACAGGTGTCCGCGTCCCCTCGCCGGGCTCGCTGCGCTCGCCACGCTTCGGGCTCGGTGGCTCGCTGCGCTCGCCACACTTTCTATTCTCAAGTCCACGCCGAAGTGGATAGTGGGGGTATGAAAAGGTCATAGGACGCATACTGCCGCTCCTCGCGGGCTCGCTGCGCTCGCCACGCTTCAGGTTCGCGTTGATAGTGGGGGTGGTACAGCCTCAAAAATGACATTTGGGGGCCATTGAACATGTTTGATACTAATTTCAATGCATTTGAATGCATTTCTGTAAAAAATGCATGCGATCGCATGCGATCGCATGCGATGCGATTTTGCAAAAAAAAAATATGCTCAAAAACGGCAAAAATCGCATGCCATTACATTTGGCATGCGATGGCATGCGATGGGAGCCGTGAAAGTGCACAAGTACCCAGTAAGTATTAAAAAATGGGTGCAGTGTGTACGGTGTGGCAGGGCCAGATTAAGGGGGGGGGCTCAGTACCCCCGGGCCTCCCTATATCTAGGGGCCCTCTGTGGTTGGCATGTATTTAAATAAAAAACATATATATATATTTGTTTAAGCTAAAGGTTTTGTGCATGGGAGTGGGCTAGTGCTGCAGCTTCACCTATCTGCCCATGTGACAATGATTCATGGTGCTGAGCATCGGGAGCCAAGGCACACTGACTGCACAAGTGTGCAGTGCGTTACTGAGAGTTGGCTAAGGGGGTTATTCTGGTTGATTCGCAAGGCTGCGAATTTGCAGCCTTGCCAGTCCACCAAACCCCTCCCGGTGAGTGAACGCCCACCTGCCCCCCCCTCGCAGTGTGGGTTCGCCCGCACATGCTGCGAATGGATGTTTTGCATAAACATCCATTCGTATGCCTCGGGTAACCGCCCACATCTTTCGATGGTCGGTGACCATCGAATGATGTGGTGCGTGCACACATATAAAAGTGACTTTTAAGTCACTTCCATATGCGTGCACGCTGGCACGGATATGGGCGGGCAGCTGACATCCGGTGATGTCAGCTGCCTGCCCCCCGCACCTGCGTCACCGCCTCATTACCATGAGAACGCCCAGCATTCTCATGGGAACACCCATGGAACGCTGGGCGTTCCCATATGGTAATGGGGCAGCCCGGTGCCCCCTGCCCTTCTGCCCCCCTCATGCCGCCATGGGTGCGTGCACCCGGTGTACCGAAAGTTCGCTGTGGGTGCACGTACCCTACGTCTGCACATGCGCAGACGCGCACCATCGGTCCTCCGTGCGAATATACAGAGGACCGAATAGATGTGAATAACCCCCTAAGTCCCATGAGATTTTGCACAAGAGGTCAGAGGCTGAGAGGCTTGTACTGAGCTCTGCTTGCTGGAGCTCATATGCTTCTCAGGCCCACAAAGGACAACAGCAGCAGCGGCCTCATCATGGGAGGGTTTTTGATCAGCGGCAGCACTGATCCTGTCAGGGCTCCTACAGAGTAAGGTACAGAGGGACAAACACAGGCTTTTCATGTGGTAATATATATATATATATATATATATATATATATAGGTTTATATTAATAACCCCCCTGCAGTTACCCATTGACCAAGTTTATCCTGCCTTTACTCTGTGTTTTGACAGTTTTATATTTGTGCAGTTTGAGGCCAGAAATGACAAGTGACCCGGGCCCCCCAAAGGCTTAATCCGGCCCTGCGGTGTGGGCCCCCCTGGGACTCAGGGGCCCATGTGCACCACACACATTGCACCCAGTATAGATATGCCACTGGTTCTGAGGTATGTGGTATACAGTATTTACTTACCTGCCACAGTCCATAGTTTTTATGGAGGAAAGGGATTATTTACTAAAATGTGAGTTCTATTAAAGATGGGATTTTGCTATGGGCAACCAATCAGATTCTATCTTTTATCTTCTAGAAGGTGCAAAATAAATAAGAAGTAGATTCTGATTGGTTGGTTTCCCATAGCAACATCCCATGTGATATAGAACTCCCATCTTAGCACAGACCCTTCGGTTATTTCCTATCACTCAAAATAGTCCTATTAGGTTGATGTCATTTGTCTCAGTATTCCGTCTGGGAGTGATTTCTGGCAATGCATTTACAATGGGACTCTACGCTATTGTGTAACACAACAGTTTTGACCTATTTTAATTACTAAAATAAAATGTTGCAATTAGAATCCATTATACCGTGCCTGTACTCACAGTTTACCGGAACCCAGACACACCAGATAATTATGTAGAAAGGGGTGGTGTTGCCTAGGAAACTGAACCGGGTGCTGATTACACCAATGAACATTATCTTTTGAGGTGTTTTTTAGTTTGTTTTTATGTGTTTATTAGATTTACTTTTACAGTTGTTCAGCGCTACTTTTTTTCCTTTTTTTTTTCTTCCTACACCAGATAATTACTCCAATCTTATTACTACATTGCTGCCAAAGATGTCACAAAACTAAAATCTAGCCACTGGTGGAAATAAGCACAAGGCAGTGAAGTACTGTAATAGAGTAAAATGTAATAGGATGGTTTTGCAGTGTAAATGATTGGCGCTTTAAAAAAAAAACTTCTTACCAAATCTCTCACTTTCTGAATCTCTCATTCTATTAAATTTCATCACTAGTCTTTAGATTGTATATAAGAGAAAAGCATCAATTATAAAGTCTGGGGGTTATTTTACATTAGTAAATTAAGGTTTACAAGAGTCCACAAGCGTCTGTGAGATCAGGCATTCAATTGCTGGCATTTGTCCGGGCACTGTACAGAAAGGACAGACAAAAGAATAACCAAACTGTAAAGAATGATTATATTTATTGTGTTACACTAATTATTACATTATTTATTATCTGATTTTTTATGATGAAGCAACAGGCGGCTCTGACTAGGGGAAATGTCATTTTGGCCATCATGTATATAAATATATATGGTGAACATTTTCTGATAATGGCTATCATACTATAAGAACAGGTACGGACAGGATTGTCCGTTAAGTATTCCATCTGAGAAGTAGGCTAATTTACTAAGCTGCTGAGTTCACAGGATTTGTATTTTCCAATGCTGATGTCATTCTGCTAGCGTTATTAGTGCGTGGAATCCATGTTTTTCATACACTGAGCGTATCCGGGGCAGCGGGAAAGTGGAGGGGCGGAGCTTACTGCGGCAAAGTCAATTTTTTACTTTGATTTTTAAACAAAAAGTACAATGCTCAATTGTAAATTAACAATTCATCAGAAGCAGAGAGCTTAATTTTTTAAATGTTACCTCATTCATCGATTTTGGTTAAGTATGAAGGGAGAAAAAGGGATTGTCACCAAAAATCACCTTATAGAAATAATATATATATATGATGATTATGGTTCTTTTGTTTTCACATGTTTATGCAATGCATTGGGACACGCATAATTCCAGCGGGAAGGTATGTGACGGCCCAACACAGAAAATTAACATTGAATTGTAAACAAACAATACAACACATAAATATGGCAAATCTACCAGATTCGGCTGATAGTAAATTAGCCGGATGCCGAGTCCCGGCCATATTTAACATTGAATAGGTACAAATGAGTGCATTGGTACCTATTTGATCTTAGTAATTTTCCCCCATATTTATAACTAGGTGATTCATCGCGCCCTACGGGCGCTCTTCACACCATCGTAAGGGGCTGCGCCCCCTTAATTTGTGAACATTTGTATATGAGAAAAATGGTTAGAATTGTATGACAGATGGCCTGTATTGTAACTTGAGTTATAGGTGAAATGTGTTAAATAGAGAGCATATGATTTGGAAGGGGGTGTGTATTGTTTTGTTTAATTAAAAAGCGGTTACAGAGTAAGATGTACATTGATAGTGTGGATGGTACAGTGACATTTGTGGGTGTGGGGGGGGGGGGGCGGCTGTGTGTGCATGTTGTTTAGGTGTGTGTGTGTGTGTGCAATAGTATAGTAGGGTGTTTTTGAGTCAGCGGCTCCCCACTGGCGGAGGTCACAACACAGGAAAACAGGAGGCTGGGTAGTGATAGGGGTGTGTGGGCATAAGGGGGACTAAAGAGGAGGGTGGGAGATACTGTGCAGCTTCTGCCAGTGGGTAAGGGTCCAGTGTGGCAGTACAGGAGTACAGGATGGTGGCCCTGAGTCAGTGTCTCCTCCTACTGGGTGGGAGTTAGTGTCCATGAGAGCAGGAGGCTGGGCTATGAGGCATAATAGGGGCATGTGGGCAAAACAGCGTCAGCGACTCCCCAGTGATGGAAGTTACGGTTCAGGAGAGCAGGAAGCTGCGTAGTGATAGGGGTGTGTGAGTATACGGGGGACTAAAGAGGGGCTTAGGGGTGCCGTGAATTGTGGGAGGGGCGCGGGGGGTGCCGTGAATCAAGGGAGGGAGGGGGCGCAGGTGTCCGTGAATCGCGGGAGAGGGCGGGGGTCTGCAAAGCGTGGGAGGGGGCGTGAATCGTGGGAGGGGGGGTGCGCGGGGGGGTCTGTGAATTGCGGTAGAGGGGGGCACGGGGCGCGATGAATCACCTAGTTGGTTGTATATTCTTGTAGAAGGATGGTAGGATGTTGCTGTCATTCAGAATGCATTTACATAAACAGTAATAGTAGCAGTAAAAGATCTGACTTAAAACACCTACAGTAAAACAGAACAGGTGTTATATATTATACAAAGAATTGGTTGATGATGTGTATGTTGACGTGCACATAGTTGTCACTGGAAAAAAATTGCTACGAGAAAAAATCAACACAGAAAATGTAAATGTTGACATAAGTGTGGCACTTCATTGGTGTCCATGTCAACACAAGAGAATGAATATGAAAACATTCAAAAAAGAAAAATAAATCTTCAAAAACTCATGTCAACCTTTTTCATTGTCGACCATAGCCGTGTCAGTGTTTTGCATGTGCCATTTAATCCTGGGGATGCCGTGAATCACGAGCGGGGGTGGGGGGGAGGGAGGAGGTGAGGGGTGTCCGCGAATCACGGGAGGAGGGGTCGTGGGTGGATACCGTGAATTGCGGGAGGGGGGGTCGCGGGGGGGTGTGGGTGCCGCGAATCGTGGGAGTGGGGGACGCGGGGGGTTGCAGTGAATCGTGGGAGGGTGAGTCGCGGGGGCGGGGGGTACCGCGAACCGTGGGAGGGGGGGCCCGGGGGGTTGGCGCAAATCGTGGGAGGGGGGGTCGCGGGGTGTCACGGTGTGGGTCCGCAAATCGCGGGAGTCGCCGCGAATTGCGGGGGGTGTGCTGCGAATCGCGGGAGGGGGGTCGCCGGGGGGTGCCGCGAATCGCCACAAGAAAAAATCAACATAGAAAGGTCAACACATGTAAATGTTGACATAAGTGTGGCACTTCATTGGTGTCCATGTCGACACATGAGAATGAATATGAAAACATTGAAAAAGTGAAAAATAAATCTTCAAAAACTTATGTCAGCCTTTTTCATTGTCGACCATAGCTGTGTCAGTGTTTTGCATGTGCCATTTAATCCTGGGGTTGCCGTGAATCGCGAGCGGGGGTGGGGGGGAGGGAGGAGGTGAGGGGTGTCCGCGAATCATGGGAGGAGGGGTCGTGGGTGGATGCCGTGAATTGCGGGAGGGGGGGTCGCGGGGGGGTGTGGGTGCCGCGAATCGTGGGAGGGGGGGACGCGGGGGGTTGCAGTGAATCGTGGGAGGGTGAGTCGCGGGGGCGGGGGGGGTTTGCCGCAATGACAGGAGGGGGGGTCAGGGGGGGATTCGCGGTAGGGGGGGTCGCGGGGGGTGGGGGGTACCGCGAACCGTGGGAGGGGGGGCTCGGGGGGTTGGCGCAAATCGTGGGAGGGGGGGTCGCGGGGTGTCACAGGGTGGGGCCGCAAATCGCGGGAGTCGCCGCGAATTGCGGGGGGTGTGCTGCGAATCGCGGGAGGGGGGTCGCCGGGGGGTGCCGCGAATCGCCACAAGAAAAAATCAACATAGAAAGGTCAACACATGTAAATGTTGACATAAGTGTGGCACTTCATTGGTGTCCATGTCGACACATGAGAATGAATATGAAAACATTGAAAAAGTGAAAAATAAATCTTCAACCTTTTTCATTGTCGACCATAGCCATGTCAGTGTTTTGCATGTGCCATTTAATCCTGGGGTTGCCGTGAATCGCGAGCGGGGGTGGGGGGGAGGGAGGAGGTGAGGGGTGTCCGCGAATCATGGGAGGAGGGGTCATGGGTGGATGCCGTGAATTGCGGGAGGGGGGGGTCGCGGGGGGTGTGGGTGCCGCGAATCGTAGGAGGGGGGGACGCGGGGGGTTGCAGTGAATCATGGGATAATAGGGGCATAATAGGGGCATGTGGGCAAAACAGCGTCAGCGACTCCCCAGTGATGGAAGTTACGGTTCAGGAGAGCAGGAAGCTGCGTAGTGATAGGGGTGTGTGAGTATACGGGGGACTAAAGAGGGGCTTAGGGGTGCCGTGAATTGTGGGAGGGGCGCGGGGGGTGCCGTGAATCAAGGGAGGGAGGGGGCGCAGGTGTCCGTGAATCGCGGGAGAGGGCGGGGGTCTGCAAAGCGTGGGAGGGGGCGTGAATCGTGGGAGGGGGGGTGCGCGGGGGGGTCTGTGAATTGCGGTAGAGGGGGGCACGGGGCGCGATGAATCACCTAGTTGGTTGTATATTCTTGTAGAAGGATGGTAGGATGTTGCTGTCATTCAGAATGCATTTACATAAACAGTAATAGTAGCAGTAAAAGATCTGACTTAAAACACCTACAGTAAAACAGAACAGGTGTTATATATTATACAAAGAATTGGTTGATGATGTGTATGTTGACGTGCACATAGTTGTCACTGGAAAAAAATTGCTACGAGAAAAAATCAACACAGAAAATGTAAATGTTGACATAAGTGTGGCACTTCATTGGTGTCCATGTCAACACAAGAGAATGAATATGAAAACATTCAAAAAAGAAAAATAAATCTTCAAAAACTCATGTCAACCTTTTTCATTGTCGACCATAGCCGTGTCAGTGTTTTGCATGTGCCATTTAATCCTGGGGATGCCGTGAATCGCGAGCGGGGGTGGGGGGGGAGGGAGGAGGTGAGGGGTGTCCGCGAATCACGGGAGGGGTCGTGGGTGGATGCCGTGAATTGCGGGAGGGGGGGTCGTGGGGGGGTGTGGGTGCCGCGAATCGTGGGAGTGGGGGACGCGGGGGGTTGCAGTGAATCGTGGGAGGGTGAGTCGCGGGGGCGGGTGGGTTTGCCGCAATTGCAGGAAGGGGGGGATCGCGGTAGGGGGGGTCACGGGGGGTGGGGGGTACCGCGAACCGTGGGAGGGGGGGCCCGGGGGGTTGGCGCAAATCGTGGGAGGTGGGGTCGCGGGGTGTCACGGTGTGGGGCCGCAAATCGCGGGAGTCGCCGCGAATTGCGGGGGGTGTGCTGCGAATCGCGGGAGGGGGGTCGCCGGGGGGTGCCGCGAATCGCCACAAGAAAAAATCAACATAGAAAGGTCAACACATGTAAATGTTGACATAAGTGTGGCACTTCATTGGTGTCCATGTCGACACATGAGAATGAATATGAAAACATTGAAAAAGTGATAAATAAATCTTCAAAAACTCATGTCAACCTTTTTCATTGTCGACCATAGCTGTGTCAGTGTTTTGCATGTGCCATTTAATCCTGGGGTTGCCGTGAATCGCGAGCGGGGGTGGGGGGGAGGGAGGAGGTGAGGGGTGTCCGCGAATCATGGGAGGAGGGGTCGTGGGTGGATGCCGTGAATTGCGGGAGGGGGGGTCGCGGGGGGGTGTGGGTGCCGCGAATCGTGGGAGGGGGGGACGCGGGGGGTTGCAGTGAATCGTGGGAGGGTGAGTCGCGGGGGCGGGGGGGTTTGCCGCAATGACAGGAGGGGGGGGTCAGGGGGGGGATTCGCGGTAGGGGGGGTCGCGGGGGGTGGGGGGTACCGCGAACCGTGGGAGGGGGGGCCCGGGGGGTTGGCGCAAATCGTGGGAGGGGGGGTCGCGGGGTGTCACAGGGTGGGGCCGCAAATCGCGGGAGTCGCCGCGAATTGCGGGGGGTGTGCTGCGAATCGCGGGAGGGGGGTCGCCGGGGGGTGCCGCGAATCGCCACAAGAAAAAATCAACATAGAAAGGTCAACACATGTAAATGTTGACATAAGTGTGGCACTTCATTGGTGTCCATGTCGATACATGAGAATGAATATGAAAACATTGAAAAAGTGAAAAATAAATCTTCAACCTTTTTCATTGTCGACCATAGCCATGTCAGTGTTTTGCATGTGCCATTTAATCCTGGGGTTGCCGTGAATCGCGAGCGGGGGTGGGGGGGAGGGAGGAGGTGAGGGGTGTCCGCGAATCATGGGAGGAGGGGTCGTGGGTGGATGCCGTGAATTGCGGGAGGGGGGGGTCGCGGGGGGTGTGGGTGCCGCGAATTGTGGGAGGGGGGGACGCGGGGGGTTGCAGTGAATCGTGGGAGGGTGAGTCGCGGGGGCGGGGGGGTTTGCCGCAATGACAGGAGGGGGGGTCAGGGGGGGGATTCGCGGTAGGGGGGGTCGCGGGGGGTGGGGGGTACCGCGAACCGTGGGAGGGGGGGCCCGGGGGGTTGGCGCAAATCGTGGGAGGGGGGGTCGCGGGGTGTCACGGGGTGGGGCCGCAAATCGCGGGAGTCGCCGCGAATTGCGGGGGGTGTGCTGCGAATCGCGGGAGGGGGGTCGCCGGGGGGTGCCGCGAATCGCCACAAGAAAAAATCAACATAGAAAGGTCAACACATGTAAATGTTGACATAAGTGTGGCACTTCATTGGTGTCCATGTCGACACATGAGAATGAATATGAAAACATTGAAAAAGTGAAAAATAAATCTTCAACCTTTTTCATTGTCGACCATAGCCATGTCAGTGTTTTACATGTGCCATTTAATCGTGGGGTTGCCGTGAATGGGGGGGGGGGAGGTGCATACCTCCCAACATGACCCTCTCCAGGAGGGATACATTGCTCTGTTTCTGGACTTTCTTCTTAATTTATGGATTACCATCACCTGTGCTTAAACACCTTTCTTATCAATTACCCTGTTTTAAAATGACAGGTGGTGACAATCATATATTAAGATGGAAGTCCACAAACAGAGCATTCTGTCCCTCCTGGAGAGGGTCATGTTTGGAGGTATGGAGGTGTGGGGCGCTCACCTGGTGTGTCTGGTGAGTAGCTGTGTCTTTGCTGTGTAACCATAGGCGAATCTAGGGGGTGGTCCGGGAGTGCACAGGACCACCCATTAGCCCATTTTGTAGCTAAGGGATGGGGCTTTCCAACGAGCCCAGCCCCATGTCTCTAGCCCCCTGGGAACCAGAGATACTGACAGGCAAAGCTGGAACATTTTCCCTATAGGATAACATGGGACCCGCTAATTCCGACCCCCACCCAGTTCAACGGCTGCCAGTTCCCCCTACGGCATCACTGAAGCTCGAGGTTGATCTCAGTCTAACCCAAATCGCTGGGCCTTCAATCTGATACCAGGCTGGATCCATATGGGTTAATTGGTTCCAGGGATATTGAGGTTAAACCGTTTTTTGGTACTTGTGTATTTTGGCGGCGCCCATCGCATCGCATACCATAAGGCATGCGATGGTATGCGATGCGACGCAATATCGCGCGATACTGTACAATGTCATACAATTTTAAAATTGTATGACATTGTACATGGCATACAATGCCATGCAATGCGATTAAACATTGTATAAGCACCCTAATGGGTGCTTACAATGTGAAATGCACCCCCACGCCACCCCCCCCCACTATAAAAGTGAACCCGAAGCGTGGCGAGCGCAGCGGTACGCGTCCTCCAACCTTTTCATACCCCCACTATCCACGTCGGCGTGGAGTTGAGAATAGAAAGTGTGGCGAGCGCAGTGAGCCACCGAGCCCGAAGCGTGGCGAGCGCAGCGGATACCTGTGAAGCCCGCAAGGGGACTCCGATACCTGTGAAGGTATCCGCGTCCCCTCGCGGGGCTCGCCACGCTTCGGGCACTTTCTATTCTCAACTCCACGCCGACGTGGATAGTGGGGATATGAAAAGGTCGGAGGACGCGTACCGCTGCGCTCGCCACGCTTCGGGTTGACGTTTATAGTGGGGGGTGGCGTGGGGGTGCATTTCACATTGTAAGCACCCATTAGGGTGCTTATACGATCTTTCATCACATAGGGGTCAAAAATCGCGTCGGGGGCGCCGCTATAATACACAAGTACCCATTTTTTTTCCATTTCTTAAATGTAATTTTATGACTGTTTATGTTCTTTGAGGGCAGATTTCTCTGGAACCAAACAGCCCAGTTTCACGGGGCCAAAATCATTCGAAGCCAACTCAAAAGTTCTTCAATATGATACTGGTCTCATGTAAATGGGTCAGTTGGTTCTGAAGATATAGCTGGTTGGTTAAAGGGGGGTAGGGAGAGGGGAGTGGTTGTCTCTCCCCTCACACCAGAAAATGCAGGGACTAGGCTGGTGTATAAGGGATCAGCCTGGGAATGCCCCTGCATGATCCTGGGACCATATTCCCGGGTAATCCCTGCATTTTCTGTTGTGAAAGGGGTATTATTTCAAACAGCCGTGACCTGCAGTGCTCTGAATACAGCCGGGCAGCCCCCTGCTCTCTGCCCAGCTGTCAATGACTGTCACCCCTGCAGCTTCCGTTCCAATTCTTCTCCCCGCTTTCACCTCAGCCCCCCCCCTTTAATCATGTGGTGCCGGCGCCCGGCGTGCTCCCCCGACGTCACGCACAATAACAGCGCGCACAATATTTCAAATGTCCACTCAGCTAGAGGGGACACCAGGAGGGGAGTGGGAGCGTACTCTGCGCTCTGCTCCTCTCCCCATAGAAGCAGCTGCACCGCTCTCCATCTCTCACTACAGCAGCAGCGAAGGCTCATATAAAAATTTATAGCAAGTGGCACTTTTGGGGGCATTGCTTAAGGGACGCTACAAGTGGCGGTATGTGGGGGCATTACGCATAATGTGTGGCTTAATGTGTAAGGGCTATTAAGGTGTGGAGCAACATGTGTAAGGGGCATTATGTGTGCAGCATCATGTGTAAGGGACATTATGTGTGCAGCATCATGTGTAATGGGTACTATGGTGCGTGGCATCATGTGTAATGGGTACTATGGTGTGCGGCATCATGTGTAATGGGTACTATGGTGTGCGGCATCATGTGTAATGGGTACTATGGTGTGCGGCATCATGTGTAATGGGTACTATGGTGTGTGGCATTATGTGTAATGGGTACTATGGTGCCATCAAGCAAGAACCCCCTAGCAATGAGCACGAAGGTAAGCAGCACTTATGTGGCAAATATGTAATGGGCATTACGGTGTATGGTCTAAAGTGTAATACCACACCCCTTTTTGTGATGCCACGCCTCCTTCCCATGAGGCCACGCCCCATTTTAGACGCGCGGCTACGCCGTGCAAAGGTCCCTCTGCTTTTATGTCTAGATCTGGGACCAGCCAATACCATAATTCTAGATTCGCCTATGTGTGTAACATGGAGAGGCAGAGGGTGGGCTGGTTCTCTGTCATGTGAGTCAGTCATGTGAGTCAGTCATGTGAGTCAGAGGCTCCACCCAGCGTTACAGCTTAAGACACACTTTGAGTGACAGATGTAGCCAAATATATAAGAGATATAAGTGTGGCACTTCATTGGTGTCCATGTCGACACATGAGAATGAATATGAAAACATTTCAACCTTTTTCATTGTCGACCATAGCCATGTCAGTGTTTTACATGTGCCATTTAATCGTGGGGTTGCCGTGAATGTGGGGGGGGGGGGGGGCGGGTGCATACCTCCCAACATGACCCTCTCCAGGAGGGATACATTGCTCTGTTTCTGGACTTTCTTCTTAATTTATGGATTACCATCACCTGTGCTTAAACACCTTTCTTATCAATTACCCTGTTTAAAATGACAGGTGATGACAATCATAAATTAAGATGGAAGTCCACAAACAGAGCATTCTGTCCCTCCTGGAGAGGTTCATGTTGGGAGGTATGGAGGTGTGGGGCGCTCACCTGGTGTGTCTGGTGAGTAGCTGTGTCTTTGCTGTGTAACATGGGGCCTTATTTTGGTTCATTCTTTCTGACAAAATCCTTCTTAGATGGGCAAAACCATGTGCACTGCAGGTGGGGCAGATGTAACATGTGCAGAGAGAATTAGATTTGGGTGGGGTTTTACTTCAAAGTGAGATCTATATTGCAGTGTAAAAATAAAGCAGTCAGTATTTTCCCTGCACAGAAACAAAATTACTCACCCAAATCTAATTCTCTCTGCACATGTTACATCTGCCCCCCTGCAGTGCACATGGTTTTGTCCATCTAAGAAGGATTTTGTCAGAAAGAATGAACCAAAATAAGGCCCCATGGAGAGGCAGAGGGTGGGCTGGTTCTCTGTCATGTGAGTCAGAGGCTTCACCCAGCGTTACAGCTTCAGACACACTTTGAGTGACAGATGTAGCCAAATATATAAGAGATGTGGCTGGTGACATTTGTGGCTGCACTCTGCAATGTGGAATAGGTCTGATCCACTGTAACCTTATTTCTGCCTTAGACGGGGATTCTGATATGTCAGGAATGCTAGGAATTATTCTTATGTATTTTACAGTGAATTAGTTGACATTTTGGATGGAATGGAATGGCTTAGTACCTGCGGTGTAATGAGGAATGCTGGAACAAACAAGAGGAGGAGGGGTAGTCTGCGACCATTATCCAGATATTCAGGCGGATCTAATAACTGGAGAGGATTACAAAGGCGATATGCATGAGAGTAATCATGGTGCAGAGATTCTCATTACTAAATGCTGATAGTCCCAGCACCTCTGGGTGCCTCACCATACCTGGTGGTGGGTGAGGGTTAGGCAGTGGGAGCGTTAGGCACTAGGGGATAGTTAGCATTAGGTAAGATAGGAGAAAAGAAGACTCTTTTGCTGGGTCACTTTTTAAGAATAGATATGAGTATGGAAAAATTAAGATATAACTTTTAATAGGTTATGTTAAATACGTGACATAGGGTGAAATAAAGACATGAATTTAATAATAAACAAAGATAAATGTGCGGTGTTATGCTTTCCTGCTAGCACGTACACGCACATTTATCTTTATTTATTATAAAATAATGTAATATTAAATGTAGATTTTTTGGACTCAAGGGAGCACCACCAACCACAAATCTGAACGCCACAAGGGCTTCAGTAGAAAGTACAGTAGGTACAGGCTGCTCGGGCCACATCCTCCACAATGAGTGTCTGATCACACTGCAGCGGAACCAGCGTGGAAGGAAAACTCTGTGCGGAACTCATATTTCTGATAATTAGCAGGAGGAGAGGGTTAGGCCGTAGGAGGGGAGAGTTAGAGTTAGGCAGCAGGAAAGGGGGTCAGGCAGCAGTAGGGGAAAGTTAGGGTTAGGCAGCAGGATAGGAAGGTCAGGCAGTAGGAGGAGAGATTTAGGGTTACGCAGCAGGAGGGGAGGGTTACGCAGAAGGAGGAGAGAGAGATAGTTAGGCAGCAGGAAAGGGGGGTTAGGCAGCAGGAAAGGGGGTTAGGCAGCAGTAGGGGAGAGTTAGGATTAGGCAGCGGCATAGGAAGGTCAGGCAGTAGGAGGAGTGAGTTAGGGTTAGGCAGCAGGAGGGGAGGGTTACGCAGCAGGAGGGGGAGTTAGAGTTAGGCAGCAGGAAAGGGGGGTTAGGCAGCAGGAAAGGGGGTTAGGCAGCAGGAAAGGGGGTTAGGCAGTGGGGGAAAGTTAGGGTTAGGCAGCAGGATAGGAAGGTCAGGCAGTAGGAGGAGAAAGTTAGGGTTAGGCAGCAGGAGGGGAGGGTTACGCAGAAGGAGAGGAGAGAGTTAGGCAGCAGGAAAGGGGGTTAGGCAGCAGGAAAGGGGATTAGGCAGCAGGAAAGGGGGATTAGGCAGCAGGAGCTCATAGTTAGGGTCAGGCAGCAGGAAAGGAAGGTCAGGCAGTAGGAGGAGTGAGTTAGGGTTAGGCAGCAGGAGGGGAGGGTTACGCAGAAGGAGAGGAGAGAGTTAGGCAGCAGGAAAGGGGGTTAGGCAGCAGTAGGGGAGCGTTATAGTTAGGCAGCGGGATAGGAAGGTGAGGCAGTAGGAGGAGTGAGTTAGGGTTAAGCAGCGGGAGGGGAGAGTTAGGCAGTAGTAGGGGAGAGTTAGGGTTAGGCAGCGGGATAGGAAGGTCAGGCAGTAGGAGGAGTGAGTTAGGGTTAGGCAGCGGGAGGGGAGAGTTAGGCAGCAGTAGGGGAGAGTTAGGGTTAGGCAGCGGGATAGGAAGGTCAGGCAGTAGGAGGAGTGAGTTAGGGTTAGGCAGCAGGAGGGGAGGGTTATGCAGTAGAAGAGGAGAGTTAGGCAGCAGGAAAGGGGGATTAGGCAGCAGGAGCTCATAGTTAGGGTTAGGCAGTGGGAGGGTTTGTATTATGCAGTTTGGTGAGGGTTAGGGTTAAGCAGTGGCAGGGGGAGGGTTATGCAGCTGGCTGGCTGCAAACAACTGAAATGTTTCTAGCCTCCCATTGGACCTCTAGTATTCTACATGCCACTATTGACACTGTGTACAGTACTCTCCGTCAATGACAGGCTGCTGTCTGGCATAGGCGGCTTCTCCTGCGATTCTGGCAGCCATGTATAGTGGTCCAGCAGCTCCTATTGTCAGACTTGCAGCTTTCTCAAAGAATTTCTGGCCTCTGTAATGGGCGGCTTCCGTATCCCCATGGTGCTTCTGGACCCCTGATGGTGTTGCAGTGATCTGATGCAATGTCTTACTGTAGGACACAGGTCGGATCACTGCTGAAGCAGATGTCTCTTTATAATAGTCGCCTCCTGCTGCATCACCACGCAGCGCTATCACTGCTGCCTCCAAGGAAGAGATAGTAACTCTAACCGCGTCTCAATCAGGCCCAATATTATTACAGTGCACAATCTGACTTCTGATTGCCTTATACATTATCATTCACACGACCTTTCCCATAATGCTCTGCACTCGTTCCCAGCTAGAGCAGAGGTAACATCACGCCCATCATCCTCCTGTCCTCAGTTATGTCACTTTCTCCCAGAACTTGTGCTCAGAGCCGACCCATTCTGCTGAGAGTTGTAGTCCCGCTCCCAGCCATCCAATCACCGAGCTCACAGGAATAACAACCATGAACTCTAGCCAACAATAATGTTGTTTTCACGCTGGCCGGACGCAGTGTTTACACTTCTTTGTGTTGGAGGATTAACCTGATCAAATAAAGAAATCAGATCTTCTCTTGTGTACATAACGTGCGGCTAAAATGTATTTGCTGTCATCGATATCTGAGCAAAGTGATCTGTTGGGGAGTCAGAGATGTATGAGGGTCTCACACAGGGGGTCGCTGTATTGAAGGTGGGACCTAGGATTCACTACTAGGATTCGATATCCAAACCGAGGAGCATATTTTTGGCGTCCCCATAAAAGCTGTGGGCGTTCCCCTGGGAACGCAGGTATGTCAATGTCACATGACGTCAGTGCCTGCCCTAAATTCGGACTGCAGCGGCGGGTGTTCGGCAGGGTGGCACATACCTAGCGATCAGTTCTGAATCAGGCCCTGAGTATGGGCAAAGATGTATCAGTCTGTATCACACTTGCCGAAATTCCAAGAGGGATATAAGGGTGTGGCACCCTGAAATGTGATAGGTGCGGGGGGCGCGACTCTATAAACATGTGATTGAGACCCCGCCTTCTGATGCAATCGCACCACTAAGCAGTAGAGTGGGGGGGCAAGGCATACTGGGACATGTAGTTTCACAACAGCTGGAGGGTCATAGTTAGGCCATGCCCGATTTACAGTATGTGATGTGTCCACAAATCCCCTCCTGGCCGGTGGGAGGTTACTCGGCATCCTAGGCAAAGCTGCAACCTACTGCCCCATCCCCTCCCCCAACCCCACACTGCCACCAATAGTCCAATAACCCCCCCCCATAACCTGGCACTCAAAGCAGCTGCATTATACTAGTAGAACCATCCCTGTGTACAGCACTTGTGTGAGCCCCCCCCCCCATCCACTACTTTAAGCGCAATTAGCCACAAATGCACCTATAAATACGCGCGTGTGTTGTACATTGGCGCAGTGATTCTGTTCTCTCCCAGGCACATCTTTATCTCTTATATATTTGGCTACATCTGTCACTCAAAATGTGTGAGTGTGTCTATAACGCTGGGTGGAGCCTCTGACTCCGGCCCACACACTCACATAGTGACAGAGAACCAGCCCAGTGAGCCCACAGAGCCAGACACCCTCTGCCTCCCCATGCTGCCTGGCAAAGACACTGCTACTCCACAGCCACCAGGTGAGCGCCCCCCCCGTGCCCCTCCCCCCTCCCGCGATTCGCAGCACCCCCCCGCGACCCCCCCTCCCACGATTCGCGACACACACACACACCCCCCCGCGACTCCCCCTCCCGCGTTTCGCAGACCCCCCTCGGCACAAGCAAAACACTGACATGGCTATGGTCGACAATAAAAAAGGTTGACATGAGTTTTTTGAAGATTTATTTTTCGAATGTTTTCATATTCCTTCTTATGTGTCGACATGGACACCAATGAAGGGCCACACTTATGTCAACATTTACATGTGTTGACCTTTCTGTGTTCATTTTTTCTTGTGGCAATTTTTTTCCAGTGGCAACTTTGTGCACGTCAACCTAGACATCATCAACCAAGACGTTGTATAATATATAACACCTGTTCTGTTTTACTGTAGGTGTTTTAAGTCAGATCTTTTACTGCTACTATTACTGTTTATGTAAATGCATTCTGAATGACAGCAACATCCTACCATCCTGCTACAAGAATATATAACCAACTAGGTGATTCATCGAGCCCCGTGCCCCCCCATCCTGCAATTCGCGGACCCCCCGTACCCCCTCCCGCGATTCACGCCCCCCCCCCATGATTCATGGCACCCCCCCGCGCCCCCCTCCCGCGATTCGCAACCCCCCTCGCGTGATTCACGCCCCCTCCCGCGCTTTGCGGACCCCCTCCCGTGCTTCGCGGACACCTGCGCCCCCCCTCCCGAAATTCTGCCCCCTCCCTCCCTTGATTCACGGCACCCCCCGCGCCCCTCCCTTGATTTACGGCACCCCCGCGCCCCTCCCGTGATTCACGCCACCCTCGCACCTCCTTCCCATCATTCACGCTCCCCCCCCACGATTTGCGGACCCCCACACCCTCCCGCAATACGCGGAACCACTGCGCCCCCCTCTCGCAATTTGCAGACCCCCCTGACCCCCTTCCGGCAATTCCAACCCCCAGCGGACCCCCGTGACCCCGCTCCCGCATTTCACATACCCCCGTGAGAATGGGGGATCCTGTACCGCCACAAGCAGGTGCCGCCCCTAGGTGGGAAATCTGTCCCTGGCTGCCGCACTGCAGGTGCCCCCACTGCCAGAAGTGTCCCTAACTCCCACCCAGTAGGAGGAGACACTGATTTAGGGCCACCGTCCTGTACTCCTGTACTGCCACGCTGGACCCTCACCCACTGGCAGAAGCTGCACAGTGTCCCCCACCCTCCTCTTTAGTCCCCCTTATGCCCACACACCCCTATCACTACCCAGCCTCCTGTTTTCATGTGTCGTGACCTCCGCCAGTAGGGAGCTGCTGACTCAAAAACACCCTACTATACTATTGCACACACACCTAAACAACACGCACGCACCCCCCCCCCCACACACCCACAAATGTCACTGTACCATCCACACTATCAATGTACATCTTACTCTGTAACCGCTTTTTAATTAAACAAAACAATACACACCCCCTTCCACATCATATGCTCTCTATGTAACACATTTCACCTATAACTCAAGTTGCAATACAGGCATCTTTCATACAATTTTAACCATATTTCTCACAATACAAACGTTCACAAATTAAGGTGGCGCAGCCCCTTACGACGGTGTGAAGAGCGCCCGTAGGGCGCGATGAATCACCTAGTATTGCAATAAAACCACTCCTTGGCCGGTAATCAGATCTTATTGCAGTACAAATGTTTTGGAAAATGGGAAAACCATGTGCACTGCAGGTGGGGCAGATGTAACATGTGCAGAGAGAGAGTTACATTTGGGTGATGTGTGTTGAAACTGAAATCCAAATTGCAGTGTAAAATAATGCAGCCAGTATTTACCCTGCACAGAAACAAAATACCTCACACAAATCTAACTCTCTCTGCACGTTACATCTGCCCCACCTGCAGTGCACATGGTTTTGCCCATTTTCCAAATAAATTTGTACTGCGATCAGATCCGAATAAAGGCCTCTGTGTTCTTCATATCACTACTGGGTGCATAGTAACACAACACAGACAACATGGGTGCAGGGTGTTGGTCACGTAGATCTGTACAAATACTGTAAGTGAGAGCGATGTCACAGCTGCAGTTACTGGAATGAACGTGTCAGAGGTTAATATTCATTGCAGGAAATAATGGTTACATTACATAAGTACTACGGCTGA
This sequence comes from Crinia signifera, assembly GCF_055691185.1. Classification (NCBI taxonomy): domain Eukaryota; kingdom Metazoa; phylum Chordata; class Amphibia; order Anura; family Myobatrachidae; genus Crinia; species Crinia signifera. The sequence goes on from NC_139222.1 coordinate 278,425,151, forward strand.
ACTGACAATAAAGGAAGTTAATGGACGTACTGAAACGTTCACCTGATAGAGAAAACCATGATGGGGATTAGTGGTGCAGAATTGCGGACTGGCACTGCCACATGGCCCAAATGCCATCGTCTTCCTCCACAGAACCATGGAGAAACTCCACACAGCCACTAATAGGAGTCTTCCAGGTTCTAAGATCAATGTAATGGTATCCGCTATGTATTGAATACAGTGGTGTCTCTACCCACACTTCCTCAGGTGAGTGCTCTCTATGACCACCGTACCTCCCCCTATCACTGGTACAGTGGCTGGTGCTTCATTCATCGAAACCACCTGTACTACTGCACAGGCTTGTCTAAGTGCCCAAAGGGGGCTCAAGTTAGGTAGAGGGGTGAAGCAATGCCCCACTATCTGGGCACACATTCATATCAATGCACAATAAACAGAGCGGGACATGGCCACGCTCCCATGATTGGCCCCACACCCCTCTCTAGCACTAGGGCCCATGTAATGTCTCTTCAGCCCTGCATGAGAAGGGTGGGGTGCATTATACCAGGGATGGGGAACCTTTGGCCCTCCAGCTGTTGTTGAACTACACATACCAGCAGGCCCTGCAAAGGTTTTAGCATGGCCAAATAGCAGGGCATGCTGGGTAGTGTAGTTCAACAATAGCTGAAGGGCGAAGGTTCCCCATCCGTGAATTAAGCTATGGCCCTGTATGCTGTTTTAAAACCATCCTCTACTAGAAGGGAGTTTAACACAGAAACCGCATTGCAATGCCACTGTATAGGTCATTAATACGGCCTCATCTAGATACTGTGTCCAGTTCTGTATAGGTCACTGGCACGGCCTCATCTAGAATACTGTGCACAGTTCTGTATAGGTCATTAATACGGCCTCATCTAGATGCTGTGCCCAGTTCTGTATAGGTCACTGGTACGGCCTCATCCAGATACTGTGTCCAGTTCTGTATAGGTCACTGGTACATCCTCATCTAGATACTGTGTCCAGTTCTGTATAGGTCATTAATACGGCCTCATCTAGATACTGTGCCCAGTTCTGTATAGGTCACTGGTACGGCCTCATCTAGATACTGTGTCCAGTTCTGTATAGGTCATTAATACGACCTCATCTAGATACTGTGCCCAGTTCTGTATAGGTCATTAATACGACCTCATCTAGATACTGTGCCCAGTTCTGTATAGGTCACTGGTACATCCTCATCTAGATACTGTGCCCAGTTCTGTATAGGTCACTGGTACGGCCTCATCTAGATACTGTGTCCAGTTCTGTATAGGTCACTGGTACGGCCTCATCTAGATACTGTGCCCAGTTCTGTATAGGTCACTGGTACGGCCTCATCTAGATACTGTGCCCAGTTCTGTATAGGTCATTAATACGACCTCATCTAGATACTGTGTCCAGTTCTGTGTAGGTTACTGGTACGACCTCATCTAGATACTGTGCCCAGTTCTGTATAGGTCACTGGTACGGCCTCATCTAGATACTGTGCCCAGTTCTGTATAAGTCACTGGTGCGGCCTCCTCTAGATACTGTGTCCAGTTCTGTATAGGTCATTAGTACGACCTCATCTACATTACTGTGTCCAGTTCTGTAAAGGTCATTAGTACGACCTCATCTAGATACTGTGCCCAGTTCTGTATAGGTCATTAATATGACCTCATCTAGATACTGTGTCCAGTTCTGTATAGGTCACTGGTGCGGCCTCATCTATATACTGTGCCCAGTTCTGTATAGGTCACTGGTGCGGCCTCATCTAGAATACTGTGCCCAGTTCTGTATAGGTCACTGGTACGGCCTCATCTAGATACTGTGCCCAGTTCTGTATAGGTCACTGGTACGGCTTCATCTAGATACTGTGTCCAGTTCTGTATAGGTCACTGGTACGGCCTCATCTAGATACTGTGCCCAGTTCTGTATAAGTCACTGGTGCGGCCTCCTCTAGATACTGTGTCCAGTTCTGTATAGGTCATTGGTACGACCTCATCTAGATACTGTGCCTAGTTCTGTATAGGTCATTAGTACGACCTCATCTACATTACTGTGTCCAGTTCTGTATAGGTCATTAGTACGACCTCATCTAGATACTGTGCCCAGTTCTGTATAGGTCATTAATACGACCTCATCTAGATACTGTGCCCAGTTCTGTATAGGTCACTGGTACGGCTTCATCTAGATACTGTGTCCAGTTCTGTATAGGTCATTAATACGACCTCATCTAGATACTGTGCCCAGTTCTGTATAGGTCACTGGTACAGCCTCATCTAGAATACTGTGCCCAGTTCTGTGTAGGTCACTGGTACGGCCTCATCTATATACTGTGCCCAGTTCTGTATAGGTCACTGGTACGGCCTCATCTATATACTGTGTCCAGTTCTGTATAGGTCATTAGTACGACCTCATCTAGATACTGTGCACTGAAACGAAAGTTCAGGGGAAATCTGAGGAAAAATGACCTCACAGAAAGGGTGTCACAAGAGGCTGGCGCAGGACGCGGTGGGTCTGCTGCTCACCCGTTGGCGGCTCACATGCGTTCAGCCAGGGGCAGGTGGCCGGGGGTCGGCGGTGTCAGGAGCCGGGTCCTGGGGGTCTGGCGCAATCTTGTTTAAGGGCAAAAAATAACTTTTTCCAGACTCTTTCCTTGGATTCTAGCACTGGTGGCCAATGGCAGCCATCCTGCTATAAGGGGGATCTGTCTGGGTTCACCGGTGTCAGTGCAAAGAGTCTCATGTTGGTTCTACTTCGTGGCACTCCTTGCAGTCGTATTCATCTGGTCCAGCGATCCTGTTTTCAGCCCCTTGACTTCTGACCTCCTGTGGCCGTGCTTTAATTCGGTTGTAGTTTGCCTCCGAGATCAAGCTGGCTTGCACGCTACACCCTCCACTTCTTTGGTGCCCAGACTCATGCAGCACTCTGCAGAGCAGAGCAATCTGTGCTGAGCAATCTGTGCTTACCGGTACCTAGCTCGCTGAGGACAAAGCTCTTGTCTCCCTGTGTGTACGGTGTATTAGTCCCTATGTGGGAGTGTGACGCAAGTGTATTTGTGCTGCATAAAATTGTATCTATTTTTAATTATTGTCAACTTGTCTACATAGTTTCAATTTTGGGCATATAATAGTAATGATATCAACTTGTGATGTGTCTTATATTATGCTATGATACACATACAAAGTTTGATCACAGTGTCCCAATAAGGAATGTGTTTGGGGCAATCACGTCAAAAAAACTGTTATTTATTTAAGTGCAGTGACTGACACTAAAATATTTGTGGAGTCCTCAATAATTCATACAAAAATCTATTGGCACGTATTTGGTTTGTCTTATTGTCTTTGTCTGGCGTGGGAGATGTCATTGCCTCTCTGCTGTGGTGTGAGAAACAGAAAGAGCAAAAGTACTGGCAAATTAAGAATGCCGAGGTGAGAGTGAATAATGACTACACAACCAACTGCAAACAGCTAACAACTGGTACTCCAACTCCCTACACACTGTCATTAATCTATTTATTATTATTATTATTATTATTATTATTATTATTCATTTATATTGCACCACAAGGGTCCGCAGCACCTAACAATACATACATCAGCAAAAATTAAATAGCGAATTACAATACAAGGTCTTTTAGGACAAGTACATGGTAAATAACAGTTCCATCAGGGCACAGGACACTGCAGTAAATATTAGGATAGCATATATACATATCAGGGGCGTAACTATAGCACCGCAGCCCCCGCCACCGCGGGGGGGGCGCTGTGCATGTGGGGGCGCCGGGGGCTGCGGTGCTATAGTTACCCCCCCCCCCCCAATCCCCCGCAGACTTACGTATCTTGCTGGTCCCGGCGGCTCCGTTCTTCTGATGAGGACCACAACAAAATGGCCGCCCCCATATAGCAAACAGTTCTCTGAAACTGTCTGCTGTACGGGGGCGGCCATTTTGTGGTGGTCCTCAGCAGATGAACGGACGGAGCCGCCGGGACCAGCGCGATAGGTAAGACTGCGGGGGAGGGGGTTAGCATAGGCGGCGGGGCGGCCGGGGGGGTGCTCGACGGGGCGGCGGCGGGGGGTGGGTATGGGCGCCCCCCCCCCCTAACGGCGGGGGGGCGCCCAAAACGTAGCTACGCCACTGATACATATACATACTAAAGGGGAGCGGCAGACAGACAGGACACAGATTTCAGAGCCCAAGGATCAGGTACACACTGCCCCACTGCCGTTGCCTTCCCAATCCCCCTTCCCATGTGCACAGCTGTGAATGCAATTGCAGCCATGCACATGAGGGGAAAACCATTCAAATCCACTCACCATCAAATAGATTTCCTCCCTTGTCACAGCGCCGAGTAAAGGCCCATACACACTGGGCGACTTTGAGCTAAAAGTCGCTCAAAACAGCAGGTTTCAGTGGCTTTCAGCTCTAAACCGCCCAGTGTGTATGGCCCGGCGATGAGCGCTGCTGCGTGCTCCCGCAACATCGCCGGGAAAGCCGTTCATCTGCTGGTTATACCAGCAGATTAGCGGCTTTCAGGATGGCGTTGCATAGCGGAGAGCTATGCAATGCCGTCCTCCCCCCTCCGTCGGCGCCGGGCAGGGGGAAAGCTGCTCGGTGTGTATGCACTGAGCGGCTTTCCCCGCAGCGATGAACCCTATCATCACTGTCCATACACGTTGGGCATAGTCGCCCAGTGTGTATGGACCTTAAGTCTAAATCAGGCACCTCTAATACTGAACCACATGCACTGTGAGCAATCTCCCCATATCTATACTAGCTGCCTTCCTTCTTGCAGTGTGGGAGCTGTAACTATAACCTGGAGAGGGGGAGAGAGAGGCGGGTACAGGTGGTACAAGTATAAGCATGCCAGGCTCTTCTACTGTTACTGGGTGTTGTGTTACAGTACACTCTGGGCCTGGCAGGACGAGATTCGCTGCCAGTTTCCTTACTGGATCACCTTCAGTTTACCCCACTGTTTGTCTTTCACTAGCTGTATTAGCTGGCGCTGCCAACGTCTTATCTGCCAGCACAAGATTACCCCTGTGCTGCACCCAGTCCTGTAGTAATCTGCTACAAGGAGTACTTCATACAATTGCAGCTGAGACCCAGGGAACGATTCAGTGCTGTTCGCCCAGGTCCGAATTCGTCTCCGTCTCCGATGGTGGGGAACTGTGCATGGGCAAAGGTAATAATGCGCGTGTGCAGTTCCCTGCAGTAATTGCCTTCAGTGACATATTCATTTGCCAGGGCACCTGACTGACAGGCAGTGGGCATTCCGGGGTGGACACCCAGCGTTTTTTGGGCAAGCCCGCAAATACAGTGAGCAAGCCCATAGAAACGCTGGACGGAACTCAGGGAATGCAGACGTGCTCCAGTCTGCTCAGGATCACATGACGTCATCGCTCGTCCCCAATACGAGGAAAAATGCACAGGCGAAACGTTGCTCCTGCGCTACCTTTCCTCTGCGCTACCTTTCCTTTGCGCTACCTTTCCTCTGCGCTACCTTTGGTGTGGGTGCACGCGAATGTAAGCGCACACACAAGGGGATTCAGGCGGCGGTGGGGCGTGCATTCGGGGCCACGGCGTTAATTGGTCGCTAGTGAGCAGGTTTGAATTACCCCCAGAACGTACAGCGCCCGCCTCGTACAACGTAAGAACACCGTCCCGTAACCTTGATGTACAGGACCGTGTATTACCTTCCCAATATTAATCTCATATTCCTAAAGTAAATATATTTTTTTATCGTTTAAAAACTTATCATCATTTATAGCTAATTATATACCTTTTAATAACTTACACGCAAGTAAATGAAATTTACCTTCAAATCATTACGATAATTCTGTCCAAGAAAGATTACGCAGAGAAAAGGAAAGTGTATTTACATAAACAATTGGTTCTCAATAGAGTTCCCGTATACAGTATCGGTGTTTGCACATTGTAAATCACATCATAAAGTATTTCAATCACACCTGTGCGCTAAGCTGCTAATTCGCAGAGCCTTGCGATCAGATCATCGCTGCCCAGCTAGAGTGATATTCCGCCCCGTGCGGGGGGGGGGGGCGTTAGGTGCTTGTCTGCATTAAGCCCCACCCCCAGCCCTGCAAGTGCCGTGATTTTCGGGAACCCTTCCGGCCATTCTGGGAGGGTAGGTAAATGCTGTACGCACTAAATGATTTTTCCAGTGTGTGCATTCTGGTTGACTACGTATTTCGCAGCTTTGTGATTAATTTTAACACTGCCCGCACGAACGCTCGCCCCCCCCCTCGCATGGGCAAAAATCATTCGATGGTCACCGACCATCGAATAATTTTGCAAGCGCTCGCAGATCTATGAAACCTCTCTGGTGTCTTCGATCTATGGGTGCCTGTACGGGAAGCGGGCGAGCAGATGACATCAGCTGCCCGCACCCCGCACCTGCGTCACTGGCGCATTAGCATGGGAACGCACATCATTTCCATGGGAACACCCATGAAACGCTGGGCGTTCCCATGGGCCCGACCACGGCCCACTGCCCCATGCCACCCGCAGGGATGCAGTCAAAATCCCGACGGTCAACATCCTGACAAGGACAAAATCCCGACATTTAAAATCCCGACAAGGACAAAATCCCGACATATAGAATGTGCAGGTGAAACAGTCAAAATGACTTTCGGTCGACAGGTTGCGAGGTCGACATGGGGTTTTCACTGTTTTTTGAGCCGACAGGCGGTATTTCATGCCCTACCATCCACTAGGGCGTGGTGGGAGAATAAAATAGTGTGCCAAGTACAGCGAGGCACCGTGCCCGAAGCATTGCGAGCGGCTGCGGTTCACTTCCAACTGTGTCCATGTCGTCTGTGTCGACATTCAGGGTAAAAAAACTGTGAAAAAACCCATGTCAACCTCGCGACCTGTCGACAGAAAGTCATGTTGACAGTTTCACCTGCACATTCTATATGTCGGTATTTTGACCTTGCCGGGATTTTAAATGTCGGGATTTTGCCCTTGTCGGTATTTTGATCCATTCGGGATTTTGACCCTGTCGGGATTTTGACCGTCGGGATTTCATCCCGAATCCCACCCGCATTGCTGTGTGCGAATGGCCGGCGAATCATCAATTCCCTGTGACCGCTCGCACAAAGTGGCCGCACATAAATGCTTATGCGCCTGCGCAGTCGCTAAACATGGCTTCCCTGTGCGAACGTGCCGCGGAGTGACGCAACTTGAAGTATTATCATACTTACCTACCCTCCCGAATCCCTGGTCCTCCTTCCGACCCCCCCGCATTAGCCCGGACCCCTGCAATGCAGCCCCCTCCTCTATGCAGGTGCTAAATAAATAAGAAGTACTATCTGGTTGCTAAGGGCAACATCCCATCTTCAATAGAACCCTAATCTTAGTAAATTACCCCATCAGTGGAAAGGGAGTTCTACTGTCAGCACATATCAACAACAACTGTCATAGCTATCCGTACTCCCTTCCAATGACCAGATGGTGCCGCTGACTCCGGTGTGATCAGCCTAGACATAATCACCAGAAGGAAACGCCCACAAGATATAAAAGAGCAAGGTGGTCACCAGTGGCGGATCCAGGGAGGGGTGAGGAGGGAGATCACTCGTGTTACAGGGGAAAGGAGAGGGTGTCAAAGCAGCGGACACGATACTCCAATATAATTATGTGCCACACACCACACGCCCCAGATATAGGAGCACTGAGTGCAGTGGAGCCTTTTGTTTTTTATTTATGCTGTTTAAGATGACGCCTCCACACGCGCCCCCGAGTCGGCTGATTTACTCCAACCTGTGTCAGGCACATCTGTAGGTGTCTAATAGCTGATACTGTTCTGGAGATCTGGCCTTTAAAAGCCTGTGTGTAATGAAGCCTCACAATAGGAAGCCGGTGTGACTGTATGCTTAGCACTAATGTGAGAGCAATGGCCGTGTTTACAGGTGTGGGCGATAGCACCAGGCAGAGCAGATGGGGCAGATGCTGGCACAGTGGGTCAACTAAACAAGTGCTGCAACAAATGGGACTAACATTCCCTGTGTACAGAGTGTCTGATATCTATATGGTGACTGCAGGGCTTCTGTGGTTATATATCGTCATGTGTTGATAGTGGCACTCGCAGGTCTTATCATGTAAATAACAGACCAACATCCCATAATAGCAACATTTCCATTTATTCTCATTCCAGGGATGAGATTTCACAAACTGCCTTATTGCATCCTCTTACATTACCAGGCACAGGTGGCACCGTATCAAAGTAAAGGTGGCATCCAATCACAGTACCACGCAAAGGTGGCATCCTATCACATTACCATGCATGGTGGCATCCTATCACGGTGCCATGCAGAGGTGGAATCCTATCACAGTACCACACAAAGGTGGCATCATACTGTATCACAGTACCACCCAAAGGTGGCATCCTATCAAATTACCATGCATGGGTGGCATCCTATCCCAGTACCATGCAAAGGTGGCATCCTATCCCAGTACCAGGGGCTGGCTGGCAACTTTTAGCCTGGGGGCAAGTCCAGAGCACTGGCCCATAAGTAAAAGCGCATCATTAAAATAGAGGTTTTTGGTTAAAAATATAACGACACCACAGGCTTCTCCCCCTGTATAAAAACAGGACACCACAGGCTGCTCTCCCTGTATAATAACAGGACACCACAGACTGCTGCCCTGTATAATATCAGGACACCGCAGGCTGCTACCCGCACAAGGATCAGGGAAAGCCAGGCACTGGCAAACACAAACTCACAGTAGCCGGCGGAGGGCTTTTGCACACACCACTCCACCCCCCTGCCATGCTTACAGCTGGCTGCGGATGCTTCCAGGTTAACTGAGATTTTGCGCAAGTGCAGAAGCTCCGATTGTGGCAGCCGATGATTTGTATGTATCAGCCTGGCTTGGTAGGAGGATGTCCACTGAGAGGGGTGCGGGACACGGCACACTGAAAAATTTGCGGGACTTCCCGTTATCGCAATTCGCCCCTGCCACAGGGCTGCTCACCTGCATAAAAAAAGGAGAGGAGGACACCGCTGGCTGCTCTCCTGCATAAATAAAGAACCGGACACCACAGGCTGCTCGCCCCCATAAATAAAGAACAGGACACCACAGGCTGCTCTCCTCCATAAATAAAGAACAGAACACCACAGGCTGCTCCCCTGCATAAATAAAGAACATGACACCACAGGCTGCTCTCCTGCATAAATAAAGAACAGAACACCACAGGCTGCTCCCCTGCATAAATAAAGAACAGGACACCACAGGCTGCTCTCCTGCATAAATAAAGAACCGGACACCACAGGCTGCTCGCCTCCATAAATAAAGAACAGGACACCACAGGCTGCTCTCCTCCATAAATAAATAACAGAACACCACAGACTGCTCCCCTGCATAAATAAAAAACATGACACCACAGGCTGCTCTCCTGCATAAATAAAGAACAGAACACCACAGGCTGCTCCCCTGCATAAATAAAGAACAGGACACCACAGGCTGCTCTCCTGCATAAATAAAGAACAGGACACCACAGGCTGCTCTCCTGCATAAATAAAGAACAGGACACCACAGGCTGCTCCCTTGTGTAAAAAACAGGACACCACAGGCTGCTCCCCCTGCATAATAACAGGAGGACACAACAGGCTGCTCCCACTTAACACATTAAAAAGAGGACACTTTAGGAAACAGCAGCATTTTTTATATATATGTGAGTTTAATCCTCATCTGCTGCTGCGGCGGCTCCCAGTTTCTCTACAGTGTTTGCTGCTTCCAAGTTCCTGCAGCCACAGTCCCCGGCTCCCCGTCCACTCCTCCTCCGCCTGCCTGCTGGCTGCTGCTGCTCCAGACGCATGGGTGGGTGGGCGGGCGGCGTCATTGTCATGCGCCCACACCCAGCGTCTGTCACCCACAGCGCATCAAAGGGAATAGGCCGCCGGGACCTCCTCCACGTAGCACTGGAGGCCGGCGGCCATGTTCCTGTAGCCGCGGCCATGTTTTCAAAGCCTACAGGAACATGGCCGCCGACAGTGTGGAGGAGGCAGCAGCGGCCCGCAACACTCCTGATAGAGCGGCCTGGGGGGCACATGGCACCCTGCCCAGTACCATGCATGGGTGGCATCCTATCCCAGTACCGTGCAAAGGTGGCATCCTATCCCAGTACCATGCATGGGTGGCATCCTATCCCAGTACCATGCAAAGGTGGTATCCTATCACAGTACCACACAAAGGTGGCATCATACAGTATCACAGTACCACACAAAGGTGGCATCATACAGTATCACAGTACCACACAAAGGTGGCATCATACAGTATCACAGTACCACACAAAGGTTTTAAGGCCCGATTCAAATTGCACTCAGTTATACACTAATGATTAGTAATACAAACCTTGTTAGGAATCTGGAAATGCTTTACCTTATCCTTTCATTAAACCACTGTAGAGGATTGCACAATGGGAATGGTGTAAGGATATATGTTAATTCCATGTCTCTACACCGTTTTTGGTCTTTCATCTACCCAGTCTTTTGTTTAATCATCATTCACTCAATGAAATATTTAGTTTTTCCTCTGAACGTCAGAATGAAATCGACTCTACTGTCACTCCTGTGCCATATTTAATATTACTGTACATATATTTTAATTCAAGGGCCCTACACACGGAGCGATATTCAGCCACTTTCTGAGCGATTTTACATAATTTTACTAAACCGCTCAGAAAGTGGCTGAATATCGCTGTGTGTGCAACCCACACAGCAATATGGAAGCGCGGCCCCGCGGGTCCCCGATGAATAACAGCCCTGCTTGTAATTGCTCAGAACGCCTTGTACATCTTTTCTGTGTGGTGGCTTCTGAGTGATCACTGAAGGGGCCAGCCCGCCCGGTCACACATCCGCCTCGGCCGTCACCTATAATGCCTCACTCGGTCTATACCTGGCACCTCGGCTCTCACTGCCTTTCCCGCAGCAGGAAGCTGTTCACTGCCGCTCTGACCAGTGGGAACTTCCTGTCTGGACCCTGCAGCATTTCTCAGGTGGGCAGGCCACTGTAGGGGCGCATGCAGCAGGGTCTAGTAGCGCAGGGTCGGGTAGCGCTGGCGGGCAGGGGGTCCCTGCAGCCAGGGCAGCCGAGAGGGGGGGGGGGAGCGGGTACTAATTACCCGGGCCCAGGCTTGCTGGAGGGGCCCTGCAAGGGCCCTGGTCCGACCCCTCCCTTCCCCCTCCGTCCCTCTCAGGTAGCAACAGTGGCACACACTTCTACAGCATGTGCTGTGCTGATAGCAGGCTCAGCATGAGTGTCTCACTGACAGCGAGTGAGCTCATACTGAGCCTACTGTCAGCACAGCACATGCTATAGGTGTGTGCTGCCGAGTTTAGCATTTTTAGAGGTTTCTTTCACCGTCCTCTAAACATTTTGGGGGTGTGGCCTAAGTGAGGGAGGTGGCCACACCTCCCACACTTAGACCACGCCCCCAAAATTTTACCGGGGCCCGACATTCCTCTCGGCTGCCCTGCCTGCAGCATATGTGAGATCAGCGGCGGGGTCCCTGTGGCGGATGGGACCCCACCGCTGTACTGATGTAAAGTACAGCGGCGGGGTCCCATCCGCCAGTATACTTATGTGAAGGAAACTGAAAGCTTTCGGAACTGGGGACCACACCACTGTCACCATAAATGTGGGATTCCTCTGGCCTGTCAATCAACTTGAGAACGGCCAGGGATAAAAAAAAAAAAGTAGCAGGCTGTTATTGCAGCATGGCCTCGCCGACTACAGACCATGTGCATGGGCAGTCTAACGACAATCACCCCGGCCTGCGAATTTGCAGCCATGTGATCAACTCTGAATTAGTCCCAAAGTCCTGCCCCCCACCTCCCCAGTGTTGGGAGGTGCAGTATGACTGAGATCTAGATCCGGCTGCACGGTGGAACATTATTGCGACTCCAGCTGTGAGACCTGTAGTCCCTCGGCGTATGACTGACTGTCTTCCCGGGTATTGCTATATTGGACAACGGAAATTACTTTATACGGATGTTTCAATTTCTTTTTGTAATCTACCTGTATATAAGGTTTATGCAATGCGATGGCTGCATATAATGCTATACAAGGGTGAAGTACGGACGCCTCTTGTGTCATTACCATGTGGTGTTTGCACACAAGTACTCTGTCACCGCGGTAACAGGAGCTGGGTAAATAAGCAGCGCAGCTCAAAGATGCAAATAAACATGGGAAATCTAGCAATAATAAACACATTTCATATGTTTAACTTGCACTTAGGAGAGTGTATGGGCATATTCCTGGCACACCCGGCGGCACGTGAGCATATTTGGAATCACTTGGCTGGAGGATAAGCCAGACTTCCTGGGATGCTCTGAAGCTTTCCATGGCTTTGTGGTTGAGCTATGCTCAGGATACAGCGTATGTATTGACTCAGGTGTAGTCAGCTCAGTGGTAAACGCCAGTCACTGCCCGAACACCTCCCCTGAGGAGCAGCTGTGCACGCCCCCAACACCCATGCCCTATACAAATACATAAACAATGACCTTAACAACTGGTCGTCTCACTTTCCCCAGACCACGGCCCTTATTCAGATCTGATTGCAGTACAAATTTGGGTACTTGTGTATTATCAGGGCGCCCGGCTACGCTACGTTTTCAACTTAGGCTAAGCTACGTTGTCAGTGTAACGGGCACCGTGATAATACAGGAGGCAGCACTGGGAGCAAGGTGGTGTGGTTTATACTTACCCTCCTCCGGGCGACGATCCCCAATGACTCCCCGGCGGCAGCGACGGTCACTCCCCGGCGGCAGCGACGGTCACTCCCCGGCGGCAGCGTTCAGTCCCCCTCCTCAGCACTCACATCACATGGTTTCTCTGCTCCCTCGGCGGCACTATACTAATTGCGTACAGCGTCCGTGGCGAGTACCAGAGCAGGGGGACTGAATGCGACTGCCGGGGAATCACCGTGGATCCCAACGTGAGTCAGCGGGGATCGACACGTTGCCTGGGCCGGAGGAGGGCAGCCATTTCACCCCCACTATCCACGTCATACCCCCACTATCCACGTCATACCCCCAGTATCCACATCATACCCCCAGTATCCACGTCATACCCCCAGTATCCACGTTGGCGTGGAGTTGATTTTATAAAGTGTGGTGAGCGCAGTGAGCCACCGAGCCCAAAGCATGGCGATCCCATCCAATGCGCACAAGACCGCTCATCTGACCGAATGGGATGTCAAACACATGAGATTTGAGTGGATTTCACCCCATTTATAGGCCCGATCCACCAGAATCGGGTGAAATTGTCCCAAATCACAGTAGTGTATGGGGGTGGGGGGGGCATTTACACTGCACAGTATAGTAATCATATTATATATACATACAGTATATATAACATTGCTATTGTTGTCATAGTTTGAGCCACATGACAAGAGGCATCCGAAACACCCCACCTCCCCTGCATTTGCCTATGAGAGTAGATAAAAAAATGTTCTGTTATTTTTAAATCAATAAGTAGGTTTTATTATTAATCCGACATTGTGGTGAGCCTGGGGGGTGGCAGCCCGAGCGCTATCCTAGTCCCCCCATGTGCAATTGTGACCTGGTGTTACCCCAACGCCCATTCGCACCTGCACTATCACTCGCTCCAGGCCAGACCCTGTAAATTCACAGTGACCCATTATATACACATAAATCACTGCCAGGCTCAATATATGCACAGTGGGCAGTGTCACCGTATCAGCCAGGCACCTCTGCCAGGAAAACACTGTGTCCTTAATGCAACATGATTGTATAATCAGGATTACACGTAGTGTGAGTGTGCAGCAGGCAGTCCCTGTGCTTAGCGTGTGCAGCCGGTTCCTGGCACACGGATCACGCTTCCACGGCGTGCACCTCTCCTGGGGCAGGGAATAGGGATTGCTGCATCCTTGTTACCTATATACTTGTGTGCCAGCCTAATTACAGTCTGAGACATACATTGGCATCACATAACAGGGCAGGGTGCAGCACACCCTCCGAGAGACTGCAGTCTGCCGTTCCACTAAAAGATGTCTCAGGAGTGACATGCTGACCCCCCCCACCAGTACACCGCTATGTTGTGGCGTGTCCTGTGTACAATGGGGATATTGTGTATTGCCCACCATCACAATACCCCCACTATAACCCTCTTGTTTACCTCTCCTGTTACTCTAGCAATTATCTTATTCAAAGCTTACTATAGGTTTACTTATGAAAGTTAGGAGGAGGGAAAATATAACTTTGCACAGCTCCAATGCTGCCTGGGGGTGTGCGCACGTGCGCGCATGCTGTATCACGTGCACGCGCGCGCCGCATCACGTGCACCCCCAGTGCTGATCAGATTTTTCAGAAGCTCACTGATGACAAGCCTATAGGAAGGCAGTATGACCTTCTAGATTTGTTACTCCTGGATCCGCCACTAGAAAGAAATGCGAACCAGTATTTCCTTGACACCAGGAATGCTTTATTAAACATTATTATTATTTATGAAACAGGCAGCCCTTTCAAGTAACTGGGCTATCGAGATAGTTTCACAAGTAGTAGTAGAAACAAAACTTGAAATGGGTAAAGTCAGGTAGAACATCAAGCTTAGTGCTTGACGGTAGAATGTAGTACTTTGTTGGCAGCTGTTTGTGGCTTCTTTTGGTCCCTCAGTGCGCCTTAGGAAACAAAAGAGGGTAACATCAATATCCAACAGATTTCTCAGAGGAAACAAAAGAGCTAGTCTGTATGTATACCGGCTTGCCACATAGAGGCTACTATCCATCCTCTGATGGTGGATGATTTAACCGGGCGATAAGGTTTTCTACAGGTGATAAAGAGTTGGGTGATATTGTCTCTAACTGGTGCCGTTAAGGTAAGGTAAGCTGTTAAGCGTGAAGGCACACATATATTAGTCTCTGTGGAGTTTGTCCATTTGTGGGGTTTGTTAAAGAGGTCTATTTCTACTATTTTCTAGGCTTCCGAAGGACTATATTATTTTTTTAAAGAGTTGGCTTTTTAATGCCACCGAGTCTAGGGAATTTTTTTTGCGAGATAACTAGCTCCACTAGCTCGTTTAGTTGACCTGGGATGTAGGATGCGGTAAGGATGATATCCCTTTGAGTTGCCCATTCCCAAATCTCTAGGGCTTCTCTGCAGAGGAAAATGGATTTTGTGCCTCCCATCCTGTTTATGTACGACACCGCTGTCATATTGTCTAAACATACCTGTATGCGAGTGTTTGTCATGTGTTTGGGAACTAGGGCTTTTAAAGTTACGCTGCCCATAATTCTAAGATGTTTATAAACAACCGGGTTTCTTTGGCCGACCAAACTCCCCTGACTGCTCTTTCTTGTGAGAAGCCTCCGCATCCTGCTAGAGAGGCATCTGTAGTTATTGTCATTGATGGTGGGGCAATAGCGCACGCAGGGGGGGTTTCTGAGTACCCAGAAACCCCCCCAGGAATCTATGGGCGCTAGACTGAAAGCTGAGGGTCACCTCTTTGCATGGGTACAAGAATTTTAAAAATCGGCCCTTGGGAACCGGAGATATCTGACTTCAAAGCAGTGGTCCCCATTTAAGCCTGTTTATTGCTCTTCCCAGTCAGATATTTCAGTTTCTGTCTGACTTAGAGTTTTTCTGAGGGTATATTCCAAAAGCCGGGACTCTCCCCCTTTGAGGGACACTAGTAGTTTGTCTCTACTGTGCCCAGAACCAGAGATATCAGCCTTCCAGGAGCTGGTTACTGCTCCTGCTCCAAACACCTGGTATGTAGTTTTATATACTCATTGGCAGATTACTCTGCCTCCTGAACTCAGATCCCCTAGTCCCTAATACCATTTGGTTGGTGTGGTTCTCTAGTTTTTAATTCCATTAAAAGCTAAGAAATCTACTTCCGGGAACTGGAGATATCTGCAGTCAAGCAAGCTGTCCTCCCACCAGAAAATTATGAATAATAAGCCCACTACACTATATACCCCTCCTCTGCGTATTAAACATCCTCTACCACCCTGGAAGTTATGTATCAGGGCCCCTTCATTCAGCCCAATGCCCCCTTCTCCCACCCCAACCCCCACCATCTGTGCAGTAAAGGGTGAAATTAGTGGAAATGACTGATCCAGGCCCTACATGCTGAGCGGTTGATATAATACCCCCTACCACAAGCGGGACATCAAAGCTTCCCCCACCCCTACCGCTGGAGGATCGGTCGGGGCCTCAATACATTGCTATGCCCAGGGGTCTACACTGCTGTTATGTATGTGTATATATATATATATATATATATATATAATATATATATATATATATATACAGTATATATATATATATATATATATATATATATATATATATATATATATATGTGTGTATTATTATTTATATACATTTGGTCTATCTATAATACTTTAACTGACCCGGCATATACTGGGTCACCTAAGTGTCATTCTCCGTGCTTTGCTCCGCCCCTCTTTGGAAACCCCCTTCTGAAAATCCTGCGTTTGCCCCTGCCCCTGGGGGGTCTATGAGAGGGCGAGGAGGAGGAATAGGGAGACTGTTCCATTTGGACAGTTCTGACTTCACTCTCCTGGACAGGAATATTGTATGGATTAGGGAACAAGGAATCTGTTACGCCACCTGGTATCTGTCCAGTGGCGTAACTACAGTAAGGCAGCCCCCACTGCTGCTTGGGGGAGCAAGCGGCAGCGGGGTCTGCATGGGCACTGGTGGCCAGCACACACAGCACTTACATGACTGCCACAGCCCACCCCGCTGGCTGAGGCTGAGTGCCAGAGTCAGCCACGGCACGGGCACGGCCATGAAACCCACTGACTGTCTCTGGCTCTTTGTACAGTAGTTGAGCTATTGGCTTGTTCTGTTACTGAAGCCTCCTGTCTGGGCTCTTCTTGTGCCATGGAAATCTCGTGTCAGACCCGTGGCTCTCGAAGTCCGGCCCCCTTGGGGAAAGGGCCTTTTAAACTGCTTGTTTACTTTTTTGAGGTAAAAAAAAAAGAAGTTTACAGGCCTTATGCCGTTTTTAACTTCATCTATGAATTGGGCACTGCAGGTGGGGCAGATGTAACATGTGCAGAGATACAGATGGAGCCGGGCTTATTATTGCTGGCGGAGCGCCAGGACCGTGTCCCTGGCGATCCGCCAGCAATCTGGCGCTCTGACTGAATGAGACGCTCGTGCGTTTCCCACGCACGAGCGTCTCAATAGCCGGGCGGCGAGGCGGCGCGGCGGGTGCAGTCCTGCCCGTCTAAAGCTTCAGGGAGACGGGCAGGGCTGCGGGGGGCTGCGGGGGGGCGGTGTGGACCGGCGGGGACCCCGGGAAGCCGGCGGGGGACCCGGGGAAAAGCACCGTCGGAACGGGACGCGCGTGCACCTCGTGCACGCGCGTCCCCTTCCGACATACAGATGGCGAGGGGCGGGGGATGGCGGGTGGCGAGTCCTCCGCCATCCCCAGCAACGACAAGCCCTGCGCTATCTGTAATTAGATTTTGGTGACTTATTTTGTTTCTGTGCAGGGAAAATACTGACTGCTTTATTTATACACTGTAATATAGATCTCAGTTTGAAGTAAAACCCCACCCAAATCTATTCTCTGCACAAATTACAAAGGACGCAAGAGCTGTCCTTTGCCATAATTATCGCATATGTTAGAACATATGCGATAATTATGTATGCGATGGGCGGCGAAGGGGGGCGGAGCTGAGCCTCGATTTTTAGAGAATCTCCCCCTAAGTCTGCTAGGCCCGCAGTAGTGAGCCTTCTGGATCTGCGGGTATTAGTGATGTGATTAAAGGTCTGGCCTATAATCAGCGTTGCTCTGCTAATGGCCTTAAGTAAAGTAAGTTTAGATGTCACTAATGAGCAGGGCTTAAAGTGGTACTGGAGAGGTGGTGGAACTCCTTTCGCATAACACTGACACACCCCCCCCCCCCCCCCCCCCTCATAAGGCAGAGCCTAGACCAGTGCCAGAGAATTTTGCCTTACCTCCAATAAACCACTGAGCCCCTGATGCCCCTCACCACTCAACAGCTTGAACCCCATGACCCGTCTCCTCCCCATTCTTTCCCCTTTTGTAACCTTCCCCTTGTACCTGAAATAACCATTCGGAGTCGAGTAATTTTGGCGAATTAATTGGTCACGATTTATTAACTTGATTACAAATTTACTGTTACTTAATTTGGGTGGCAATTTGCGGTCCACCAGCCCTTATCAACTGAATCATGTAACCGCCTGGTCGGCCGGGATCCTCTTCTCGCAACTGACAACCTGTAACTGTGGGTGATCCCGTTTTGCCCCGACGCCAGGCCTGGTGCCCTACCTTGGCTGGCCCGCAGTACTTCCGCCAACGCTAGGTCCTAGGACCGTAGCCCGCCACCCTACTGTAAACCCTGCCTCGCCCTGTAACCTGATCTATTCTGGTTTCCTGTCCCCTGATGCCTGCTGGTGTCCTAGGGCGAGATGTATCAAATGGAAAATGCGGTAAAACCCCGGTTTTACAGCATTTTCCAATGTATCAAAAATGATACCGCACTGAAGGGTATCGCCACCTTTGGGTGGCGATACCCTATAGAAGCCTATGGGCTTCTTTTCGACGCAAACCCGCCGCCTCGCCGACCCCCCCCCCTCTGGCTTACCTTCCTGAAGGGTCCTCCTGGACCCCAGAAGGTAAGCCCTGCCTCCCCCTAGTGAAGCAGCCGGACATCCTTCCGGCTGCAGGGGGAGGAAGAAGCGCTGGGGACAGCATGCATAGCTGTCCCCGGCGTGAGGGGAGAGCGTGGCGGCAGGGAGGTGACGGAGACCCCCCGCACACCAGTGTACAGGTATCGCGGGGGGCCTCCGTCACCGCACCGCGATGCCAGCCGCATATGTTAGTACATATGCGGCAGCATCGCGGCGGGGGGGCGGCGAAGGGCAGCGATGTATTTTAATACATCCCGCCTTTAGTCCCCTGTTTACTCTTTGCCCGGAAGTTTCTTGCTTGTTGCCGTGGTAATCTGGGTTGGGTTATGAGATGCGCAGATGGGTGTTAGTTGTGTAACATTTCCTTTGTTGACCGTATATACTTTTTGTAACTTGCCGATTGCCATCTGCCAACGCCTTTGATAGTTTTCTCTGAGCACCCTGCTTCGGATGCCGCAGTGGCTGCCCCAATTCTAAAAGAGTGCGTGCCATAATCCTTTTCCTTCCTGCCGCTTGCTATCATGCAGCGCTTGAACAATGTTCTGAACTGGTAAATGGTGAGTGGAGTTGCGTCTGCATGATCTAGGAATGATGTGCCCTCCCCCGTTCTGTGCCCCAAGAAATCTTTTACCCGCTTGACTGGGCATGTTGTTGGGTTGCTTAATTCCTTCAGCGTCACACATTATCCTTTCCCTTGCTGGTCCGTCTTGGACCTGAGAATCTTGCAGACCACCATTGTTTCGCTAATCGATACGTTGCTTGCCAACATGCCCGATGCCTTGCACCTCTTTGACGCGGCCACCAGCTCGCTCACTCTAAAAGCCCCGTAGAAAGCCATTGCAAAAGCCGCCCTCAGCAGCGCTGTTTCGTGTTCTCCCTTGCAAACTTCGCTCGCTGCTGACATGAGCTGTTCTAACATGGGCTCCATAATGGGCCGTCTGGAGTCCGGTTCGGCTGGGCTTCGCCTGCCCCATCCTTTCATCATCCTGCTGATGGTAAAGTTCTTAGTTATGTCGGCTCTCCCCGACATCTTGGAGAAGAAGGCGATGCCGGCTAGCGCCACCCTTGCCTGCGCTCTGGATTTGCCGTCTTTGTACATGTCCCACAGAAATGCCTTTAGCGCTTCGTTCTCCTCCTTCTTTTCCTTACCCTCTCTTGCTGCCGTTTCTCTATGCTTCTCCTACTTTTCCCAAGCTGCCCTGTAGCTTCTCCATGTCACCGTCGCTAATGAATCCCTCACCATCTTGTTCACCCCGTCTTCACAATCTGCCATAAGTAAGGAGGACAGGTTAAACCCTGCAGTTGCGCCTGCGGTGCCGCCTCCCTAAAGGCTTTGCATTTTCCCCTGGAGAGTGCATCGGCTATTGTGTTGTCTACTCCTGGCACGTGCTTGGCGCGGAAGTTAATGTTGTGTTGCAGGTGTCTGATCAGGTTAATTGCTGGCGGGGGAGGAGGCACTTTGCTTGTTGACCGCCTGCACCACCCCCAAGTTGTCACACCAGAAAGTTATCTCCTTATTGGCTAACCTGCTGCCCCACAATTCCACTGCTACTATTATTGGGAAAAGCTCCAATAGCAGCAAATTCTTTGTCAATCCCTCCTCTGCCCAGCTCAGGGGCCACAGCACTGCGCACCATTCTCCTTCTAGGTAAGCTCCGAAGCCCCATGACCCCGCTGCGTCAATGTATAGTTGCAGCGGTACTCTTTACCTAGAACGGCGCCCGTCGCGGGCATCGCGGGTACATTTATGGCTGCCCGCGACGCGACCGACGCGATGCCCGCGATTTTCCCATTGAAAACCATGTTAAACCTGAAAAATCGCGTCGGTCGCGTCGCGGCCGGCCATAAATGTACCCGCGATGCCCGCGACGCGATGCTCCCGATTTCCCATAGGAAGCAATGTTAAAAGCCGCGATGGACCCGATTTTAGTGTTAAATGCCTCAATCCACCCGATTTGGCCATAGAAATCAATGTTAAATGGGCCACAGAGCCCATTAACCCTTAAATGTCCCCCAAAATTTTTTACGCCACCACACCATCCACGCCAACCCGAAGCGTGGCGAGCGCAGCGAGCCCGCGAGGGGCGGCGGTACGCGTCCTCCGACCTTTTCATGCCCTACTATCCACGTCGGCGTGGAGTTGAGAATAGAATAGTGTGGCGAGCGCAGCGAGCCACCGAGCCCGAAGCGTGGCGAGCGCAGCGAGCCCCGCGAGGGGACGCGGATACCTTCACAGGTAAACGCGTCCCCTCGCGGGCTTCACAGGTGTCCGTGGCCACGCGGACACCTGTGAAGCCCGCGAGGGGACGCGTATAACTGTGAAGGTATCCGCGTCCCCTCGCGGGGCTCGCTGCGCTCGCCACGCTTCGGGCTCGGTGGCTCGCTGCGCTCGCCACACTATTCTATTCTCAACTCCACGCCGACGTGGATAGTAGGGCATGAAAAGGTCGTAGGACGCGTACCGCCGCCCCTCGCGGGCTCGCTGCGCTCGCCACGCTTCGGGTTCGCGTTGATCGTGGGGTGGCGTTAAAAATTTTGGGGGCCATTTAAGACTTCAGGGGGACTATTAGGGCTCTGTGGCCCATTTAACATTGTTTCCTATGTAAAAATCGCGGGCATTGAGGCATTTAACGCTAAAATCACGATCAATCTGCCTTTTTAACATTGTTCCCTATGGGAAAATCGCGGTAATCGCGGGTACCCGATTTTGATGTACCCGCGATTTACCCGCGATGCCCGCGATTACCGCGATTTTACCCGCGATGCCCGCGATTTCAATCGTGGGCGCCGTTCTAGGTAAAGAGTACCGTTGCAGCTTCTTGTTGGGCACCGGTGGTGCCGGCCAGATACGTACTCCATTGAATTTTTGCAAAAAGGTTTCCCACATGAGCATGTCTTCTCTAATTTCTGCCGTTAACGTAACCAAGTGATGCGCCTTCTCCACCCCCGCTGTGGCCCTTTCCAGTTTGCGGCAGAAGATTCTGCCCATGGGGATCACCCTGCACGCAAAGTTTAGTGACCTCCAGCAATGATTGGAGCTGTTTTAGTGTCAGTTTCCTTGCCCTTGCGTGCTCTGCCCCAGGAGGTTGGACACCTTGTCTTCTGGTAACCTACACAGCTTGTCTGAGGTGTCTATTTCGATGCCTATGTAGGATAGCCTTGTTGTTGGTCCTTCAGTTTTTTCGGTTGCTATTGGTACCCAGAATGTGTGGAATAGTGCTTGGGTGGATTTGAGCAGCTGCTCGCATTTATCGGTATTAGCCTGGCCGAACATTAGAAAGTCGTCCAAGTAGTGTGCCATAGTCTTACTGCCTGTTCCTGCTTCCACGCACCAGTGCAGGAACGTACTGAATTTTTCGAAAAAGGCGCATGAAATGGCGCAGCCCATTGGTAAGCATAGATCTATGAAAGAACTGCCTTCGAATTTGAGGCCCATGAATTTTTGACTCTGGGGATGAAGTGGCAGGAGCCTGAATGCTGATTCAATGTCTATCTTCCCCATGAGGGCCCCTTCCCCGCAGCTGCGCACTATTTTGAGCGCATCCTCGAAGGACTGGTAAGCCACGCTGCACTGCTGTTTTTCTATGGCGTTGTTTACCGACCCTCCTGCGGGGTATGACATGTGCTGTATTAGCCTGAATTTTCCAGGCGCCTTTTTTGGTACTACCCCCAAGGGGGACACTACTAGCTGCTGTAAAGGGGGTTCCTGGAAGGGGCCTGCTATGCGACCCGCTTCTATTTCTTTAAACAATTTTTCTCTCACTATGTGGGGGAATTCTGTGGCTGATTTTAAATTACGTGGTATTACTGCACCTCTGACTGTTCCTTCAATGGGTAACTTAAAACCGTCTCTGAACCCCTTTTCCAGGAACTCTGCATCTTCTTTATTGTGGTACCATCCTAGCCATTTTTTCATGTTTTTTAGTTGTATCGGGGTCGCTGCCTTACTTATTGCGCCGTTCACCTTCCTTTTTGGGCACGGTGAGACCTCCTGCTTTCTTGTAGCACTCCTTTGCTGGGTGTCCTTTGCCACAGTGTGAGCATGTGTGCCTGAATTTGCAGTACTGGCCCCTGGTGCAGTATGCGCTGTTGTATGCGAAGCACTTTCCTCCCAGTCTTCCCTGTGAGCTAGGCCTCCCCGCCTGACTCCCCCAATCGCTGGGCAGTTCTTCTTCCTTGGGCTGTGTGACCACCAGCCATATTTCCACATCCTTTGCTCCCAACGTTAGCACTTTCCGCCCGCTGTGTTTCCTACGGAAAGCTTTGTCGTACTCCCTCCAGGTGTTTGCCTTACTGTTCTCCACCATGTCATGTATCATGTTCATGTATTTTAAAACATTCATGTTTTCCCCAGGTCTGGTCTTAAGGTAACATGCTGCAAATTTGTACATCCCGCTTAACCATCTGTTGTATGTTTTATATGCTGCCTCCGCCCCTGGGCCTTTGGTAGCTGCAAGCTCACTTCCCTTCCTGGTCTCCTTTGTCATGGCGAAGATGTCCACGTATTTGCCAGTTTTTATATCTTTTACTACTGCGCTGCGTACCCCCGTGTCAATTGTGGTGGATGCGCATGTACAGTAAGTGACTCCTGTGCATCTAATTCCTTGCTCTTCCTCCTCTTCTCCCGTCCCTTACGGCTGCCCGTTTTCCCATTCCTGATCTGCCTGACCATTCTAAGGAATTTGGCCTGGCCTTGGTTAGATGTGTTTGCATCGCTATCATTGTCCTCTGAGTCAGAGTCGGAGTCCGAAGACCCTGCGTTTGACTCACCATTACTCCCGCTTGTATTTCCATCTTCGTGACGTGCTTGGGACTCTTCTTCTCTTTGCTGTATTATTGCTCCCGTGTTCTTTCAGGTACTCACTTGCTCTGCGGGGGGGAACGTTGCCATTTGATGTCCCTTGCTCACCTGCCGGTGTCTGCAGGGTGTTGGTCACTGTGGTATTGCTGTTTGTTGATTTGCTTGTCTGTCCTGTGACCAGATGCCCCTGCACCTCCCCCTTGTTTGTAGTCCTGTGGCTTGTCCTTGTTCCCCTTGTGGCGGTCGATCCATGGTGTCTCTCTGAAGTGGGTGCACGCTGGGTGGCACTACTTGCTGTGCGCACTGCTGCTGGGCAATTGATGGCTGCGCTGACTGGTAATGTTGCCATGGCTGAGGGTAATACCCCTGCCCTGGGTATATGTTGTGGGGCTGGTGTAAATAAGGGTAGCGTGGCTCAGCATGGGTTGGAGCTGGGTAATATGGTCCCTGGTAGTTGGCCGCCTGATACTGGGGGCCCGGGTGTTGCAAAAGGTGCCCGTACCCTTGCTGCCCATAATTGGGGAATCCTGGCTTTGGGGGGTAATTTGCTGCCTGGTTGGGGTATGGGAGGTTCCCCTGTGGGCATAGCGGGTGAATGGGAGGAGGCCTTGCATTTGTCGGACTGCGCCCGAGAGCTTCAGTGGATTGCTGCCCGGGTAACGCAGGCATGTGTTGGGGTTGTGCCCATGTGCAATGGGCGCAGGCTGTGTTTGGGGGACCCGCCCCTGACACTCGTATGGAGTGTCTAAGGGCAGGTGTACTCCTGGATGTCCCGGTAATTGCCAGCCCGTCCCCGCTGTCGGGTAGAGCGGGGTTGGGTTTGTGGGCTGTCCCCCAAACGCTGCCGTGAGGGTTGGGTTTGCTGCAGGGGCTCAGGGTGACCCTGTCCTAGGTGGCTGGGTGTGTTGGTTACGGGCTGTGAATATGTGGTTGCCATGGATTTGCCTGAAGCCATAACTAGCTGTAAGGCACTTTGTGGGGCCTGCTGGTGGGGGTTGCCTAGCAACTGGTTGTTATTGGTGTAAGGGGCGGGCTGGTGGGCTGGTTCATTGTGAAAGTGACCTCCCCCACTCCCTCCTACCTGCACTGTGTGCAGATATTGCTGACTGGTCACCTGAATACGGGGGGAAGGGCTAGGCTGCTGCAGCTGGGTATGTTGCTGCTGCCTATTATTGAGTTGGCTGCTGGGGGGGGGGGGGTTGGGTCCCAGTGTGTAAATAGCTCTGGGGACTGCTGGCTGGGGATGGGTGAAGCTGCCCCTGGGGGAGGGTAATCTGCCTGGGGGTCCCTGGTGTGCTGGGCTGAGGACGGGAGCTGGCACTGATAATTGCCTCCGTCTCCCTGTGCCCCAAACATCTGTGTGGTGGACTGGAGCCCTGGCTGACTGAGGAGTTCTGGCTCTCCGTCAGCAGGGGAGCTATGGGGGACGGCGGCAGTATCATGATGCCGGAGCTCCGGCTGATGCAGGGGCTCAGTGCGGGCGCTGAGGGGGGGCGGCGCCCGGTTTCTGCTGCCGGAAATCTGGCTGACTAAGTGCCGTGGTGCGGGGGAAGGCGGCTGTACGCTGTTGGCGGTGTTCCGTCTGCCGCCCGGGCTCTGCCTCACCTTCGGGGGGAGTGATGAGGTGAGCATAGCCTTGATCCTGGCGTCGGCGGCGAAAGTCAGTGTGGGCGCTGTGGGGAGCGGCGGCTTGCTCCTGACCGCTGCTGCTGGGTGTCGGGTAGAGCGGGGACGGGCTGGCAATTACCGGGACTTGTGACGCTGCCTCTCCCCGCCGCCGCTGGTCGCCGTCTTCCATCTCCCCGCCTCTCCTTCTCTTCGCTGCTTCTCTGGGTGCTTCCTCCGGTCCCCGTCCTGCCGCCGACCTCCGACCTCCTGCTGCTGGCCTCTTCACCTTCTGCTGATCCGCGGGTAAGCGGAATCTTGCTGGGGCTTCCCGGGATCTCTTAGGCCGCTCCATTGTAGTAATGGTATTTCTCCCAAACAACGCTGCTGCTTCAATCCTTGCTGCGATGAACTGTGAGTGTGCTGACCCCTGTCCTCCCCCCTCCTTAAGTATGGCCTATACCCATTGTATTTCTCCTATCTCTCTCTCTTGACCTAATCTGGCCCCTTCCCTTTTGCAGCACCTATGTTTCTATTTTGTGGGGCACAGGCTAAGTTTTTATCCTCATTCGCTGCTATTCGCAGCTCATTCTCTTTAAAGGGATAATGGTCTCACAAGGAAGGGGTGTGGTCACACAATAATAACTCCATTTAAAATGACAACACACAGTAGCACAATCATATACACATTACACCACATGTAGGTCCCTTGATTCATATTAAATCACACAGTACTGCCCCTTATACACATAGGGCAGGATGTACTAAAGGGAAAATGCGGTAAAACGGGGGTTTTACCGCATTTTCCTATGTACCAATACCCGTCCTCCCCGTTTTTGCCAGGCAGGGTATCGCCACCCTCTTTGTGGCGATACCCTATAGAAGCCTATGGGCTTCTATCTCCGCCCGCCGTCCGCGCTCCCCCCTCCCGTCCTCCTTTGATCTCCTCCTCCCCCAGCAGGTGTTACAGCCGGCAGGACATCCAGCTGCAGGGGGGAGGAGGAGACACAGGGGGACACTGACAGCCACCGGGATGTGACGGAGACCCCCGCAGACCACATCACAGGTATCGCGGGGGTCTCCGTCACCGCAACCCGATGCTAGCCGCATATGTTAGTACATATGCGGCATCATCGCGGCGGCTGGCAGGCGAAGGCGAAGTTGTGCTGCTTATACACATCTGTCTCTGTCACTCCAGCAGCTCACTGTCCATATGCCTCAGCAACTCAATGCCGTGTGTCCCTCCAGCAGCTTCCCCACCTCAGAGTCCCTCCAACCCCCTCTCACCCTGTCTTAAGCAAGCACAGAGCCTGCTGTTAGTGGCTTTTCTTCACCTCAGCGGTGATAATGGCATGACATCACATACGCCGTGTCAGAAGAAGAAGCCGCCGCTGGGAAAGGCTTTTCTGTTGAAATTACTGTTCAGGGCTGTGACAGAGGTGGAACTCAGTTCCCCCTACCATTAGAGGTGGTGGAACTCAGTTCCACCCAGTTCCCCCTTACTTTAACCCCTGCTAATGAGTCTAGGGAGATGCTAGATTACCAATCCACTGAGGGAGAGGAGCTATGTTCCCTATGGGAAGAATGTGGGTGTTTGGTAGGTGACCCTCTGTACTGAGAGCGGGTACCTAAGGGCAGGAGAGGTGTGCTTACTCCGAGCACTATTAGGTTGTTTGCTACAGACAGCACCAGGAAAGGGGGGGGGGATATCAGTATTAAAAGACTACTTTTGTCTGTCTTTTTTAACTTTTCCTGTGAGAAAAAGGGCCCCCTGAAGGGGTGCGGATCAGTTGGTCACCAGCAAGTTGTTAGACATTCGTTAGGTCCACACCATTAGGTCGACATGTATTTAGGTCGACATGTGTCTAGGTTCACATGCAGGAAGGTCGACCTGAGCCTAGGTCGACATAGTTTAGGTCGACAGGGTCATAAGGTCAACAGTCATTAGGATGACATGGGTTAGGTCGACAGGCAAAAGGTCGACGTGTGAGTTTCAAATTTTTTTGACCGGATTGTCGACATGGGCACAGGTTAAAGTGCACCGCTGTGCTTGCTATGCTTCAGGCTCGGTGCATCGCTATGCTCAGCACACTATTTTATTCTCCAACCATGCCCTAGTGCCTTGATGGCTAACCCTGACACTCCAGCTGTTGTTGAACTATACATCCCAGCATGCTCTGCATAACATTTAACATGGCCAAATAGCAAAACTGATGCAGAGCATGCTGGGATGTGTAGTTCAACAACAGCTGGAGTGTCAAGGTTAGCCATCAAGGCCCTAGTGGATGGTAGGGCATGAAATACCGCCTGTCGGCACGTCGGCTCAAAAAAAAGTGAAAAACCCCATGATGACCTTTTGACTGTCGACCTAATGACCCTGTTGACCTAACCCTTGTCGACCTAGACTCATGTCGACCTTCCTGCATGTCGACCTAATAGTGTCGACCTAATGACTAACAACTTGCTGGTGACTCAATGACCGTATCCCCCCTGAAGTGGGGGGTGACACACTGACTTTCGTCAATGGCACTTCTGAATGACTTTGTTATAATTATTTCCTCAGAAGAGGATGAAGAGGAGGGGGGGGGGTGAGGCTGTGTCTTTTTGTGGGCTCTCCCCCCCCCCCCATACTGCCAGCCATGGAGGACAAAGACAGTGAATCTGTTGCTGAGACAGAGACACAGTCCTCCATGTCAGCGCTGATCAAAAGATCTGATCAGCGCTGGGGGGTGCGCACGCATGTGACGCCGCATGTGCACACGCACACACTCCCCCAGGCAATGCTGCAGCTGTGCAGGGAGAGGACTTGACATTTCTTTCACTGTCCTCTCCCTCAGCGATATATTATTGGCCAGAGTGTCAGCCCAAAGCTTGACCGCAATGAAAACGGGAAAAAGCTCCAGAGCAGCATTGCTCGTGAGATCCTCTGAAACCCAGGCAGACGGCCAAGGAGCAGAACATCGCTCCTCACTAAAATAAGCCCCAAACCTGGATGCCCCAGCTGCTTCAGTAATAATCTGCAAGGAGCTATTGTCCACCGCCGCTCAGGCCATATCCTGTCATCATTAAAGCGGGACAAAAAAAGGATCCCGAACCTTAAAGTCCTCCTTGATTTCAGCAAACAAAAGGAACATGATGATGCAGCAGGGTCGCCCCCACCATGTCCCTCTCTAACTTCCTGCAAAAAACGCGCCCCATCGGGATCACAGGGCATGCAACATTAAATGACCCCCTGTTTGACTGAACAGCGCGAAGGCGCAGCTTACCCCCTGTTACACACAATCTGCCCTCAAAGCTTGAGAACCTCGTCCAATGACAATCAACACCATCTAGCAACTGTGTATACTCCTAAACCCAAATAGTATAAGCAAGTACCAGGTCCTTCCGTCTTGTCACTAGCCACAGGAACCCCCAGCGCCTGAAACAAAGGTTTGCGCTGAGAAATTGACATCAGCACAGATGTCGCTTCCCCTGGGCCAATAACAAAAACAAATAATCCAACCGTGACGCGTGCCCGCACTGACACACCAATGTAAAAGCGAACTAAACAGGCACAAAAAACAGTGCAACCCATCGGCAGGCACTTATCCACATAAAAACAACCCCCTAAACAAAAACCTATATAACAAAAGGAGTCAAGATGCAATGGCAACAGCTGAAAAGCTGACTCTACTGTATATCCAACTTAGTACGCAACGCACCCCGTCCAAGACCACAGACAAGCACCAATGCATTATGAAAGGACTGGAAAACCACCCTACGTGCCTCGGCAGGAATAGCGTCATTAAGCAAAGCCCCCCCCCCAAAATACAGATGCTGGATTAAATTAAACTTGTCAGGGCCTTTTTTAGGGATGAGCCCCAAAGGCAAAACACATAAATTGGGCAGCGGGGCCAAAGGAAACGGGCCTGCCAAGCTGCCCAATCGAACCTCAGCATCAACCTTAGCCTGGATGACCTCCGGCAACTCCCTAGCAGAGTGCAAATTTCTGGGTGCCAAAACGACCAGGACCCCTGTGACTTGAAAACCCTGCAACAAAAATGGATAAAGGCCTAACCAGCTGACCAACTCAGCCGTGCATATTGGGAAGGGAGATAGGAAGCAGTTCCGGAAGACTCTCCAGCTGCAGGATGGGACAGACCGGAGACCTATCGGCAGTCCTTGGCTGGATGATAGACCGTGAGGTTTGAACGGGGGGTCTTACATGGCACAAGACCCTCAACCAGGGCTTCCGGTGCTGAGTAACCTCAACCCAGATCTCTACATCCTTAAAACCAAGAGGCATGACCAGCTACCCTTCATGCTTGCACCTAAACTGCAAGCTGTAATCCTTCCAGGTTGCCCACTCCATACACCAACCCGAATACCACTCAAAATTGCTGTGTTAGCTCATTGCATGGAATCCGAAACTCCATCCACAGTAGAAGGAGCCAATGCAAATGCCAACTCTCCACCCACTGCGGCTACAAGTTGGGATTACTTTTTTACTGGCTGATGCCCCAATAATCTGGCAAATTTACGCGGATGCCGCACAGCACCTGAGGACTGTGACTCAGAACTGCAAGAAGACCCTGACACAGACCCTGAAAATTCAACATCAGCAAATATGTTATACTCACCAGACAAAGGTGCCGTAGCCAACAAGGCTGACAAAGTCTGCGCAGGAACCAGAACAATGCCGGAAGCTGAAGCAATAACCTCCCCCCAGAGACATCGGACAAACCACCACAGAAGCATCTGAGAACACCTGTAACTGGACGGACAATGAAGGAAAAATGCAGTAAAAACCCCATTATCAGGGTTATTACCGCATTGTGGAATTCTCTAAAAAAAAAAAACGCCAGGTTACCGCCACGGGTGGCATCATCAGCAAAAGCTGGCGATGCCCCATAGAAGCCTATGGGCATCTACTGCGACCCACCGCCGCCCCGCACCGCCACCCGCCACCATGCACTGACCCCGCTCACCTGTGTCCAGGCAGCACAGAGCATTACTGACCGGACCTGTGACTTCCTCCTCCCTGCACTGTAATCCTCTTCCGGGTGCAGGGAGGAGGAGAGCCAGCCCCCCGCAGCAGCCACAGGATAACATATACAGTATACAGGGCAGGCTACCGCAGGATAACATACAGTATACAGGGCAGGCTACCGCAGGATAACATACAGTATACAGGGCAGGCTACCGCAGGATAACATATACAGTATACAGGGCAGGCTACCGCAGGATAACATACAGTATACAGGGCAGGCTACCGCAGGATAACATACAGTATACAGGGCAGGCTACCGCAGGATAACATACACAGTATACAGGGCAGGCTACCGCAGGATAACATACAGTATACAGGGCAGGCTACCGCAGGATAACATATACAGTATACAGGGCAGGCTACCGCAGGATAACATACAGTATACAGGGCAGGCTACCGCAGGATAACATACACAGTATACAGGGCAGGCTACCGCAGGATAACATACAGTATACAGGGCAGGCTACCGCAGGATAACATACACAGTATACAGGGCAGGCTACCGCAGGATAACATACAGTATACAGGGCAGGCTACCGCAGGATAACATATACAGTATACAGGGCAGGCTACCGCAGGATAACATATACAGTATACAGGGCAGGCTACCGCAGGATAACATATACAGTATACAGGGCAGGCTACCGCAGGATAACATATACAGGGCAGGCTACCGCAGGATAACATATACAGTTTACAGGGCAGGCTACCGCAGGATAACATATACAGTATACAGGGCAGTCTATCTCAGGATAAAATATACAGTATACAGGGCAGGCTACCGCAGGATAACATACAGTATACAGGGCAGGCTACCTCAGGATAACATATACAGTATACAGGGCAGGCTACCGCAGGATAACATATACAGTATACAGGGCAGGCTACCGCAGGATAACATATACAGTATACAGGGCAGGCTACCGCAGGATAACATATACAGTATACAGGGCAGGCTACCGCAGGATAACATATACAGTATACAGGGCAGGCTACCGCAGGATAACATATACAGTATACAGGGCAGGCTACCGCAGGATAACATATACAGTATACAGGGCAGGCTACCGCAGGATAACATATACAGTATACAGGGCAGGCTATCTCAGGATAAAATATACAGTATACAGGGCAGGCTACCGCAGGATAACATATACAGTATACAGGGCAGGCTACCGCAGGATAACATATACAGTATACAGGGCAGGCTACCGCAGGATAACATACACAGTATACAGGGCAGGCTACCGCAGGATAACATACACAGTATACAGGGCAGGCTACCGCAGGATAACATACACAGTATACAGGGCAGGCTACCGCAGGATAACATATACAGTATACAGGGCAGGCTACCGCAGGATAACATACACAGTATACAGGGCAGGCTACCGCAGGATAACATATACAGCATACAGGGCAGGCTACCGCAGGGTAACATATACAGTATACAGGGCAGGCTACCGCAGGATAACATACACAGTATACAGGGCAGGCTACCGCAGGATAACATACACAGTATACAGGGCAGGCTACCGCAGGATAACATATACAGTATACAGGGCAGGCTACCGCAGGATAACATATACAGTATACAGGGCAGGCTACTGCAGGATAACATATACAGTATACAGGACAGGCTACCGAAGGATAACATATACAGTATACAGGGCAGGCTACCGCAGGATAACATATACAGTATACAGGGCAGGCTACCGCAGGATAACATACACAGTATACAGGGCAGGCTACCGCAGGATAACATATACAGTATACAGGGCAGGCTACCGCAGGATAACATATACAGTATACAGGGCAGGCTACCGCAGGATAACATACACAGTATACAGGGCAGGCTACCGCAGGATAACATACACAGTATACAGGGCAGGCTACCGCAGGATAACATATACAGTATACAGGGCAGGCTACCGCAGGATAACATACACAGTATACAGGGCAGGCTACCGCAGGATAACATATACAGTATACAGGGCAGGCTACCGCAGGATAACATACACAGTATACAGGGCAGGCTACCGCAGGATAACATACACAGTATACAGGGCAGGCTACCGCAGGATAACATACACAGTATACAGGGCAGGCTACCGCAGGATAACATATACAGTATACAGGGCAGGCTACCCCAGGATAACATATACAGTATACAGGGCAGGCTACCGCAGGATAACATATACAGTGCACAGGGCAGGCTACCGCAGGATAACATATACAGTATACAGGGCGGGCTACCTCAGGATAACATATACAGTATACAGGGCAGGCTACCGCAGGATAACATATACAGTATACAGGGCAGGCTACCGCAGGATAACATATACAGTATACAGGGCAGGCTACCGCAGGATAACATATACAGTATACAGGGCAGGCTACCGCAGGATAACATATACAGTATACAGGGCAGGCTACCGCAGGATAACATATACAGTATACAGGGCAGGCTACCGCAGGATAACATATACAGTATACAGGGCAGGCTACCGCAGGATAACATATACAGTATACAGGGCAGGCTATCTCAGGATAAAATATACAGTATACAGGGCAGGCTACCGCAGGATAACATATACAGTATACATGGCAGGCTACCGCAGGATAACATATACAGTATACAGGGCAGGCTACCGCAGGATAACATATACAGTATACAGGGCAGGCTACCGCAGGATAACATATACAGTATACAGGGCAGGCTACCGCAGGATAACATATACAGTATACAGGGCAGGCTACCGCAGGATAACATATACAGTATACAGGGCAGGCAACCGCAGGATAACATATACAGTATACAGGGCAGGCTACCGCAGGATAACATATACAGTATACAGGGCAGGCTACAGCAGGATAACATATACAGTATACAGGGCGGGCTACCGCAGGATAACATACACAGTATACAGGGCGGGCTACCGCAGGATAACATATACAGTATACAGGGCAGGCTACCGCAGGATAACATATACAGTATACAGGGCAGGCTAGCTCAGGATAACATATACAGTATACAGGGCAGGCTAGCTCAGGATAACATATAGAGTATACAGGGCAGGCTACCGCAGGATAACATATACAGTATACAGGGCAGGCTACCGCAGGATAACATACACAGTATACAGGGCAGGATACCGCAGGATAACATACACAGTATACAGGGCAGGCTACCGCAGGATAACATACACAGTATACAGGGCAGGCTACCGCAGGATAACATATACAGTATACAGGGCAGGCTACCGCAGGATAACATATACAGTATACAGGGCAGGCTACCGCAGGATAACATATACAGTATACAGGGCAGGCTACCGCAGGATAACATACACAGTATACAGGGCAGGCTACCGCAGGATAACACATACAGCATACAGGGCAGGCTACCGCAGGATAAATACACAGTATACAGGGCAGGCTACCGCAGGATAACATATACAGTATACAGGGCAGGCTACCGCAGGATAACATACACAGTATACAGAGCAGGCTACCGCAGGATAACATACACAGTATACAGGGCAGGCAACCGCAGGATAACATACACAGTATACAGGGCAGGCTACCGCAGGATAACATATACAGTATACAGGGCAGGCTACCGCAGGATAACATACACAGTATACAGGGCAGGCTACAGCAGGATAACATACACAGTATACAGGGCAGGCTACCGCAGGATAACATACACAGTATACAGGGCAGGCTACCGCAGGATAACATATACAGTATACAGGGCGGGCTACCACAGTATAACATATACAGTATACAGGGCAGGCTACCGCAGGATAACATACACAGTATACAGGGCAGGCTACCGCAGGATAACATATACAGTATACAGGGCAGGCTACCGCACGATAACATATACAGTATACAGGGCAGGCTACCGCAGGATAACATATACAGTATACAGGGCAGGCTACCGCAGGATAATATATACAGTATACAGGGCAGGCTACCGCAGGATAACATATACAGTATACAGGGCAGGCTACCGCAGGATAACATACACAGTATACAGGGCAGGCTACCGCAGGATAACATACACAGTATACAGGGCAGGCTACCGCAGGATAACATATACAGTATACAGGGCAGGCTACCGCAGGATAACATATACAGTATACAGGGCAGGCTACCGCAGGATAACATATACAGTATACAGGGCAGGCTACCGCAGGATAACATATACAGTATACAGGGCAGGCTACCGCAGGATAACATATACAGTATACAGGGCAGGCTACCGCAGGATAACATATACAGTATACAGGGCAGGCTAGCTCAGGATAACATATACAGCATACAGGACAGGCTACCGCAGGATAACATATACAGTATACAGGGCAGGCTACCGCAGGATAACATACACAGTATACAGGGCAGGCTACCGCAGGATAACATATACAGTATACAGGGCAGGCTACCGCAGGATAACATACACAGTATACAGGGCAGGCTACCGCAGGATAACATATACAGTGCACAGGGCAGGCTACCGCAGGATAACATATACAGTATACAGGGCGGGCTACCGCAGGATAACATATACAGTATACAGGGCAGGCTACCGCAGGATAACATATACAGTGCACAGGGCAGGCTACCGCAGGATAACATATACAGTATACAGGGCAGGCTACCGCAGGATAACATATACAGTATACAGGGCAGGCTACCGCAGGATAACATATACAGTGCACAGGGCAGGCTACCGCAGGATAACATATACAGTATACAGGGCGGGCTACCGCAGGATAACATATACAGTATACAGGGCGGGCTACCGCAGGATAACATACACAGCATACAGGGCAGGCTATCGCAGGATAACATATACAGTATACAGGGCAGGCTACCGCAGGATAACATACACAGCATACAGGGCAGGCTATCGCAGGGTAACATATACAGTATACAGGGCAGGCTACCGCAGGATAACATATACAGCATACAGGGCAGGCTACCGCAGGATAACATATACAGTATACAGGGCAGGCTACCGCAGGATAACATATACAGTATACATTGCAGGCTACCGCAGGATAACATATACAGCATACAGGGCAGGCTACCGCAGGATAACATACACAGTATACAGGGCAGGCTACCGCAGGATAACATATACAGTATACAGGGCAGGCTACCGCAGGATAACATATACAGTATACAGGGCAGGCTACCGCAGGATAACATATACAGTATACAGGGCAGGCTACCGCAGGATAACATATACAGTATACAGGGCAGGCTACCGCAGGATAACATATACAGTATACAGGGCAGGCTACCGCAGGATAACATATACAGTATACAGGGCAGGCTACCGCAGGATAACATATACAGTATACAGGGCAGGCTACCGCAGGATAACATATACAGTATACAGGGCAGGCTACCGCAGGATAACATATACAGTATACAGGGCAGGCTACCGCAGGATAACATATACAGTATACGGGGCAGGCTACCGCAGGATAACATACACAGTATACAGGGCAGGCTACCGCAGGATAACATACAGTATACAGGGCAGGCTACCGCAGGATAACATATACAGTATACAGGGCAGGCTACCGCAGGATAACATATACAGTATACAGGGCAGGCTACCGCAGGATAACATATACAGTATACACAGTAGCTCAGGTAGTTGCAGAGCCTGTTCCTTATCCCAATATGTATTATTGTCATGTGCCAGCATCCGCCTCTGTGTTATACGCAGACAATACCAACTATTCTCTATGTACACACACCGGTAACACAAAGAGATAAACAATGTCCTAGTCCTGTGCTCAGACTGAGCATCAACCGCATAGTTACCTCCCCTCCTACATTCTGCAGGAGACTCCCTGACATAGCAGCAATCTCCCTCTCTCCCTCATTAGTCTAGCAATCTCCCTCATGTCACCTAGCCCACATTACACTGTTACATCATAGTTACCACCCCTCTTGCATTCTGCAGGAGACTCCCTGACATCGCAGCAATCTCCCTCTCTCCCTCATTAGTCTAGCAATCTCCCTCATGTCACCTAGCCCACATTACACTGTTACATCATAGTTACCTCCCCTCCTACATTCTGCAGGAGACTCCCTGACATAGCAGCAATCTCCCTCTCTCCCTCATTAGTCTAGCAATCTCCCTCATGTCACCTAGCCCACATTACACTGTTACATCATAGTTACCACCCCTCTTGCATTCTGCAGGAGACTCCCTGACATCGCAGCAATCTCCCTCTCTCCCTCATTAGTCTAGCAATCTCCCTCATGTCACCTAGCCCACAGTACACTGTTACATCATAGTTACCTCCCCTCCTACATTCTGCAGGAGACTCCCTGACATAGCAGCAATCTCCCTCTCTCCCTCATTAGTCTAGCAATCTCCCTCATGTCACCTAGCCCACATTACACTGTTACATCATAGTTACCACCCCTCTTGCATTCTGCAGGAGACTCCCTGACATCGCAGCAATCTCCCTCTCTCCCTCATTAGTCTAGCAATCTCCCTCATGTCACCTAGCCCACAGTACACTGTTACATCATAGTTACTTCCCCTCCTGCATTCTGCAGGAGACTCCCTGACATAGCAGCAATCTCCCTCTCTCCCTCATTAGTCTAGCAATCTCCCTCATGTCACCTAGCCCACAGTACACTGTTACATCATAGTTACTTCCCCTCCTGCATTCTGCAGGAGACTCCCTGACATAGCAGCAATCTCCCTCTCTCCCTCATTAGTCTAGCAATCTCCCTAATGTCACCTAGCCCACAGTACACTGTTACATCATAGTTACCTCCCCTCCTGCATTCTGCAGGAGACTCCCTGACATAGCAGCAATCTCCCTCTCTCCCTCATTAGTCTAGCAATCTCCCTCATGTCACCTAGCCCACATTACACTGTTACATCATAGTTACCTCCCCTCCTGCATTCTGCAGCAGACTCCCTGACATAGCAGCAATCTCCCTCTCTCCCTCATTAGTCTAGCAATCTCCCTAATGTCACCTAGCCCACAGTACACTGTTACATCATAGTTACCTCCCTTCCTGCATTCTGCAGGAGACTCCCTGACATAGCAGCAATCTCCCTCTCTCCCTCATTAGTCTAGCAATCTCCCTCATGTCACCTAGCCCACATTACACTGTTACACCATAGTTACCTCCCCTCCTGCATTCTGCAGCAGACTCCCTGACATAGCAGCAATCTCCCTCTCTCCCTCATTAATTTAGCAATCTCCCTCATGTCACCTAGCCTACATTACACTGTTACATCATAGTTACCTTCCCTCCTGCATTCTGCAGGAGACTCCCTGACATAGCAGCAATCTCCCTCTCTCCCTCATTAATCTAGCAATCTTCCTCATGTCACCTAGCCCACATTACACTGTTACAACATAGTTACCTCCCCTACTGCATTCTGCAGGAGACTCCCTGACATAGCAGCAATCTTCCTCTCTCCCTCATTAGTCTAGCAATCTCCCTCATGTCACCTAGCCCACATTACACTGTTACATCATAGTTACCACCCCTCTTGCATCCTGCAGGAGACTCCCTGACATAGCAGCAATCTCCCTCTCTCCCTCATTAGTCTAGCAATCTCCCTCATGTCACATAGCCCACATTACACTGTTACTTCATAGTTACCTCCCCTCCTGCATTCTGCAGGAGACTCCCTGACATAGCAGCAATCTCCCTCTTTCCCTCATTAATCTAGCAATCTCCCTCATGTCACCTAACCCACATTACACTGTTACATCATAGTTACCTCCCCTACTGCATTCTGCAGGAGATTCCCTGATATAGCAGCAATCTCCCTCTCTCCCTCATTAGTCTAGCAATCTCTCTCATGTCACCTAGCCCACATTACACTGTTACATCATAGTTACCTCCCCTCCTGCATTCTGCAGGAGACTCCCAGACATAGTAACAATCTCCCTCTCTCCCTCATTAGTCTAGCAATATCCCTCATATCACCTAGTCCACATTACACTGTTACATCATAGTTACCTCCCCTACTGCATTCTGCAGGAGACTCCCTGACATAGCAGCAATCTCCCTCTCTCCCTCATTCGTCTAGCAATCTCCCTCATGTCACCTAGCCCACATTACACTGTTACATCATAGTTACCTCCCCTCCTGCATTCTGCAGGAGACTCCCAGACATAGTAACAATCTCCCTCTCTCCCTCATTAGTCTAGCAATCTCCCTCATATCACCTAGCCCACATTACATTGTTACATTTTTGGGGAAAAAACGAATGAGAGACAGATACATTTATATCAAATCATCAGCACCATTTCCCAGCACTTTACCAACTATAGTAACTCTTGCTAACTGCTTTGGGGCTCATCTTCATTTGGATATAAGTAATTTTAAATTACACACCCGCGCTTCTAGGTGCCACGTTTACAATCTCTTTTCACAATCTCTCCGTATTTGGAACTAGACACGCCCCGCTTTGCAAAATTATATTACCAACTATAATCTCCCCGAAACTAGTTTTCAAAAGTAGGTATGTATAGTCAGCCGGGGAAACACCTGCATCTATAGGGGCACAGCCTAGGGTTGCCTACCCTCCCGGAATGGCAAGGAGGGTCCTGGAAAACGGACCCCCCTCTCAGCCCCCCTGAATGTGGCCAGTCTCCCGCTGGGGGGTCCGTGGGAGCAAATTTTGCAAATCACATCTTTGTAGCCCTGCCCCACGCTGTGCAATGCCTGAAATACCAGCATTGCATGGTGGGGGATGTGGCCATGAGGACACGATTGTGCTGACCATGCCTCCACTCCAGATGATCTGCTGGCCACCACGCCCCCTTCCCACCCCTTTTCCACCCTATCAGCGGCCCCACCCCATAAACTGGCTGCCCTCTCCCTGTGGGGGCAGCTAGAAACTTAAAGTAGGCAACCCTGGCACTACATTGTGTGGGCACTATACCCATAGGGCAAAATATATAAGAGTGTACCTCTCACTTACCTTCCTTTCATTCTGTGCTTCAGGGAAACATGGAAAAGGGGTATCAAAAAGGGTAGAGATTTTAATTTGTCATACAGAAAAATGTATTAGTACACATATTGGGCCTAATACAGACCTGATCGCTGGGCTGGGAATATTTGGAGCCCAGTGATCAGCCCCACCACGGTCTTTGCAATCAAGCACCATCGAATGGTAGTCTCCCTGTTCGCAGCCGCCGATTAGCCGCAAAGCAATGGCCGTGGGGAGATGGAGACTGCTGCTGACATCAGCGGCGCTCCCACCCAACGGCCGGGAGCTGCCTGCAGTTTCCGAGGCACTCCCAGAAAACGCTGGTGTGTCGCCCATAAATGGCCACTGGCTGTCAAGCACCTTGCGAACGGCCAGCGATAGCAAGCCTTCACAGGGGTACACTGCACATGCGCAATGCATTCCGTGCACATGCATGGTCATTTGATTATTGCTCATGCTGCAAATTCTGCCCAGCAATCAGGTCTGAATCAGGCCCATTGTCACACCCACTTTAAGGTGCTCTGTCCCAGAGGTCACGAACGAATCCAGGAATCAACCGATCCATAGAACACTCCAGCAAAGCAAGATTTCCAAGATGGCGGTGTGTGGCTACAATGTACAATGGGCCTTATTGTAGTTCACTCTTAGAGGCAAATTCCTTCTCAAATGGACAAATCCATGTCCACTGCAGGTGGGGCAGATGTAACATGTGCGGATAAAATTAGATTTGGCTGGGGTTTTTCTTCAAAGTGAGATCTATATTGCAGTGTAGAAATAAATCTACCGCTACGGGTCAATTTTTATCTTGGACAGTTAGTCAGGGTTGCCTACCCTACCGGAATGGCTGGGAGGCTCCTGAAAATCAGGTCCCCCTCCTGTCCCCCCTGAATGGTGGGCAACCCTCCCGGATACTGCCAGACCCCCGCGCATCTCCCCGGCGGCAGCGAATAATTACCAATTCATGACTGTTCGAGGTGGGGGGTAAAAATGCCAATCACACCTTTTTTAGTCCCACCGCCTCATCAAAGACCTGCAAATAGTGAGATTTGCAGTACTGGGGTGGGGCTTAAAGATGTTTTCATCAGGCCCTGTCCCCAGAACTATTGCTGACAGTCTCCTCTCCGGGCTTATCCTGGATAGGAGACTTTGAAAGTAGGCACATAATATGCAGTCAGCGACACAACTGCAAAGGGCTCTCCACAGCTGTTGGCAAACCACAATTCTTGCTTCCTTTGAGGAAATTACCAATAACTTCTTGGGTATTGCAGTTTATGTGGTTAATTGTTATTAAACAATGAAGTTAGAACTAGAGATGAGCGGTCCGTATTCCAAGGAATTCGAACCGCACTGAACACAGCCCCCAGAGCCGCCCGCAAGCCGCGCTTGCAAGTTTCTGGCTTTGTTCGGAAACCCGAAAGCGGTCAAATGGCAAAGTCCCGCGTCGGATTCTCGAAAGACTTTGAGTCTTAAAGGCTCAGCATCTCGCGTATTCAGCGCCATTTCTCCCATGCTTATGAACAGCGCACAGCTCTGCTGGGTGTTGTGCTGGGTGCTCACTCTTGTGAGTCTTGTGCTGGGTCACTCTTGTGAGTCTTGTGCTGGGCCACTCTTGTGAGTATTTTTCTTCTTTTTTTACATTGTTTGCCGTGTCTGGTGTGCTGCATTGCACCCCAATACACCATAGTGAGATACTCTGTCAGAAGTTCAGTGTGTGATTGTTCTGCCTCCACGCAGTATTGGACAAGCCGCATCCTCAAAAATAAAAATATTTTGCTTGTTTATTGTTTGTGTGCACTGCACCCCAATACACCATAGTGTCACCATTCATTAATCCCACTGCTGGGATGTAACAAACTACCATCTGTTTGTGCCGAGGCTCTGTAGCCTAGTATATTAATAACCAGCCAGCTTGCTGCAGACCTTGGCCTAAATTGAATGAAAACAACATTGTGAGCTGTAAAGTGGTCAAAATTGTCTGGAAAGGGCTGGGAATTAATGTTGTTAAGGTTAATATTACTTTAGGGACAAAAAAACGCAACCATTCCGTGATTTGGGCGTTTTTTGACAATTTTTGAAAAAAAATAATCCAAATCCTTCACTGCAGCTTGACAAATCCAAATCCCGGCGACGAATCCAAATCCAAATCTTCGGCCCTCGCGCCCATCTCTAGTTAGAACCAAAAAATAAGAACTATCAACTTATGACTTGCTACACTGTAGAAGTATCCTGCTTATATGGTGTTGAGCTACATTTTGTTATTTCACTATTTCGTCGATACTGCCTTGTATATATAGTGCATTTATATGATACATAACACCAGAGGAAATTAAGAACTTTTCACCACAGGGGAAATTTACAAAGAACAGTCGGTACTTGTGGATTATCACGGCTCCCATCGCATGCCATCGCATGCCATATATAGTGGCATGCGATGGCATGCAATGT
This sequence comes from Crinia signifera, assembly GCF_055691185.1. Lineage (NCBI taxonomy): Eukaryota > Metazoa > Chordata > Amphibia > Anura > Myobatrachidae > Crinia > Crinia signifera. The sequence goes on from NC_139222.1 coordinate 278,466,704, forward strand.
TTGCAGTTTTTAGCAGTTTTTTTTACAAAATCCTGTGTGAAGGGGGGTCTGACAGCGGCAGCCGAATAACCCGGCATTTCAAAAGCCGGGTAGTTGGCGCTAATTACCGGATTATTCAGCCATCGCTGTCTTAAAGCGGTGTAAGGTGTGTCGCTGATAGCGGCTCAGTAGCGCACGCAGGGGTGGTTTCTGAGTACCCAGAAACCCCCCCAGGAGTCTAAGGGTCCTAGGCTGATAGCTGAGGGTCCCCTCTTTCCATGGGTATAATAATTTTGAAAATTGACCCTTGGGAACCGGAGATATCTGACTTCAAAGCACTGGTCCCCATCCAAGCCTGTTGATTGTTCTTCCCAGTCAGATATTTCAGGTTCTGTCTGACTTAGGGCGGGATTCTCTAAAATCCGCAGCCCTCTTCGCCGGCCACCGCATTTCTAATGACCGCATATTCTCTAAAATATGCGGTCATTAACGCAAGGGACAGCTCTTGCGGTAAGAGCTGTCCCTTGCGATGCGGCGCCGTTGCTGGACTTCCGGGTCTATGACCCGGGAGTCCATCTGCGCATGCGCAGACTGACGCGCCGGCCGCAGGGCATGCTGGGAGGGATCCGTGACGGATCCCTCACACACCGCTGCGGTAAGAAGCCCATAGGCTTCTGCAGGGAACCGCCAGCTTTTGCTGGCGATTCCCTCCGCAGCGGTGACAACGGGGTTTTTATCGCATTACTGTAATAGAGAATCTCGCCCTTAGAGTTTTTCTGAGGGTAGATTCCAAAAGCTAGGACTCTTCCCCTTTGATGGACACTAGTAGCTTGTCTCTCCTGTTCCCAGAACCAGAGATATCAGCCTTCCAGCAGCTGGTTACTGCTCCAGCTCCACACACCTGGTATGTAGTTTTATATACTCTTTTGTGGATTGCTCTGCCTCCTGAACTCTGATCCCCTAGTCCCCACTACCATTTGGTAGGTGGGATTCTCTACTTTTTAATGCCATTAAAATCTAAGAAATCTATTTCTGGGAACTGGAGATATCTGCAGTCAAGCAAGCTGTCCTCCCACCAGAAAATTGTGAATAATAAGCCCACTCCAGTATACACCCCTCCTCTGCGTATTAAACATCCTCTACCACCCTGGAAGTTATGTATCAGGGCCCCTTCATTCAGCCCAATGCCCCCTTCTCCCACCCCATCTCCCACCATCTGTGCAGTAAAGGGGTAATTAGTGGAAATTACTGATCCAGGCCCTACATGCTGAGCGGTTGATATAATACCCCCTACCACCCGTGGGACATCAAAGCTTCCCCCACCCCTACCGTTGGAGGATCGGTAGGGGCCCCAATACATTGCTATGCCCAGGGGTCTACACTGCTGTTGACGCCCCTGTTTGTGTGTGTGTGTGTGTATATATATATATATATATATATATATATATATATATATATGCAGTGCTATTTTTGTAGGAAAATAGGTTCAGGAACTGTGGGCGGGGCAGAAAGTGGGCGGTGATGTGGGAGGAGCTACAAAAGGGGCGGGGCATTACATAAAAAAGGGTGGAAAAAAAGAAAAAACCTAATTCCTCACTCCGTCACGCTTATTATACATATGCCACACACAGAGATTCCCATTATACATATGCCCCACACCGTGATGCTCCATTATACATATGCCCCACACCGTGATGCCCATTATACATATGCCCCACACCGTGATGCCCATTATACATGTCACACACCGTGATGCCCATTATACATATGCCCCACACCGTGATGCCCATTATACATATGCCCCACACCGTGATGCCCATTATACATATGTCACACACCGTGATGCCCATTATACATATGCCCCACACCGTGATGCCCATTATACATATGCCCCACACCGTGATGCCCATTATACATATGGCCCACACCGTGATGCCCATTATACATATGGCCCACACCGTGATGCCCATTATACATATGCCACACACAGAGATTCCCATTATACATATGCCACACACAGAGATTACCATTATACATATGCCGCACACCGTGATGCCCATTATACATATGTCACACACCGTGATGCACCATTATACATATGCCGCACACCCTGATGCCATTATACATATGCCGCACACCGTGATGCCCATTATACATATGCCCCACACCGTGATGCCCATTATACATATGCCCCACACCGTGATGCCCATTATACATATGTCACACACCGTGATGCCCATTATACATATGCCCCACACCGTGATGCCCATTATACATATGCCCCACACCGTGATGCCCATTATACATATGGCCCACACCGTGATGCCCATTATACATATGGCCCACACCGTGATGCCCATTATACATATGCCACACACAGAGATTCCCATTATACATATGCCATACACAGAGATTACCATTATACATATGCCGCACACCGTGATGCCCATTATACATATGTCACACACCGTGATGCACCATTATACATATGCCGCACACCCTGATGCCATTATACATATGCCGCACACCGTGATGCCCATTATACATATGCCCCACACCGTGATGCCCATTATACATATGCCCCACACCGTGATGCCCATTATACATATGTCACACACCGTGATGCCCATTATACATATGCCCCACACCGTGATGCCCATTATACATATGGCCCACACCGTGATGCCCATTATACATATGGCCCACACCGTGATGCCCATTATACATATGCCACACACAGAGATTCCCATTATACATATGCCACACACAGAGATTACCATTATACATATGCCGCACACCGTGATGCCCATTATACATATGTCACACACCGTGATGCACCATTATACATATGCCGCACACCCTGATGCCATTATACATATGCCGCACACCGTGATGCCCATTATACATATGCCGCACACCGTGATGCCCATTATAATATGCCGCACACCGTGATGCCCATTATACATATGCCGCACACCGTGATGGCCAATATATATATGCCACACACAGATGCCCATTATACATATGCCACACACCGTGATGCCCATTATACATATGCCACACACCGTGATGCCCATTATACATATGCCACACACCGTGATGGCCATTATACATATGCCACACACAGAGATGCCCATTATACATATGCCACACACCGTGATGGCCATTATACATATGCCACACACAGAGATGCCCGTTATTATATATATACACACACATACACTCTGAGACAACAGGTTATGTAACACTGAACACACTGACACCATTTGTCATTAAAGTGGGAAATGTAGCACTGGGGGCTGGTCAAATCCCAACCGCAATATAAGGCAAACAAGACTGAGAAGGCCACCAGGGCAGGAACAAGAACCACAAGTACCAGCTGGCTCCAGCACTAGAACGGAATGCACATGTAATAATCCTGTACACGCCTCACCCTGCGCCCGGCTGGGAGGCTATGGGCACTAGTAGAGCACCCCCTGCCCAGGGGAGCTCACTCCACATCGCCTGCTGCAGTGAGCCCTGCTGGGCACAGCTACAACCCCACAGCATGGATCAGGGGCTTCCACCAATGTAGCAGCAATGGGAACCTTGGGAGTCCTCATGATGACAGTCTCCCTGTTCTACAAGATAGGGACTATATTATTACAACTAAGACAGGCAGCTTTCCCTGTGCTGGGGGTTGGAGATGTTTGGGTGCCCCTTATGGAGGCAGCTGCAGGTAGCGCATACAAGAAGCCCATAAAGGGAAGTTCTCAGGAGCAGCAGGCAGGAGTCCAGGCTGTGCAGCCAGTGCAGGGAGCTGGCACACCCCCGCCCCGCATGTGCCCGGGACTAGGTCTACATGTCACTACATGTCAAAGTCCAGTCAGAACAGCTGCAGCCTGCAGCTGACGCTGGTCGCCGTACGGAGACCCCCGCACACAGACAGCAGGGCTAAGCCGTAGGAGATAACCCCTTCCCAGCCATAGGAGATCCGTGCAGGGGCAGAGAGAGGCACGGTATTGCCCAGCAGGCTGCAACAGGTGATGTGACACACAGCGTGCCAGCGGCTCTCACTCACCCAAGTTGTGTCTGGCTGCCGGGCTGATCCGGGGAGTCTCTAGTCCAGCATCAACGAGCATCCCGCGGCACCCATTGGCTAGCTGTCCAGTGTGAGTTGTGCTGCACGTCTCTCTCCTGGACTCCATAAACAGCGGGGAGAGGGGTGCGGGGAGCGGGCAGGCGATGCGGGTGCTGGGCGGCCTGGAGCAGGTTCCGGAACGCCGTTCCTGATGGCGTAATTTTTTATTTGAGCTTCAGGAACGGCGTTCCGGACCGTTCCGGCTGAAAAATAGCCCTGTATATATGTGTAGAAAAAGAGGTTTCACAGCCTAAGGCTGAGAAGCAACAGGCGCCTACAAAAGGAAGTTTTGTTTAGCTGCTCACACTTGGGGGTGTCTAGACCCCAAAAACACTATACCAAACACAAGATCACACCTAACGGTGTGGAGGAGCGCTTAAAGAATGTATACAGAATCAATTGGGTATTACAATATTAATTAAGAGTTATTTATTTTAGTAAAATCAATAATATTTAAATCATATGCAAATTAAAATGACAAGAAACCATCACAGTATCATTAAAAATGAATATGTATAGCAATGAATTCGGCCACAATATTAGTAAGGTGGACAATGGAGGTAATACTTATTCTGAGGGAGTCCCAATTCTGGCAATGTTAGAGTCCCTGGTCAAGCTTCACACTTAGAGCTGGCAGTTATATCCCGGGAGTCCATATACCTTGCAGGAGTAGGTCGCGCTGGAGGATAAATCTGTGGTCCTTAAACAAGGAGGCGTCCTCACTAGTTGTGCGGTCCTTAGCATCCCATTTTTTAAGAAGGTGGTGGTGTCCCAATATAAGTGGATCTTAGTAGAAACTTGCTGTGAGTATGACCAGGAACCAAATATTGTAGCCGGCTGGTATTGGTAACAGGGCACTCCAATAAGTCCTTTGATAAAGTTGCTAGATAGCAACGAAACATGTTAGGAAGCACCTGCCTTTTTTAACAGTTGTTGGACAATTCAGAGGACTTATTGGAGTGCCCTGTTACCAATACCAGCCGGCTACAATATTTGGTTCCTGGTCATACTCACAGCAAGTTTCTACTAAGATCCACTTATATTGGGACACCACCACCTTCTTAAAAAATGGGATGCTAAGGACCGCACAACTAATGAGGACGCCTCCTTGTTTAAGGACCACAGATTTATCCTCCAGCGCGACCTACTCCTGCAAGGTATATGGACTCCCGGGATATAACTGCCAGCTCTAAGTGTGAAGCTTGACCAGGGACTCTAACATTGCCAGAATTGGGACTCCCTCAGAATAAGTATTACCTCCATTGTCCACCTTACTAATATTGTGGCCGAATTCATTGCTATACATATTCATTTTTAATGATACTGTGATGGTTACTTGTCATTTTAATTTGCATATGATTTAAATATTATTGATTTTACTAAAATAAATAACTCTTAATTAATATTGTAATACCCAATTGATTCTGTATACATTCTTTAAGCGCTCCTCCACACCGTTAGGTGTGATCTTGTGTTCTGTATATATGTGTGTATATATATATATCTATATTATTATTATTATTTATATACATTTGGTCTACCTATAATACTTTAACTGACCCGGCATATACTGGGTCACCTAAGTGTCCATCTCCGTGCTTTGCTCCGCCCCTCTGGAAACCCCCTTCTAAAAATCCTGCGTTTGCCACTGCGGCTGTGTACAGACCGCAGGATCGCTCACACTGGAGGCCGAGGGATAATCTGCACCTGCCATGGTACGTCTATAGATGCACCAAGCGGCATTTGCGCATCTTACACCTTATATGCTCGGCTGTATCAGGGACGATCTGTCAATCGGTTCTATCTGCATATGTAAGAATGGATCCTTTAACTGTTACTAAAAACGTTTTTTTCTTCCGTCGCTTTAAACGTGTTTATCTGATTTGGCTCCGCTGCTCAGCACTGACATCAGCGGTGCTACCCGGCAGGAGGAAGTGCAGGCAGTGGCACTCCCGCAAATTTCCCGGGTTTGCCAGTCCACGCACTGGAGCACAGCCCGGAAAATTGTCAGGAGTACCAGGGAAGGGGTTAGTTGGCTCCCAACAAAATGAACCCTAGTGTGAATGTGTGTGTACATGTGATAGGGAACATAGATTGTAAATGTTAAATGAACATCTGTCTTCGTTCCCCTTCAATATCTACCACCAATAAAATATAATATTGCTTTAAATAAACAATTCAACACAATATAATACTGTTGTGTCTGTCGTCCAATTGTGTATTTTGCAGCAGTAGCGAAATGCGTTGTGCGGACTACGCAGGACCAGCAATCAGGATTTCCTCTGATGGTTTTTCTGTTGGAGTGGCATCAGAGGCGGCCCAGCACTCCTGACTCTTGTTCTATGCATCTTATCCTACTTGGATGCGGGATACACGCAAGGACCTGCTTGGGTACTTGTTTCCTCGAACGGTGCCCAGATTTTCTACGGCATGCGATGCGATGCAATTTTTAATGTAATTTTTTCAATGCTCTTTGTGCCCCACTATATCGCATCGCACCTGCCGCAAAATCGCATGCGATTTTATAGGGTGTGCGATGCCATTACATTAGGTATACAATAATATAATTGTATCTCCTAAAAAATAGGTTTTACGCACCCCCCCCCCCTCACTATCCACGTCCGACTTTTTCATACCCCCACTATCCACGTCGGCGTGGAGTTGATTTTTATATAGTGTGGCGAGCGCAGCGAGCCACCGAGCCCGAAGCGTGTTTGAGGACTACATATGAAAATTAAATCTTTCCGGCTGATCTACTGTAGTTTCCCACTTTGTCTGCCTGCGGATAACCAAATGCTTTTTATCACTCTGGGGTATATTCAATTAGAGTTGGATCCATTCCGACAGGCATTCATCGGAATGGATCCGACAATACATATTCAATAGGGCCAAATTTGATTTGAGACAAATCTAACTGTCGGATTTGGCTGCTGCTGCTCATTTGGCCTGGTGTCAAGTAAGCGAGGGGAGGATGGCAGAAGGACGGCGGACAAAAATATGGCTCTGGGTGAGCTGCAGCACCATCCTCCTCACCTCATCTCCTCAATCCGACTATTTTTAAAGTCAGATCGAGATTGTCGGAAACGGGCCAAAACCTGTCGAATTTCGCCCCATTTCTGACAAAAGCAGGCAGATTGCTGATTATTCTGCCAATTCACGTGGTTTCCGACAGGTCGGAGCATTGAAGAGGTCGAATCATGGATTTGACCAAAAAAAGTCAGAAACTGCCATTTTTTGACAAACATCATTTTCCGACTCCCCTGTTCTAGAACACTGCCATGTACTCGAGAAACAACAAAGGCAGATTGTCCTCTCCACTGGCGCTTTAACAGGATAGTACCTCCCTTGAGATTGAGGTACGGTCCTCTTCTCCCAATATTATGTGATAGCAAAGGTGTATAAATAAATACCATACATCCCTCTAAGTACAACAACGATCCTCTTCGCCGCCTCTGTATAATAGAAGTCTGTGTCACCAAAACTTGGGTCCCCCTTGATAGGTGGGTGGTCAATATATGAAGTAGACTCTCCCAAAAAAGGAATACAAAAAATGGCAGAAATAGTGTGATACCATTTAATGTACAATAGACAATACAGAAGTGAGACAGATAAAATCAGACAAGTGAATAGTAGAATGGCCTGTTACCCGATAATGTGGAGAACATGGACAACAATCCAGTCCTCAAAGATGGCAAATTGGATGACAGTGAACCCGGGATTTTCACTGTCAAACGACCACAGCAGCAGGCACAGAATCCACCCAGTCCAGACACGTTGTCCACACAAAGAAATCCCAGCTCCAAGCGCTTTCGACCTCCTCTGAGGCCTTTTTCAAGGAGAATGCTGGGAGTCCCTAAGATCCAGGTATAAATACGATGTTCCTCCAATCAGGACGCGATAGCATCTTGAATGACCCTTTTTTGTGCCAATAGGCAGACAGTCCTCAATCAGGAAAGGGCGGGTGATATTATCTTGTCAGACGCATATCCAGAAATGCACGGCATAAGCCGCGACTTCCGGTCCGCGATGCCGAACTTCCGGTCCGGCATATTGAACACGCGGTCTGGCGTGTTGCGTCACATCCGGAAAGTTGCACCTGATATCCCGGTGTCAAGTCCCGTGGCCATATTGGTACACCCCCGTCTTTTTCATTTGAATAGGAGGATGATTTTTTCAGATACATTTTCTGAAAGGCAATAGCCCGTGCGTCCTATAAAGTGCTAAATGTCCGGAATTTCTACAAAATATAAAGGATTTGTATAAGTAAAATCATCACATAAAACATGGATACAATAGAAAAATAATTTGATGACATAAAATAGACAATAGCTCCAGTGGTGCAAGTAGAATTTTTTTCTTGGTGGTACTGATAGCCTCCACCAAAAATGGGCGTGGCCATGTGTCATGAGGGGGACGTAGTCACACAAAGCTAGAGGAGTGACTAAATGACAATAGTGGCGTGGCATCAGGAGACAGGGAATGAGAAACAGGGAATGGCTGGGGGTGCGTTGGCTCTTGCTTGGGGGAGAGCCAGGCAGCTTGTGCTTACAATAGTGGAGCCTGCTCTTCATGCTGCCGGCGCCGCTGATGCCTGTCAGTGTGACAGGCTAAATCAGCAGTAACCGGTAGCTGCATACAGCACCAATCATAACGCTGGGTGGGCGTGCTGCAGATGCATTATATTTAGACTTAAAATAAAAATAGAATTGACAGTGGGTCAGGGGGTAAGTGGTACTGCGTACCTGCAACATATTTCTTACAGGTACTCCGTACCACACAGTACCCCCTTACTTGCAACACTGAATAGCTCATAAAATGTACAATTAGGGATATAATATAAGACAACAGTAAAATGAAGATAATAAAATGGGAAGATAAAAGTGTACAACAAATAAAGGACAAAAATGGTTAAAATTATCAAAATCATTTAACTCCAAAGTCCTGATTAAGACCCTTAGGTTTCAGAGTATTAAAATTGTATATACACTTCATCTCCTCCTGTGCCAATAAAGTGGGTAGGTTTCTGTTTCGGATGTTGGAAAAAATGTGTTTAATACAAAGGAAACGGATGATAGCATCCGTAGAGGAGTTATGTTTCATCTTAAAGTGGTGAGACAAAGAGTGGGACTCTTATCCTTTTTTAATATTATTTAGATGTTCATTTAAACGTACTTTAAATGGTCTACTGGTCCGACCTATATAAAAAAGTCCGCAAGAACATTTAATAGCATATATAACGTTTTTACTATTGCAAGTTAAAAATTGGTCTAGATCATGGTAGTAACCATTGATCTCAATTCTTTCATATTTGGTAGTCCCCTTATTCTTGACTGTCTTGCAGCCTTTACAATCACCACACCTGTGGAAACCCTTTGTCGCAATGGCCCCTTTAGGTTTATTGGAAATCAAAGCACTCCGCACAATTTTATTCCTAATGTTTGGTGCTTTTCTATAAATAAAATTAGGACGATCTGGCAGATGTGACCCTAGGATTGGATCTTTTTTTAATATACCCCAATTTCTTTTAAAATACATTTCTATATTCTTATGTTGAGCATTAAAACCAGTAATAAAAGCCCATTTAAAATCTTTGTTCGTAGATGAACTATCTTCTTTATCTTTTAAAAGATCATTTCTCTCAATTAAATTTGTGTTTTCCATTTTTGCATTAATAAATTGAGAGTCATATCCACTGTTGATGAATCTTTGGGCCATATTAGTTGCCTGTTCTTGATAAATGGCATTGTCTGTGCAGTTGCGTCTAGGAGAATGTGGGAGAGTCTACTTCATATATTGACCACCCACCTATCAAGGGGGACCCAAGTTTTGGTGACACAGACTTCTATTATACAAAGGCGGAGAAGAGGATCGTTGTTGTACTTAGAGGGATGTATGGTATTTATTTATACACCTTTGCTATCACATAATATTGGGAGAAGAGGACCGTACCTCAATCTCAAGGGAGGTACTATCCTGTTAAAGCGCCAGTGGAGAGGACAATCTGCCTTTGTTGTTTCTCGTGTATCTTATGGTGTTTGGGTCACCATTATAGTTTGAACTCTCCATAGGCTGCTTCAGCGCACAAGCTCATTGACTTTTTTTCTTTTGTGCTAACTCGATTATTTTTACCCTGTTAAAGTTGTTTGGATTTGTGCTGCTACCATGCTCTCCCATAGAGATCAAAGAAAATCTCTTTTGGAAAATATATTCAAAGTTAATGAGGACCAAATTGAATTATTAGATGAAACTTTGGAAAATGTGATGAAAAAACTAGAGGGAATTTTACTTAAAGAGAATCGTATTTGGTGGGAGGTGGTGACGCTTGAGAAGTATTTGTCCCACCAATTAATCCCAAGGGGGCTAAAAATGAACAAAAAGGCCTCTTTTGAAACATGCTCTGATATATTTATGGACGGTTGGGAAAAAATTATCGATGAATGTTCTTATTATAACAGAAAGGAAAAGGGAGCTAAAAACTTTAGATGAAGAAATCACTAAATATAAAGAATTATTAAAACCTCTATCAGCTCTGCCTGAATATACAGAGTTAGAAGAAAGAATTAATGCCAATCTAAAAAAAACAGAACGAACTTTAGTAGACAGAAAGGTCAGAAAGTTTATGAGAGATAAACGAGAGGCCACTACTGAATTTAATGATGAATTAGATGAGGATTCAGAAAATGTCAAAATCCAAACACTTAGGGGGAAATTTACCAATATGAAAAACCTAGTTTTTCGTATTGGTATTTCCCCTACGGCTGCATACGACTGTTTTAGTCGTATGCAAAGTCGTGTTCCTTAGGGGAAATTACAAAGCAGTCAGATACGACTGCTTTGTAACCCTCCGATGGTGTAACCATTCGTATTAGCGGCACATATATACGGCCGCTAATACAAATTCGTACAGGCAGTCTGCACGGATCAGTCAGATCCGTGCAGGCTGCAAGGTGTAAAAAAATAGAAAAATTAAATAAATAAATTAAAAAAACGGCGTGGGGTCTCCCCCACAGCCGAAACCAGCACCAGGCTGAAGGAGCCGGGCCGGTAATTAAAAATCAGGGAACCCGACAAATAGGGGTTCCCCGATTTTTAACAACCAGCCCCAGGCTCCAGGTCCGGGGCTGGTTCCCAAAATACGGGGGACAAAATGACTAGGGGTCCCCCGTATTTTAAGAACCAGCCCCAGGCACAACCAGCCAGCAGGGTAATGTCACAGCCGGGGAACATTTATAATATAAGGTCCCGCGGCCAAAACATTAACCCTACCGACCAGTCAGCCTGGCCAGGGGCCCTGGGGGAGTGGGGACCCCCCCCAATGAAGGGGTCCCCCCCCTCCAGGACTTACCTGACCAGGCTGAAGCCTGGTGCTGTCCCCGATGCCCCTGGGCGGTGGCCACCGGGCTGATTCAAGTGTAAAAAAAAAAGATTAAACTATTGTTTTTTACTGTGGCACTACAAGTGCCAGCAAGCTGGGACTTGGAGAACAACAAGTCCCAGCCTGCTGGGCATTAAAGGGCCCGCTGGCACTTGTAGTTCCACAGTTAAAAAAATAGTACAATAAACACACTGACACACATGAAAAATAAAAGTTTAATACATACAAAGCCCACACATACTAATACTTACCTATCTTCTTTCCGTAGGTAGCCCTGGTCCAGTGTCGTCTTCTGGTCCTCCTGTGTCGTCTTCTGGTCCATGTCGACGTCGCTGTCCATGTCGGCGATGGCGTCCCCGTCCGGATCCGACGAAATCCATGGAGGAAGCTGTGGAAGGAAACCATACTCACCTGTCCCAGCGCGACGTAGTCCAGGTAAGTGTCTTGGCAAAAAAACAAACCGAACACCCGAAACCAGACCGGACAGAGGGAGCCGCACGGTGTTTGTTTACATCGTGCGGCTCCGCCTCCCGAATGCCGCTATTGGCCGCCTTGCGGCCTAGCGGCTCCTGATTGGCCGCTAGGCCGCAAGGCGGCCAATAGCGGCATTCGGGAGGCGGAGCAAAAAAAAATAAAAAAACAATAGTTTAATCTTTTTTTTTACACTTGAATCAGCCCGATGCCCACCGCCCAGGGGCATCGGGGACAGCACCAGGCTTCAGCCTGGTCAGGTAAGTCCTGGAGGGGGGGACCCCTTCATTGGGGGGGTCCCCACTCCCCCAGGGCCCCTGGCCAGGCTGACTGGTCGGTAGGGTTAATGTTTTGGCCACAGGACCTTATATTATAAGTGTCCCCCGGCTGTGACATTACCCTGCTGGCTGGTTGTGCCTGGGGCTGGTTCTTAAAATACGGGGGACCCCTAGTCATTTTGTCCCCCGTATTTTGGGAACCAGCCCCGGACCTGGAGCTGGTTGTTAAAAATCGGGGAACCCCTATTTGTCGGGTTCCCTGATTTTTAATTACCGGCCACGGCTCCTTCAGCCTGGTGCTGGTTTCGGCTGTGGGGGGAACCCCACGCCGTTTTTTTTTTTATTTATTTAATTTTTCTATTTTTTTACACTGAAGCCTGCACGGATCTGACTGATCCGTGCAGGCTTAAAGCAAATACGACAGGAAAATGGTGTTCTATTTTTCTGTCGTATTTGCGTGGGTGTTTCACACCACTTAGCAGCCGTATTATCAGTACGGCTGCTTAGTACATCAGGAACCACCATTCTTTTGAATGGTGATTTCTGTCGTATCCTATCGATGGTGTAGACATTCGTATTTGTAAATACAAATACGAATGTTCCATCTTTAGGACTACGAATTGTTGTAGTTTTGGGATTGTAAATCCCGAAAATACAAATTCGTAAAAAAAAGGTGTATTTCTCCCTACGAATACACCTTTTTTCTACGAATCCATTTTGGTAAATGTCCCCCTTAATCTTAATTCTGAGAATTACAATAATAACAGAAGGAAACGTAATTATAGATCACCCATTAGATTAAGGAAAGATTCATTAAAAACCAGTAATAGAGATCATCTAAGAAAGAGGTCAAGATCACCTGATAGAATATATAGGGAAAAACAACACCCAGAAAGAAGAATGAAAGACTACCATCCAGATCCCCGATCCCCGTATTGAATTCAAAAAAGGTTCAGGAACCATGAGACTACGAGAAATAGCTCTTGGCGACCACACTCACCAAGAGGAAAAAGATTTAGCCCGTCATCAAAATATAATTCAAGATATCGGGACATCAACGAAAGAGGAAGATTACTTGTGAATGTAGGAAATGAGGGATCTGAAGATCAGGATGAAAGAACAGACATTTTTTCACCACTTCATTTCCAAAATAGATTCCAACCATTAGCACGAGAACAAAATCGTGTACATTTTTTAGGGGCAAGAGACAAAAGACAGTCATGGAGATAATGACCCACCCTAAACCATCTACACACAGAGGAAAAAGAGCCGGCAAAAGGAGGGTACCAATAAAAAGGAAGCGGGTGAGGAAAAAACCTAAAAAGAATAAATCACAAACCAGTGAATCTGGTGTTTCACCGGAAGGTGGCACACAACGGAGCACCATAAAAATCTTTAACATAAGTTCCCATGTATTAGATTCGTTTGAAACTTCTGTCCTTGAAAAAGGTTTAAAATATGCCCCCACAGCCAATATAAATAAATTTGCCACCTTCGTGGACGTACATAAATATATACGTAAGTTATGTATTAAAGTTTTTTATTCAGAAGGAACTGGAGAATCCAGTTTCCATTCCTACTGATCCACAGCCAGAAACAACTAATAGATTTAAACCCAAATCCATTTTCTTTCCGGCCCACGTTAAAGGGTGTTTTATAGACACTTTTAGTACTTTAATACAGGAAGATATAAAAAACATCAAACCTGCAGAGGTGAAGTACAACCTATCAAAGAAAGAAAGAGAGGCATTAAAGAACTTAAGTGAGAACCAAAATGTAATTATAAAACCCGCCGATAAAGGCGGGGCGATAGTCCTTATGGACAAAGTTTGGTATATTAATGAGGTCCTCTCCCAGGTGGAAGACAAAACCACCTACCATAAATTAAGGGGTGACCCCACGGAGAACATGTTAAAAAAACTCACTGTTCTTTTAGACAAATTTAAACACCAGGAGGTACTGGAGGATAGTACTTATAAATTCCTTCTTAATAATGAACCCTCCATACCCGTTATTAATTTACTCCCGAAAGTCCACAAAAATGTTACCCACCCTCCCGGACGTCCTATTGTATCTGGGACTAATTCCTTAACTGCTAACTTATCTGAGTATATTGATTTTTATCTACAGCCCCTTGTTATTAAAAACCATTCGCACCTAAGAGATACCAAAAGTCTTTTAAACATTTTATCTAATTTACATTTTAATGATGATATTATAATGGTCACCGCTGATGTTAAATCTTTATACACCATTATTGAACATCAACATGGTTTAGCAGCAATAAAACGATCTCTACAAACCAGTGACTTAAATCAAGACCTTCAAAATTTTATTGAGGAAGGAGTAAGTTTTATCTTGAATAATAATAATTTTTTTTTTTTTTTTTTTTTGAAAATTCTGTTTATTGATTTTCCAAATAAACATACATTAAATATGTAAACAAAACATATCATTGCAGTCTGTGTCATGTTTTCAAATTGTAATTGCATATACATTACCATTTTTCTCTCGCTTACAAACATATCCAACCCTATTACTTTGCAATAAAACCAGCCGTTGAAGCCATTGTGGTCAGTAATTCTTCAGTAGGAATTAACATTGCATTATAAGGCTCACGGTCAGCAGGGAGGGTATAGCATAAAACACAACTATCCTGTTATGCACAGATTACAGTTTGTTGAATAGAAAACCAAATTTTAACATTTTAAGAATTAAAGTGAAAGAAAGAGAAGGAAGAGGAGAAAGAGAGGAGAAAGAAAGAGGGGGGGGGGGATAGGGTGGGGGAGGGACATAGGGGAAGCATCCCAGGAACTATGTTCTAACAATCAGTACTTCGGCAAGAATTTATTCCAGATGGAGGAAGTATCTCTATATCAACAAGATTCTCAGTTATACATACAAAATTTCCAATAGGATCACACAAGTCATTTCCTTGGGATTAAGGAAACCTTTAAGAGACATTTTCAAAACTCAAAGATCTCAATAATGCCCAATTTGTTGAATCAAACAGAATAATAATAATTTTTTATTTCAAGATTGTTTTTATGTCCAGAAAACCGGAACAGCCATGGGCACCAGATTCGCCCCCAGTTATGCCAATATTTTTATGGGGGCATGGGAAGATGACAAAGTATGGTCTAACAATCCGTATGGGGCGAATCTGGGGCGAAATGTAATAGGGTGTGATTTTTGGAAATGTGCGATTTTGGGTCAAAAACGGCCGAAATCGCACATTTTCCGAAAATCGCACATTTAATAGGTTGAAAATCGCGGTAAAAAATCGCACTTTTTACCGCGAAATCGCACTTTTAGAAGTGCGATTTTTAGTCACATTTCAATTCGCATCCAGATGTTTTCCCATTATAAAGTATACAACTCGCAAATGTAATAGGGTGTGATTTTTGGTAAATGTTACCAAAAATCGCAAAAAAAATAGACCAGGTTCTGACAGGCGAATTTGACAGAACCATGCACAGATCATTGAGATCTGTGCATGGTCCTGTTAATAAAAATGTGCTCAGAGGCGCTCTCAGCCTCTGTAGCACTGGGACAGCGTTACAGAAGCTGTTAGAGGCAACGGGAGAAAGCCGGTTCTCCCCGCTGCCTGTCAGTGCGGGGGGAGCCGGCTGTAAAGCAGCCAGACCAGCGCTGGATCCAGGAATGGTAAGTAACGCTGGTGTAAAAGTGAGGTGTGTGTAATAAACTTTTACTTCTCTCTGTGTGTGTTTTTTATAAACATTCTTTTTACAGGTGGACTACAAGTCCCAGCGGGCCCATTAATGCCCCGCATGCTGGGACTTGTGGTTCTCCAAGTCCCAGCATGCGGGGGAGGTCTGCTGGCACTTGTAGTTCTCCGGTATAAAGCAATGTAACGTATGATCGATTTAACCCTATCAGGCCGGCGTCCACTGGCCACGGACGCCGGTGACAGCCCCGGGCTTCAGCCCTGGACGGGTGAAGCCTGGGGGGGGGACCCCTTTATTGGGGGGGTCCCCACTCCTCCAGGTACCCCGTCCAAGGCTGACCAGCCACGGTGCTCATGTTTTGGCCGGGGGACCTTGTATAAAAAGTGTCCCCCGGCTGTGGCATGACACCGTGGGCTGTTGGAGCCCGGTGCTGGTTTCAAAATACGGGGGACCCCCAGATTTTTTGTCCCCCGTATTTTTGGAACCAGGACCGGTCCAAGAGTCCGGGGCTGGTTTCAGAAATACGGGGGACCCCTATGCTTTTTGTCCCCCCGTATTTTTGGAACCAGGTCCGGCTCAATGAGCCCGGGGCTGGTTATGCTTAGGAGGGGGGACCCCACGCCGGTTTTTTTTAAACTTTTTTTTTTTGCACAAAATCGCATTTATGAAAATGCGCACATTTTCATGACTGAAAATGCGCACATTTTCATGACTAAAAATCGCCCGAAATCGCGGCAAATCGCATTTTTTGCCGCTAATTCGCATCTCATTACATATGCGAATTCGCGACAAAAAACGTGATTTTTAAAGGTGCGATTTCTGGCGAGTTTGGAACTCGTCCAAAAATCACACCCTATTACATTTCGCCCCTGGTGTCATGGAAACGTTATATTGATAATATAATTTTTTTCTGGAGGGGCAGCAAAGATGATCTTAACTCTTTCTGTCAATATTTAAATTCCAATACCCTCTATATTGAGCTCACTTTTATTGTCAGTCGAACGTCAATTGATTTTTTAGATATAACAGTTTTTATTGAGGATGGAATTTTAAAGACAAAAACTTTTACTAAAGCTGGGTACACATATGTACAATTTCATTTTTCTTGCGACCGTTCGATCGACCGAATACACGTTCGGCCGTCCAAAACATACGACCGTTCTGTGCGTACACATATGTACAATTTTACTTGCGACGTCCGATGTACTCCCGTCCAAACAATCGCAAGAAGAAGTATATGAGAGACCCTGTAACCCTTTGCCTGCTGTTTTAACTAATGTGTGTTTAATGCCTCACTGCCCAACACTTTAGAGGCATCACTTTAAGACATTAATCAATGTTGAAGTTTTAATAGTGTGTTATGGTGCCCTGCAAAGAGCTTCCAGCACACTCTATTAAAACTTCAACATTGATTAATGTCTTAAAGTGATGCCTCTAAAGTGTTGGGCAGTGAGGCATTAAACACACATTAGTTAAAACAGCAGGCAAAGGGTTACAGGGTCTCTCATAATGCAGCATACCACCGTGCTTTGTCAAACTGTCAAGCATATCGATCGAACATGCGTACACACTTCACTTTTGTTCCGATATGGAGCCGTCCTGTCGGGTGAAATATTAAGCAGCAAAGAACCTTCGACCGACCGACCGTGGACGGCCAAGAGCGTTTTTGGCCGTTTATCGATCGCACAGCAGCAATTGGGACAGCGTACACACCTATACAATCGAACGGCCGTTTGCCCCCAGATTGGAAGAACGGCCCGACGATTGTATATATGTGTACCTAGCTTAAGCCAACAGACTGCCTGGCCTACATTCAACATGATAGCTGCCATCACTTACAATGGTTGAATGCAATTCCTGGCGGCCAATTCAAAAGAGTGAGACGCAACTGCACAGACAATGCCATTTATCAAGAACAGGCAACTAATATGGCCCAAAGATTCATCAACAGTGGATATGACTCAATTTATTAATGCAAAAATGGAAAACACAAATTTAATTGAGAGAAATGATCTTTTAAAAGATAAAGAAGAAAGTTCATCTACGAACAAAGATTTTAAATGGGCTTTTATTACTGGTTTTAATGCTCAACATAAGAATATAGAAAAGTATTTTAAAAGAAATTGGGGTATATTAAAAAAAGATCCAATTCTAGGGTCACATCTGCCAGATCGTCCTAATTTTATTTATAGAAAAGCACCAAACATTAGGAATAAAATTGTGCGGAGTGCTTTGATTTCCAATAAACCTAAAGGGGCCATTGCGACAAAGGGTTTCCACAGGTGTGGTGGTTGTAAAGGCTGCAAGACAGTCAAGAATAAGGGGACTACCAAATATGAAAGAATTGAGATCAATGGTTACTACCATGATCTAGACCAATTTTTAACTTGCAATAGTAAAAACGTTATATATGCTATTGAATGTTCTTGCGGACTTTTTTATATAGGTCGGACCAGTAGACCATTTAAAGTACGTTTAAATGAACATCTAAATAATATTAAAAAAGGATTAGAGTCCCACTCTTTGTCTCACCACTTTAAGATGAAACATAACTCCTCTACGGATGCTATCATCCGTTTCCTTTGTATTAAACAAATTTTTTCCAACATCCGAAACAGAAACCTACCCACTTTATTGGCACAGGAGGAGATGAAGTGTATATACAATTTTAATACTCTGAAACCTAAGGGTCTTAATCAGGACTTTGAAGTTAAATGGTTTTTATAATTTTAACCATTTTTGCCCTTTATTTGTTGTACACTTTTATCTTCCCATTTTATTATCTTCATTTTACTGTTGTCTTATATTATATCCCTAATTGTACATTTTATGAGCTATTGTCTATTTTATGTCATCAAATTATTTTTCTATTGTATCCATGTTTTAAGTGACGATTTTAGTTATACAAATCCTTTATATTTTGTAGAAATTCCGGACATTTAGCACTTTATAGGACGCACGGGCTATTGCCTTTCAGAAAATGTATCTGAAAAAATCATCCTCCTATTCAAATGAAAAAGACGGGGGTGTACCAATATGGCCACCGGGACTTGACACCGGATATCAGGTGCAACTTTCCGGATGTGACGCAACACGCCAGACCGCGTGTTCAATATGCCGGACCGGAAGTTCGGCATCGCGGACCGGAAGTCGCGGCTTATGCCGTGCATTTCTGGATATGCGTCTGACAAGATAATATCACCCGCCCTTTCCTGATTGAGGACTGTCTGCCTATTGGCACAAAAAAGGGTCATTCAAGATGCTATCGCGTCCTGATTGGAGGAACATCGTATTTATACCTGGATCTTAGGGACTCCCAGCATTCTCCTTGAAAAAAGGCCTCAGAGGAGGTCGAAAGTGCTTGGAGCTGGGATTTCTCTGTGTGGACAACGTGTCTGGACTGGGTGGATTCTGTGCCTGCTGCTGTGGTCGTTTGACAGTGAAAATCCCGGGTTCACTGTCATCCAATTTGCCATCTTTGAGGACTGGATTGTTGTCCATGTTCTCCACATTATCGGGTAACAGGCCATTCTACCATTCACTTGTCTGATTTTATCTGTCTCACTTCTGTATTGTCTATTGTACATTAAATGGTATCACACTATTTCTGCCATTTTTTGTATTCCTTTTTTGGGAGAGTCTACTTCATATATTGACCACCCACCTATCAAGGGGGACCCAAGTTTTGGTGACACAGACTTCTATTATACAGAGGCAGAGAAGAGGATCGTTGTTGTACTTAGAGGGATGTATGGTATTTATTTATACACCTTTGCTATCACATAATATTGGGAGAAGAGGACCGTACCTCAATCTCAAGGGAGGTACTATCCTGTTAAAGCGCCAGTGGAGAGGACAATCTGCCTTTGTTGTTTCTCGTGTATCTTATGGTGTTTGGGTCACCATTATAGTTTGAACTCTCCATAGGCTGCTTCAGCGCACAAGCTTATTGACTTTTTTTCTTTTGCACTGCCATGTACTGTATGCAGCACTATAACAATAAAAGCTTTATTAGCAATATACATTTTTGCCCAAACCATACTGTATTCTTTCTGACGGGACGCTTTTATTTGCCAATTTGCCAACAGTTACGTCATTAAAAGTAATAGAAAACCGCTGCAGAACTTTTTGAATTGTTCATGAAATAAGCAATAAACTCAGTAAGTTTCATCAGAAGCGTGAGTTAATAAAAGGTGGCTGCTTGGCATCACTGGGTGCCCTTAGGCTGCCAGCCATGGCTTTCTTTCTGCAAGTGGTTGTCTAAATGCTTTGAAACGCGTTGGTACATGTGGGGAATTTAATGCTGGTTACCAGCATTTATATTCCGAGGGAAAACCCAGGAACGTACTGTGATTTTGTACTTGCTCTCTGTTTACCGGACTCTGCACCTCCTGCATTCGTCCTGCATTCTAATAAGAATTTTAAATCCATGGGAGGTGACAATAAAGGTGCAATAAAAATACGCTGTGCTCACAGGATAAAACTTGAGATAGAGCATGCACACGGTACTCTGTGCGCATACATGGGGTCCCCTTGCGAACAGATCATGCAAAGACTCACCTTTGCTTGCAAGGTGATTGACAGGCACCAGGCATTTGGGAGTGTAAAGCCAGTGTTTTCTGGGAGTGCCCCAGAAAATGTTGTCAGGGCGGCCGGCGCCGCCAACCAGTTTGCTAGGCAGTGTGTAATGGGCATTATGGTGTGTGGCATAATGTTAATGGACATTAGGGTGTGTGGTATAATATGTAATAGGCATTATGGTGTGTGGCATAAAATGTAATGGTCATTACGGTGTGGCATAATGTATAATAGGCATTATGGTGTGTGGTATAATATGTAATGTTCATTACGGTGTACAGTATTATTTGTAATGGGCATTACGGTGTGCGGCATTACATGTAATGCACATTATAGTCTGTGGCTTATTATGTAAGGGGTATTACGGTGTACGGCATAATGTGTAATAGGCATTACGATGTGGAAGACAAGCTACTCCGTCAGTGTGGGCTGCTGTGTCATGGTGACAGTGTGATTGGCACATTGGTAGCAGTGATCTGCAGTAATAGTTGTATGCCCAAGGCTTAAGGAAACCTGAGTCTCCGGGAAAGGAGCTGTATTATGCAGGAGGTGCTGAGTGTTTCATAAACATTTATCTCACTCTGATTATTTAATTCAGACTAATGGCAGTGACACAGACTATTATAACACATGTTACTGTAACTGAGGAAACGTCTCTATTTGGCATCGTAACAGATACTTTTGGAAAGGTAATAATAATATTTCTTTTTTTTTACACTCTGCAGCCATGTGTCAGACTCACAGCATGTACCACAATGATACACTTCTTATCGCTGTCATTTCCTTTACATAAGACAGTTGTTCCCCCACCGCAAGAGGAAGCAAGTGAGACATGGTTCATAATGTTGTAGGAGATAAACTGCCAGCCAACCAGCGCCTAACTGTCAGTTTTCAAACACAGGGACGGATATAGTAAACTTGGTGAAATGATACAGTGACCGGCAATATTGGAGCCGATAAGACCCTAACTGTCCAGTCATTGATGGGTTTGAAAAATGACAATTGGGGATGATTGGCAAGCCCATTATTAACGTACACTTTATCACTTGTCCTGGCTTAATACATCTAGTAAATGGTAGTTAGGAGCTGGCTGGCTAACTAAGATCGGAAGGTGACCTCAGTGATATTCACATCAGATTTCTGTTGGATTCTATTCGATTTATTTTGAATCACAATTATTTTCTATTCAATTCCACTTATTATTTACAGGTGACGGGTACGGCCATGGGGACCAGGTTCGCCCCTAGTTACGCCAACCTCTACATGGGTATGGTCGAGGATCAACTAGTGTGGGGTGGCAGACATGGGGCGCACCTGGTCCTCTATGGCCATTATATTGATGATCTTTTTTTCATTTGTGACCTTCATGAACACCAATCCCTTCAATCTACACTTCACACACATATATCACTCCGCGAGGGAGACGGTACCTGTCCTCCGACCTTTTCATACCCCCACTATCCACGTTGGCGTGGAGTGGACTTTACATAGTAAACCGAGCCCGAAGCATGGCGAGTGCAGCGAGCCCCGCGAGGGGACACGTATTACTTTACATGTATTCCGCGTGCGCTCGCCATGCTTTGGGCTTGGTGGCTCGCTGCGTTCGCCACACTATATAAAATCAACTCCACACTAACGTGGATAGTGGGGGTATGAAAATGTCGGAGGATGCGTACCGCCGCACCACGCGGGCTCGCTGTGCTTACCACGCTTCGGATTGGCATTGATAGTACGGGTGGCGTGGGGGTGCTTTTAACATTGTAAGCACCCATCACAGTGCTTATACAATTATTAATCTTATAGGGGGCACATTTAACATTGAAAACACCCATTAATTTTAAATCGTATACCATTGTATATGGCATACAATGTGATGGTATACAATTTAAAATTGTATAACATCGGCTGTCATCGCGTAACATCGCATTGCATACCATGGTATGCCTTATGGTATGCGATGCGATGGGCGCCATGCTAGGAAACAAGTACCAAAAAATCTAATCTTCCAAACGTCTTAATATAGATATATGCCTTATTTTAATTAATGTTACTATTGTCATTATGTATGGTACTTGAGTAGTTTCACGGCGGCAGTTACGTCGTCAGCGTAGCGTCCCTGTCAGAATCAGTGTAGTGTTCCCGCGGCCAGCGTATTTAGCGTAGTCACTCAGAAGTAGCGTAGTGTTCCCGCGAGCGTCCCTGTCAGAATCAGCGTAGTGTTCCCGCGGCCAGCGTAGTTAGCATAGTCACTCAGAAGTAGCGTAGTGTTCCCGCGAGCGTCCCTGTCAGAATTAGCGTAGTGTTCCCGTGGCCGCTTAGCATACCCAGCATCTTTGTCAGAGCCAGCGTTCTGTTTCCACGGTCAGCGTAGTCAGTCAGCGGTACACAGCTAGTGGAGTCACATTGTCAGTTATGGCTGCTGAAAAGTTAACAATATTTAAGACAAGACCAAGACATGTCCTAATGGCCAATCAATGCGACTCAATGTTAAGGAGCGGATGTGGCGCTGCCATATAAGAAGATGTGGCAAAAAGGTTAGCGTCCGGGCCGCACAGTGGTTTCGTGGATGCCATCTCACGTTCATGACTCTCATATGGTTTGGTGTTTTGTTGGGCGGTGGAGCTAACCAGCATCACGTTCATCATCTCTACATTTTGAAAAAAACCACTGTGCAGTATAACAACCTTATGCGGGAGGTCAGCACTGTGGATCTAATGTCGCAGCCCCAACGCCGGAATGGCGGTCCCGGGAAAATAGTTGAGGTGGATGAGAGCCTCTTTGTACAGGTGAGTGCTTTGTGCCACCTGTCTAAAGACATGACGCCAGCACCCTGATGGCCGCCATCAACAAACACATTAAACCGGGGACGACTATATACTCGGATTGCTGGCGTGCATATAACACCTAGCAGCTGGAGCAGGCGGGGTACCACCATGCACAGGTGAACCACCGGTACAATTTCGTTGATACGGATACTGGGGTTCACACCCAAAATATTGAACGCCTTTGGGGATCGTGTAAGTGGCGTAACAAAAGGCTGACAAAGCAGACGACACAGATGCCGACACAACTGCATCCGCTTCTGCTGCAGTTTCTGTCAATGCAGAATCAGAAGAATAACTGTTTTATTTTTTTCTTTCTTGATAATTTCGATATTATTGTACTTTGCTAAGTTGCTTTCTTCTTCTTTATTATTTAAGGTGCCCATACACACACCGATTCCGGCGCCGCGATGTGTGCTTTGTGATGCGCGCTCCCGCGGCATCTCATCACACAGTACAAAAAGTATGTGCTGCACATACTTTTTGTACTTCGCATCGCATGCACAAGGCATGCGATGCTATTTTAGCCCAGAACGCACGCCGGGATCGGGACGTGTATGTGCAGCTTAACTAAAATCCAGTTACCAGTTAACACATGTCGTCATTACTGTCTCAGATGTATGTTATGGCAGGTGTGAATGTGTTCCTGAAACACCCCCACTATCCACACCAGCCCGAAGCGTGGGAAGCGCAGCGAGCCCCACAAGAGGACGCGTTACCCGTCCTCCCGACCTTTTCATACCCCCACTATCCATGTCGGCGTGGAGTTGATTTAATAAAGTGTGGCGAGCGCATACATAACGCGTGCGCTCGCCACGCTTCGGGCTGGTGTGGATAGTGGGGGTTTGAAAAGGAGGCACTTGCAAATGTGTCCTTCACTGTGCATGAGACACATTTGCGTACCGCACCCCCCCTTTGTGTAGGAGACGCAAGCGCTACCGAACCCCTAACCCTGTCGGCAGGGTTGCCGTACCCTGCGGCAATACTAACTGAGACGCACAAGAACTGAGACACACAAGCGTCTTAGATGCACAAGCGTCTCATACAGGTGGAGCGCCTCTCCGCCGGTGCCCGCATGATCCCCTCTCCACTGGCGTCCACCAGGGCAGGGGATCTGGCAGTTACTGGCGCTGTGTGAGAGGCACTCACTATGCTTGACAGGGACAGAGCTGCAGCTCCCGGGGATGGTACGGTGACTATGCTTACTACTAAGACAGTATGCGTACTACGCTAGGCAGCCGTTGGGCTACGCTGACAACGTAGCTTAGGCTGCCGCCGTGAAACGACACAAGTACCTTATGTATTATTATTTTCTATTGCTCTCATTTGCATAATTAAACCTATCATGTCAGTCCTACATCTCATATATTTGTGAGATGAAAGTTGCCCCTGGCCGCCGGTATTTATATAAACAACTCCAATTAAATTCCAGGGACAAGCAGGGACATTCCCGGTTGGGACCCATTCACGCATGCTTTTGAAGCAGGGAAAACCCGGGTCGGCACCTTTCACACTGAACCCAGGATGACCCTGCATTTCTATGAGAATATCATTGAAAATGGCAGTTTTTTAGGCTCACAAAGATGAGGTAATTAGGGAGAGGGGTAAAAGGGAGAGAGGGCGGATCTTTGCAGACATTGCAGGCTTTCAGGGTTGACTAGGGTTACCACCTTTTTGTTGAGAGATTCCCGGACAGTGGCCCGCCCCTTGACACACCCACAGCCCACCCACTGCCCCGCCCCCACCACACCCCAGCTCCGCCCTTTGACCCGCCTTATGTTGATTTTTTTTAACCTTTGCTTCAATTTCAGTTACATGTTACATCATACACAGTGCCCATTACACGTTATGCCACACACCGCGATGCCCATTACATGTTACGCCATACACTGCAATGCCCATTACACGATATGCCAGGACTGAAAAAGATTTTTGGAAAGGAGGAACAATATAGACAGTGCGCGCAGTAGGCGCGCGTCAAAAATTTTCAACATAATGCCGATTACACGTCACACACCCATTACATAGTATACAAAATCCCATAGTATACCACATGCCATAATGCCCATTACATGATATGCCACACACCATGATGCCCATTACACATTATGCTTAATACTTGTTATGCCAGGACTAAAAAAAATTCTTAGATAGGGACAACATGGGCACTGTAATGCTGATTACACGTCATACACCCATTATATAGTATACCACATGCCATAATGCCCATTACATGTTACGCCATACACTGCAATGCCCATTCCACAATATGCCAGGACTGAAAAAGTTTTTTGTAAAGGAGGAACAAAATGCTGATTACATGTCACACACCCATTACATAGTATACCACATGCCATAATGCCCATTACATGTTATGCCACATACTGTGATGCCCATTACACATTATGCCCATTACTCATTATGCCAGGAATTACATTTTTGTAAAGCAGGGACAACAAGAACTGTGCGCACCGAAGGTGCGCATCAAAAAAATTCACTGTAATGCCGATTAAAGGTCATATACCCATTACATTGTATACACGTTATATTGCCCACTACACATTATACCAAACACTGTACTGCCCATTACATGTTATAGGAAACACTGTGATGCCCATTAAACATATGCCACACACCGTTATGCCCATTATAGATATGCCACACACAGAGTTGCTCATTATACAAATGCCACACACAGATGTCCATTAAATATGCCACACACCATTATACATATGCCACAGAGATGATGACCATAGACCATTACAGACATGCCACAACCCATGATGCCCATTATGCATATGCCACACATTGTGATTTTATATTGCAAAAATAAAATGGAAATTGTGCAGGATTATCCACAGAGCCAGTACCTTGAACTTCAAGCAGCACTTGCACCTCTTGCCTGTGAGCGTCTCCAGACTAGGAGCCAGTGGGGCCCGGGAGCGCTGTATTTGACCCATCACGCAGTGGGGGGTGGCACCCTTGCAGCTTTTAGTGGGCAGGATGCATTGCAGAGTCAGGTCCCCCATCCTGCTCTGCTGCAAAAGTCAATGACCACGCAGTCACACCAATGAAAGGGGTCTGTTGAGTGGCGCCAGCGGGCTTGCTTTAAAAAACATAGTGACATGGCACAAGGGGAACCATTGATTGGCTGAGAGCCGTGACAGATGGCTCTCTCAGCCAATCAATGGCCGCTGATTCCCCTGTTTGCCTGCCACTCCACATTGCCCATCCCCTTTGGCTTTTTTTTTGGGGGGGGGGAGTACAGGAGCATTGAGGGGCGCCGGGTGGGGGTCATTTCAATCTCCAGGAGAGATAGCCACAGCGCGGGACCTGCTGCCTCTTAGTCCTGACATTTCAAATCTCGTGCCGCCGCCCGAAGCAAATAGGAGCTCGCGGTCCGGGCAACCAATCAGGGCGCACGATTTGAAAGGCCAGGTCTGACAGGCAGGTCCTGCGCTGCGGCATCTTCTCTCTTCTCTTATTAGTCCCAGTGCGTCTACTCTCCGCCGGCAGCCTCACACCCAGTAAGTGGCGGCGCAGTTCCCGGACAATGTATAGTCCGGGAACACCACCCGTCCGGACTCCGGACACCTGGCTTAATTACCGGACTGTCCGGAGTAATCCTGGAAGGGTGGTAACCCTATCACACACCTATATTATACCACATGCCATAATGCCCATTACGCGTTAAGCCAGGGCTCAACATAAGGACAATAGGGACAGTGCGTGCCAAACACTTACATCAGAATGCCTATTATACGTCACACAACCATTACATAAGTATACTACATGCCCATTACACGCTATGCCACACACTCAAATGCCCATTACACCCCACTATTGCCAGGGGGCATGTGATAGGTACCCTAATATTGGCAGGGGCAGGCAGGTGGTAAGTATCCCACTATTGCCAGGGGTGAGGCAGGTAACAAGTACCCCAAAATTGCCAGGTGTGGGCACGTGATAGGTATCTCCCCATTGCCAGAAGGGAGGTGATAGGCACCTCACTTGCCAGAGGCCTGGACAGGTGCTGTGTACCCCGCTATTGCCAGGGAGGGGGGCAGGTGATAGGTACCCCAATACTGTCACATGATGCCCCCCCCCCACCAGTGCACAGGGCTGGACCCCGTCCCCTCCCCCATCACCATTACCTTTTAGCCTTTTAGGATCAGCTCCTGCGTGACCTTGTTAAAGCCCTCCTGCTGGCATTTCCTCCAGAGCCCAAACACCGTGGAGTTGAAGCAACAGCTGCACTGGGAGTCTCCAGCCAGGTAGGGACGTGGGACGAGGGCAGCCTGGGCGTCCGTGGGTTGCTCCTCTCCACGGCCCACCCCAGGGTCCCCCACTCTAGAGATGGAGATGAAGCGAAGCGCCCCCCCCCCCCTCTCAAGGTAGCAGCGCTGCAGCGGCGACTCCCACCCGCGGACGGCCCTGCTCAGTAGCTGTTCTCCTGGAGGGGCAGATCAGGATGCCCGTGGGTGCATATGTAGCCAGGGTGGATATGTTTTCCTGCAGCGATCCCGGGAGCCACCGAGGTGGCGCTATTTCAAACAATGCGCCTATCCTACTCGAGGTCCAGCTGTCAATCAGGAGCCGTCGCACCCCATTGGCTGGCTGACCGCGAGCAGGGCAGGCATGATATTTGAAATAGCCGCCGGTGGTCCTGCTCTTCAAGTTCACACACAGTGACAGCGCTGCCGGTATCTAGCTGGCTTTCTCCGGCAGCGCTGCGCAGGTCTCCAGTTCCCGGACATTGTATAGTCCGGGAACGCCACCCGCCCGGACTCCGGACACCCGGTCTAATTACCGAACTGTCCGGAGTAATCCCGGACGGGTGGTAACCCTAGGGTTGACACATTGCACTGCTGTGGTTTGTTGTGCCACAGAGCTTGCACAGTGTATTCCTGTATGCTGTGTGATTGCCAATGCAGACATTCTTGGCTTTCAGGGGTTAAAATGCACTTCTGGGGTCTGTGGTGCCACAGAACATACACACTGTCTCCCTGCACACTGTATGATGCCTGTGGGCGTGTCTGTGAGCGTCCACCACAACAGGAAGTTGCCCTGCTAGCAAATCAGCATTAGCAGAGGCAGTACAGGAAGCAGGGACATGTCCTAGCACCTTTCACACTAGCCAGTAGTCCGGGAGCAACCCTGCAACCTAACCTAGCAGGGTTGAATTGCCGGCAATCTAACCCGGGAATATGTCCCTGGAACCCTTCACACCAGTGCTAGTCCCGGGTTGTTCCCGGACCCAATCTGGGAGTTTAGGCTGGTGTGAAAGGTGTATAACTGCAATAAGTCACCCTTGGGCAATTAGCTGAAAAAAGCACCATCTTTTTTACAACAAAACTTTGGGACACCACCACCTGCGTACTGTGGATGTCAATTTTGCAATATCATTGAGGACACCCCTATTCCAACTGGGGCCTGCATATATCGTCCAGCGTTATTCAATAAATCCGGCAAGGTTTATGGATCCCCAATTTACTCAGCTTTAAGATGGATATGTGGCACCCCAGGGGGTACCCCTTTTATTCCTGTACCCCCAGATTGTTAACATTGCAGCCAATGCTGCCAGAACAGGTCCTTTCCCCTGTCAGCAGGGCTGCGAGGGGTTAACAGAGTCAGCTAGTCCCAGCTCCCCTGCACATGTGACAGGAAGCTGGGAGGTCAGAGGGGATCCCAGCAGCAGTGTGTGAGAGAGGACATGTGGAGAGAGGGAAAAGCTTTGTGAAGAAGAGCTGCAACAACCCCAGTGTCAGAGAGAAAAGGAGAGTTCTGCCTAAAGACAGAGGGAACAAGTGCACTGAGGCATGTGAAAGGAAGATAAAGGAGGTTGCTGTCCCAAGTATGAGCAGAAGGAAGAGATAGAGAGAGCACACTGCAGCACCCAGAAGAGGGGCCAGACAGCATGCAGCAGTATAACCAGAGATTCATGTGGCAGAAGCCAGCAACACCCAAGGTACTGATTCAGTCCCCCTGAGACAGCATCTGCACCCTTGTAAGGGGATATCAGGAAATAGAGCCACCTCATAGACTCCCACTACAAAGGCTAGTACCCTATTGAACTCTACAGACAGGACAATGTCTGCCTAACCCCAGTAAAAGGATATAGAAGCAGGGCAGAGAAGTGCCTGCTAGATTCACCCTGTCCAGGACAGCTCTATATTGAGGCTACCCCTGCAGCCTGTTTTACAGTTACAAACAGGAGGTTACCCCTGAGCCGGGAATCTGCCTGCCCCTCAGTGAGGATTGTTTTTGTCATTCACCCTTCCCTGTGAATCATAAATAAGTGTGCACACTATCATAGGGACATACCCTTATATGCTTGAGGACCTGTCGACGAGGGACCATTGGTTTGAGCCAGAGACTGGCATTCTGTGGCAGTGTATGTTAATTGATTTGTTAGAGTATATTTAGATTTTTGAATCATTTAAATTGATGGCTGAAGTAGAGAGTGATTATTGTTTGATTTTATGCTTTACTATAAATGCCTGTTTATTGAGTATTTGTTACATCGTTTGCAACTTATTGAAATATTGCAGCGGCCAGTCAGTGTAGTGGTAAATAAAATTACTGTCGCTGCTAATTGTGGTACTGTTGCTTTTGTGGGTCCTCCTTGGGTTATGCCATTCCCTGCCACAGGTTCATCCAAGAAGAGGCCGTGAAGATCTGAAGCCGGCAAGTCCAGAGTCCAGGTGCTCATCACACCACCCCGCGGCAGTGAGGCTGTCACACTTGGCGTCATACCGAACAGGATCGGACATGGAAGTGCATAAAGGCAACCCCACCACATATGACCAGTCCATCAGTGAAATGTCTGTCGCACTGGATGGAATCATCAAGATGATGACGGAGATGAGGAAAACCCTAGCTGACCAGAGAATAGAACAGGAGGAATATGAGCATAGAAGATGGCTACGCGAATGCGACAGAAGGCGCAGACAGCAGTGGAATCCCCCATTGAGGTCAGAACGACTACCCTCTGACCGAGTCATCGTATGCCCACAGACTGCGAGAAGACACGTGAGAGGAGGTCCACCGGCAGTGTTTCAGAACGGTGTGATACAGTCAAGGGATAGACCGCGAACCGGCCCAAGAAGAATGTCAGGTCGTGTCCTGTGGTTCAACGTACCACGCGGGTATGGCTTCATTCAACGCACAGATACCGGGCGAAGCGTGTATGTGCATTACACCGCCATTCAGCATGCCGACCCTGAACACAACTTCCGGAGCCTGAGAAATGGCGAAGCCGTAGAGTTTGAACTGGTGAACGGGAGGAGAGGCACCAAGGCCGCCAACGTGACCGGTCCAAATGGAATCCAGGTGCACAGCAACAGACACGTTCCAGAGCAACATTGGCGCAACCCGCACCATAAAGAGCCTCCACAGTACCATCAGCAAGGCTACCAGCACAACAGGACAACAAATGGCAAGAGTGACAGATTTACCGCCAACCCTCCTGCACCGGAACAGATGCCCCGCCCACCGGAACCTGACGTCACGAGGCAACGTGAACCGCTGAGAGAAAGCGAGAAACCGTTTGTGCTGAGTGAGGCAGTCCACCAGAACTGCCAAGAAGTGACCAGGCCTCACCTTCCCCCTGAGCCTATGCGGGAGTGCATACCCAGGATGAACAATGCCGACTACCGGGTGGCAAACCTAAGGCAGACAAATGCCAGGGTGATCGACCTGCAGAGAAGCCCTGAGATGGTGGTCCACATGGCTGCGACACAGACAGTGGAGCCATCAGAAGAAGAACGAGCAGAACCAGCTATGCCACCACCCGAACCCAAGGCTGAGATAGAAACGCCGAAGAGAGATGAGAAGGCCGAGACCTGTTCCATCAATGGGAAGCCTATAACGAACAGAGAATATACAACCATATCAGGAGAAGAATTTGCCTTCAGGGTCCAGCAGGCGATACTGAGATCTAAGAAGCAAGACCGAGAGGCGAGATGTGCTTAGAGCCGATCGCACACCATGAGAGTGGGCACCATCCATGGACGACAGTGACGCACCTGGACCGCAGAGGGATGGGAGTCCTGTGGCGGAGGGATGGTTGACCCAGGGAGCCCACATTGGATAATCAGGTGACAGAGAGGTAGCGATGTATATTTGTTGAATGTGTGTATGTTCACCGTTTTCTGTTGTCATTCAAATAGTTTGTCATGGACATTGAAAGACTTTACTCAGGATTTAATGCCCCTGGTTGGTTGCCTGGGGACAGGCAAGTTTCTAGCATGGAGGTATGTGGCACCCCAGGGGGTACCCCTTTTATTCCTGTACCCCCAGATTGTTAACATTGCAGCCAATGCTGCCAGAACAGGTCCTTTCCCCTGTCAGCAGGGCTGCGAGGGGTTAACAGAGTCAGCTAGTCCCAGCTCCCCTGCACATGTGACAGGAAGCTGGGAGGTCAGAGGGGATCCCAGCAGCAGTGTGTGAGAGAGGACATGTGGAGAGAGGGAAAAGCTTTGTGAAGAAGAGCTGCAACAACCCCAGTGTCAGAGAGAAAAGGAGAGTTCTGCCTAAAGACAGAGGGAACAAGTGCACTGAGGCATGTGAAAGGAAGATAAAGGAGGTTGCTGTCCCAAGTATGAGCAGAAGGAAGAGATAGAGAGAGCACACTGCAGCACCCAGAAGAGGGGCCAGACAGCATGCAGCAGTATAACCAGAGATTCATGTGGCAGAAGCCAGCAACACCCAAGGTACTGATTCAGTCCCCCTGAGACAGCATCTGCACCCTTGTAAGGGGATATCAGGAAATAGAGCCACCTCATAGACTCCCACTACAAAGGCTAGTACCCTATTGAACTCTACAGACAGGACAATGTCTGCCTAACCCCAGTAAAAGGATATAGAAGCAGGGCAGAGAAGTGCCTGCTAGATTCACCCTGTCCAGGACAGCTCTATATTGAGGCTACCCCTGCAGCCTGTTTTACAGTTACAAACAGGAGGTTACCCCTGAGCCGGGAATCTGCCTGCCCCTCAGTGAGGATTGTTTTTGTCATTCACCCTTCCCTGTGAATCATAAATAAGTGTGCACACTATCATAGGGACATACCCTTATATGCTTGAGGACCTGTCGACGAGGGACCATTGGTTTGAGCCAGAGACTGGCATTCTGTGGCAGTGTATGTTAATTGATTTGTTAGAGTATATTTAGATTTTTGAATCATTTAAATTGATGGCTGAAGTAGAGAGTGATTATTGTTTGATTTTATGCTTTACTATAAATGCCTGTTTATTGAGTATTTGTTACATCGTTTGCAACTTATTGAAATATTGCAGCGGCCAGTCAGTGTAGTGGTAAATAAAATTACTGTCGCTGCTAATTGTGGTACTGTTGCTTTTGTGGGTCCTCCTTGGGTTATGCCATTCCCTGCCACAGGTTCATCCAAGAAGAGGCCGTGAAGATCTGAAGCCGGCAAGTCCAGAGTCCAGGTGCTCATCACACCACCCCGCGGCAGTGAGGCTGTCACAGATCTACCCAAGGGAAATTAATGTCTCCAAGAGTTTCCAAAAGGACTGCAAACGGGACTCCACACCAATAAGTATAATACCCTTATATCTTTTAATAATCTTATTATGCATTTTCGTAATTGATGCTAAATTAATTGTCGTACATGTTTTTTATACCATAATAATTGAATTTATTTTTTATTAATAAATATTGTACATTGTTCTTCACAAATTAACGATTGATCCAATTTCTTAGCGCTCCACCTTCGTTTTTTTTGAACTGGCTGATACTTTGGCGCTCTGCAAGGCTTAGTACATCGCAATGACAGTGTATTAGTTGTAATTATGGGTATTTTCCCGGCATTACATGGCCGTATGCATTTTCAGATAACCCTCCACCCATACCAGTACAAGCCCACTGTGCCAGAGCCTACTGCACATATTTCTGGGCAATGGCACCTGATTTCTTCAGGTAGGTACATTCACTTGCTGCAGGATGTGCGGAGTATGCCCAAGTGCCCTGCACCCATTCTAGTTCTGCCAGCGGGTGTTGGCGCCCACTAATGTGTTCATATCACACACAAAAAAAAAAAAAAAAGAAAAACTGTCAACCTTCCCACTGTTGACTTAACGCTTGTGTCAATCTCCAACCCTGTCGACCTTAACCATGCCAACCTATTTCAGGTAAGTTATGTAACAGAACCCAGCTTAGAGCCTGATGCTGGTGCGCTTGTAATGTACTAGCGGCAGTGTTACAGTCCTCTACCTGCAGCAGACAGATGAAGTGTCCCAGAGCTGCATGGGAAAAGATGCGCAGAGATACCACACATGCATTGGGCCGTATTCAATGCGGACGGCGAGGGGGTTATACGGCAGGGATCGCCAAAAACAAGCGATCTTTGCCGTTTAACCTGCGCACCAGCCGCTCACCCTATTCAACGCACCGGGGAAATCCTCGCTGTCAGCGGACGGCGTGGATTCTCCCAAACAGCGAGGCTCGTGGCTAATACAGGGAGCCCGCTGCATTTATCCGCGAGCCTCGCTGTTTTAGCGGGTGCATACGCCATTTCTACAAAAACCTAGTGAGGGGGAGACGGCGTGTGCAGGGGGTCAGTTGAATACTGACCCTGTGAGCTGTGACAGCGAGCAGGCAGCATTGAATACACCCCATAGTATGAGCTGCCGGTCCTATAACACTGCCAGCTGTTGCCTGTTTGTAGCCAGAGCACTTTCAACGCAGACAGGAAATGTACAGACATTCTATGTACACATCGGGTATGAAAGAGAAAATATAAGATATTGTATAGACATGTGTCATTATGTTATACATCTGGATTTTGAAATAAAAGATGATACATATTGCTTCCTCGTCTCAGTCATTTACATCGACTTATGCAACATATACAAGATATATAATTCAATTTCTGTTGAGAAGTACATTTACCATGACGGGACACCAGGGCATTTCTTATCCAGTGCCAATAAGACGAGGCACCAAGAGCAAGCACATGCTATATTATGTATTCACCCCCCCACACACACACCATCACCACCCCCAATCGACCAAGCCCACAAGATCCGTCCCTGGCCCCCATGCAATGCTTTCCCAGGAGAGCACTGCTGGTGTGGTGTACATCATGTCGCCACATCATGTGCAGACCCATCCGCGCTCGCACATACAGCCGGCCCCGGCTCCTCTCGTGCTGCTGCTACGGGGCTCCACGTCATGATGTAGTCACTGCCCCGGGGAGAGGAGCAGAGGAGAGGAGGAGCTGACAATGGAAGCCGAAGCCGCCCTGCGCTTCCTCCATGGGAATTGCTGCCACTCGGGGGGTCCCTCCACAGGAACTGCTGCTGCCTGACCTATGCTTTGTGTCAGGAGATACTCAATAATACCTACAGTATCTTAACCCTCTCATCTCTCTCCACAACACTCTCATAGCTCTATGTCCTACTTCTCTCTCGTTCTCTGCTCCGCTCTCCTTGGGAACAGCTCAAGGCACACTAGTGTACCACGGTACAGTGGTTGATAAACACTGCTCTAGGGTATTAGGGTTGGTGTAGCGGATAGGGTATTAGGGTTAGTTTAGGGGTTTTGTTTTTGGGGGCCCCAATCCGGTCTCTTGCCTAGGGCTCTTTGAGGTCTAAAAACCATCTCTGCTGCAGCGAGCGTTAGATTTGTGGGAGTTATTTTGTTTCTGTGCAGGGTAGATACTGGCTGCTTTATTCTTTCACTGCAATTTAGAATTCAGTTTGAACACACCCCACCCAAATCTAAAGGCCCCCATACAATGGTCTGATTTGGGCCGATATCACAGATCGGGCAGAGAAATTGGCTCAAATCGGATGTGTTTGACATCCCATTGGGTCCAATGCGTGGTCCCTGGTGCATCAGATCGGAGTCTGATGTCAGGCCTGCTGCATGTCTGATCTCTGACCCCGTCCCGGCATCGAGGAATGAGGTCGCATGCGATAAATCACATGTGAAAGAACCGCATGGGTGTTGTGGCACTAAGCCCCACCCTACTCTAGGCCATGCCATTTGCTGGTAGCCCCACCCCATTTTTGGTACGGTCCCGATTTGGGAGGTATGTGCTCTGCTGGTTTTGTGGCTGATAAATGCCCCTTACTGTGTGTGTTACTGGTGCGGTGAGGAGTTGTGTGTGTGCGTATAATATAGGAACTGGTTACATGTTACATAAGAAGGTTGCTGCAGGAAACTTGTGCTCATCACAGTAAGGACATTGTGCAAATGAGGTCATGACGTGGGTCAGACGGTATATTTATATTGCATATACCGATGGATTTACTGTAATTACACATGTTGTACAGGATATTCAGGATATGGTGAATGTGTCTTACAGCACACGAGGAACAGCTTCACCTCTCCTCATGCATTAATTAGGTATAATATATGGGCTGTTCTTCCATGGCACATTCAGGGAAGGGAAAGAAGGTGGAAAGTGTTCTTACTTTTCTAGCACTGATCATATGATAGGTGTATTAGTTCATTTAATGATGTGTATATTGGTTATCCCTGTAGGAGTATTGTATTCTGCTCTACTAGACACTGTTTATATTGCTGTGTTAAGGGCCCCATACATCAGCAATTAATTGTGACAATTTTCAGATATGGAGATGATTGCCACAATTAATTTTAGATGTGTGGGCTCCCCCTTTTGGCAATCCCAATCAAAATTGCCAATCGATTGCTTAATCAGGTTTTTAAACATGTTTAATAATCTGGTATTATCTGCAAATCTTTTTTATATGTGTGGGCATTCCCAATTCGTCTTCTTCATCTATTTACATTATGAACAGCTGAAATGACAATCGATTGGGCAATTTCCAGATATGAAGATGCAATCTTTAGATGGAAAAATCTGCCGATCACTGAAATAAATCTGTAATGTGTGGGCAAAGTCAGATAGATTGTAAAATCCATTTATCTGGCCAAAAAATCGATATATCTGGAAATCCATAAATTGTGATTGCTGATGTATGGGGCCCATTACATTTAGCTCCCAACTGCCCCTTGTCAGTGAGTGTCAGCACTACTGGATCAGAAATATTCATGATTCCTGTAATTGGCCCCATACCACTGACTGCCATACACCAGAGACACAGTATAACTGCCATACACCAGAGACACAGCATAACTGCCATACACCAGAGACAGAGTGTACCTGTCATACACCAAAGACAGAGCCACAGCGTAACCGCCATACACCAGAGACAGAGCCACAGTGTAACCGCCATACACCAGAGACAGAGCCACAGTTTAACCGCCATACACCAGAGAAACAGTATAACTGCCATACACCAGAGACACAGTGTACCTGTCATACACCAGAGACAGAGCCACAGCGTAACCGCCATACACCAGAGACACAGTATAACTGCCATACACCAGAGACACAGTGTAACTGCCATACACCAGAGACACAGCATAACTGCTATACACCCGA
Organism: Crinia signifera; assembly: GCF_055691185.1. Classification (NCBI taxonomy): domain Eukaryota; kingdom Metazoa; phylum Chordata; class Amphibia; order Anura; family Myobatrachidae; genus Crinia; species Crinia signifera. The sequence continues at coordinate 278,503,452 of NC_139222.1, forward strand.
GACACAGGGTAACTGCCATACACCAGAGACGCAGTGTAACCGCCATACGCCAGAGAAACAGTATAACTGGCATACACCAGAGACACAGGGTAACTGCCATACACCAGAGACACAGTGTAACCGCCATACGCCAGAGAAACAGTATAACTGGCATACACCAGAGACACAGCATAACCACTATACACAAGAGACACAGTGTACCTGTCATACACCAGAGACAGAGCCACAGTGTAACCGCCATACACCAGAGACACAGTGTAACCGCCATACACCAGAGACAGAGCCATAGTGTAACTGCCATACACCAGAGACACAGCGTAACCACCATACGCCAGAGACACAGTGTACCTGTCATACACCAGAGACAGAGCCACAGTGTAACCGCCATACACCAGAGACACAGTGTAACCGCCATACACCAGAGACAGAGCCATAGTGTAACTGCCATACACCAAAGACACAGCGTAACCACCATACGCCAGAGACACAGTGTACCTGTCATACATCAGAGACAGAGCCACAGTGTAACCGCCATACACCAGAGACACAGTGTAACCGCCATACACCAGAGACACAGCGTAACCACCATACGCCAGAGACACAGTGTAACCGCCATACACCAGAGACACAGGGCCTTATTCTAGTTCACTCTTTCTGACAAAATCCTTCTTAGATGGACAAAACCATGTGCACTGCAGGTGGGGGAGATGTAACTTGTGCAGAGAGAATTAGACTTGGGTGGGGTTTTACTTCAGAGTGAGATCTATATTGCAGTGTAAAAATAAAGCAGCCAGAATTTTCCCTGCACAGAAACAAAATAACTCACCCAAATCTAATTCTCTCTGCACATTTTACATTGTTCACATTAGAAACAAGTACTGAAACCTGTAGGCGGCTAGTGACATTTGCTGCGTGTGTTCTCATTCATATGACTGCATGCACGGCTCAGTACAGCCCTGCGCAAGACGTTATACCAAGAGTAATGTGTGTGCTCCAACCGCCTCTGTGGTTTTATCAATGGGCTGTGCTGAGTACACTGTAACTATCTGCTCATGAGGCTAATACAGCGTGGATCGCTCATCTCAGAAGTTCCAGATGACTGCGAGGACTTACAGAGAAAATGGACAGTTGTGAAGAGCAACCTTACATTTACAAGAAGATTTATTTTTTTTGGAGGCAGACATATCAGTTTGTGAATTGGTTATAAATGTAAAAAGATTTTATTGCCCTTCCACGCACAATAAGACTCTCCGCTAGCCTCCAAACTTTCAATCGTTCCATGAAAACCCATCTCTTCAGGCAAGCCTATCATATTAAAGTACCACACGCATAACCCTCTGAGGCACTTATGTATTATATCGCTTCCCTTCTGGACTTGTAACTTGGTGGGACTGCTATGCTATTACTGGTGCCTGTCCTTGTGTTTCCCTCCTATATCCCTATAGATTGTAAGCTTGCAGCAGGGCCCTCCTACCTCCAAGTCTGTCTGTTGTTACCCAGTTTTATCAACTGTCTACTATTGTAAAGCGCAACGGAATCTGCTGCGCTATATAAGACACTGTAACAGAATCTGCTGCGCTATATAAGACGCTGTAACGGAATCTGCTGCGCTATATAAGACACTGTAACGGAATCTGCTGCGCTATATAAGACACTGTAACAGAATCTGCTGCGCTATATAAGACGCTGTAACGGAATCTGCTGCGCTATATAAGACGCTGTAACGGAATCTGCCGCGCTATATAAGACGCTGTAACAGAATCTGCCACGCTATATAAGACGATGTAACGGAATCCGCCACGCTATATAAGAAGCTGTAACGGAATCTGCTGCGCTATATAAGACGCTGTAACGAAATCTGCTGTGTTATATAAGACGCTGTAACGGAATCTGCTGCGCTATATAAGACACTGTAACGGAATCTGCTGCGCTATATAGGAAGCTGTAACAGAATCTGCTGCGCTATATAAGACACTGTAATGGAATCTGCTGCACTATATAAGACACTGTAATGGAATCTGCTGCGCTATATAAGACACTGTAACGGAATCTGCTGCGCTATATAAGAAGCTGTAACAGAATCTGCTGCGCTATATAAGACACTGTAATGGAATCTGCTGCACTATATAAGACACTGTAACGGAATCTGCTGCGCTATATAAGACACTGTAACGGAATCTGCTGCGCTATATAACACACTGTAACGGAATCTGCTGCGCTATATAAGACACTGTAACGGAATCTGCTGTGCTATATAAGACGCTGTAACGGAATCTGCTGCGCTATACAAGACGCTGTAACGGAATCTGCTGCGCTATATAAGACACGGTAACGGAATCTGCTGCACTGTATAAGACGCTGTAACGGAATCTGCTGCGCTATATAAGACGCTATAACGGAATATGCTGCGCTATATAAGACGCTGTAATGGAATATGCTGCGCTATATAAGAAACTGTAACAGAATCTGCTGCGCTATATAAGACACTGTAAGGGAATCTGCTGCACTATATAAGACGCTGTAACGGAATCTGCTGCGCTATATAAGAAGCTGTAACAGAATCTGCTGCGCTATATAAGACACTGTAATGGAATCTGCTGCACTATATAAGACACTGTAACAGAATCTGCTGCGCTATATAAGACACTGTAACGGAATCTGCTGCGCTATATAACACACTGTAACGGAATCTGCTGCGCTATATAAGACACTGTAACGGAATCTGCTGCGCTATATAAGACGCTGTAACGGAATCTGCTGCGCTATACAAGACGCTGTAACGGAATCTGCTGCGCTATATAAGACACTGTAACGGAATCTGCTGCACTATATAAGATGCTGTAACGGAATCTGCTGCGCTATATAAGATGCTGTAACGGAATCTGCTGTGCTATATAAGACGCTGTAACGGAATATGCTGCGCTATATAAGATGCTGTAACGGAATATGCTGCGCTATATAAGAAACTGTAACGGAATCTGCTGCGCTATATAAGACGCTGTAACGGAATATGCTGCTCTATATAAGACGCTGTAACGGAATCTGCTGCACTATATAAGAAACTGTAACGGAATCTGCTGCGCTATATAAGAACCTGTAACGGAATCTGCTGCACTATATAAGACACTGTAACGGAATCTGCTGCACTATATAAGACACTGTAACGGAATCTGCTGCGCTATATAAGACACTGTAACGGAATCTGCTGCGCTATATAAGACACTGTAACGGAATCTGCTGCGCTATATAAGACACTGTAACTGAATTTGCTGCGCTATATAAGAAGCTGTAACGGAATCTGCTGCGCTATATAAGAAGCTGTAACAGAATCTGCTGCGCTATATAAGACACTGTAATGGAATCTGCTGCACTATATAAGACACTGTAATGGAATCTGCTGCGCTATATAAGACACTGTAACGGAATCTGCTGCGCTTTATAACACACTGTAACGGAATCTGCTGCGCTATATAAGACACTGTAACGGAATCTGCTGTGCTATATAAGACGCTGTAACGGAATCTGCTGCGCTATACAAGACGCTGTAACGGAATCTGCTGCGCTATATAAGACACGGTAACGGAATCTGCTGCACTGTATAAGACGCTGTAACGGAATCTGCTGCGCTATATAAGACGCTATAACGGAATATGCTGCGCTATATAAGACGCTGTAATGGAATATGCTGCGCTATATAAGAAACTGTAACAGAATCTGCTGCGCTATATAAGACACTGTAAGGGAATCTGCTGCACTATATAAGACGCTGTAACGGAATCTGCTGCGCTATATAAGAAGCTGTAACAGAATCTGCTGCGCTATATAAGACACTGTAATGGAATCTGCTGCACTATATAAGACACTGTAACGGAATCTGCTGCGCTATATAAGACACTGTAACGGAATCTGCTGCGCTATATAACACACTGTAACGGAATCTGCTGCGCTATATAAGACACTGTAACGGAATCTGCTGCGCTATATAAGACGCTGTAACGGAATCTGCTGCGCTATACAAGACGCTGTAACGGAATCTGCTGCGCTATATAAGACACTGTAACGGAATCTGCTGCACTATATAAGATGCTGTAACGGAATCTGCTGCGCTATATAAGATGCTGTAACGGAATCTGCTGTGCTATATAAGACGCTGTAACGGAATATGCTGCGCTATATAAGATGCTGTAACGGAATATGCTGCGCTATATAAGAAACTGTAACGGAATCTGCTGCGCTATATAAGACGCTGTAACGGAATATGCTGCTCTATATAAGACGCTGTAACGGAATCTGCTGCACTATATAAGAAACTGTAACGGAATCTGCTGCGCTATATAAGAACCTGTAACGGAATCTGCTGCACTATATAAGACACTGTAACGGAATCTGCTGCACTATATAAGACACTGTAACGGAATCTGCTGCGCTATATAAGACACTGTAACGGAATCTGCTGCGCTATATAAGACACTGTAACGGAATCTGCTGCGCTATATAAGACACTGTAACGGAATTTGCTGCGCTATATAAGAAGCTGTAACGGAATCTGCTGCGCTATATAAGAAGCTGTAACAGAATCTGCTGCGCTATATAAGACACTGTAATGGAATCTGCTGCACTATATAAGACACTGTAATGGAATCTGCTGCGCTATATAAGACACTGTAACGGAATCTGCTGCGCTTTATAACACACTGTAACGGAATCTGCTGCGCTATATAAGACACTGTAACGGAATCTGCTGTGCTATATAAGACGCTGTAACGGAATCTGCTGCGCTATACAAGACGCTGTAACGGAATCTGCTGCGCTATATAAGACACGGTAACGGAATCTGCTGCACTGTATAAGACGCTGTAACGGAATCTGCTGCGCTATATAAGACGCTATAACGGAATATGCTGCGCTATATAAGACGCTGTAATGGAATATGCTGCGCTATATAAGAAACTGTAACAGAATCTGCTGCGCTATATAAGACACTGTAAGGGAATCTGCTGCACTATATAAGACGCTGTAACGGAATCTGCTGCGCTATATAAGAAGCTGTAACAGAATCTGCTGCGCTATATAAGACACTGTAATGGAATCTGCTGCACTATATAAGACACTGTAACGGAATCTGCTGCGCTATATAAGGCACTGTAACGGAATCTGCTGCGCTATATAACACACTGTAACGGAATCTGCTGCGCTATATAAGACACTGTAACGGAATCTGCTGCGCTATATAAGACGCTGTAACGGAATCTGCTGCGCTATACAAGACGCTGTAACGGAATCTGCTGCGCTATATAAGACACTGTAACGGAATCTGCTGCACTATATAAGACGCTGTAACGGAATCTGCTGCGCTATATAAGACGCTGTAACGGAATATGCTGCGCTATATAAGACGCTGTAACGGAATATGCTGCGCTATATAAGAAACTGTAACAGAATCTGCTGCGCTATATAAGACACTGTAACGGAATCTGCTGCTCTATATAAGACGCTGTAACGGAATCTGCTGCGCTATATAAGAAACTGTAACGGAATCTGCTGCGCTATATAAGACACTGTAACGGAATCTGCTGCGCTATATAAGACGCTGTAACGGAATCTGCTGCGCTATACAAGACGCTGTAACGGAATCTGCTGCGCTATATAAGACACTGTAACGGAATCTGCTGCACTATATAAGACGCTGTAACGGAATCTGCTGCGCTATATAAGACGCTGTAACGGAATATGCTGCGCTATATAAGACGCTGTAACGGAATATGCTGCGCTATATAAGAAACTGTAACAGAATCTGCTGCGCTATATAAGACACTGTAACGGAATCTGCTGCTCTATATAAGACGCTGTAACGGAATCTGCTGCGCTATATAAGAAACTGTAACGGAATCTGCTGTGCTATATAAGACGCTGTAACGGAATATGCTGCGCTATATAAGATGCTGTAACGGAATATGCTGCGCTATATAAGAAACTGTAACGGAATCTGCTGCGCTATATAAGACGCTGTAACGGAATATGCTGCTCTATATAAGACGCTGTAACGGAATCTGCTGCACTATATATGATGCTGCAACGGAATCTGCTGCGCTATATAAGAACCTGTAACGGAATCTGCTGCACTATATAAGACACTTTAACGGAATCTGCTGCACTATATAAGACACTGTAACGGAATCTGCTGCGCTATATAAGACGCTGTAACGGAATCTGCTGCGCTATATAAGACACTGTAATGGAATCTGCTGCGCTATATAAGACACTAACGGAATCTGCTGCGCTATATATGATGCTGCAACGGAATCTGCTGCGCTATATAAGAACCTGTAACGGAATCTGCTGCACTATATAAGACACTGTAACGGAATCTGCTGCGCTATATAATACACTGTTACGGAATCTGCTGCGCTATATAAGACACTGTTACGGAATCTGCTGCGCTATATAAGACACTGTAATGGAATCTGCTGCGCTATATAAGACACTAACGGAATCTGCTGCACTATATAAGACACTGTAACGGAATCTGCTGCGCTATATAAGACACTGTAACGGAATCTGCTGCGCTATATAAGACACTGTAACGGAATCTGCTGCGCTATATAAGACACTGTAACGGAATCTGCTGCGCTATATAAGACACTGTTACGGAATCTGCTGCGCTATATTAGACTCTGTAACGGAATCTGCCGCGCTATATTAGACTCTGTAACGGAATCTGCTGCGCTATATTAGACTCTGTAACGGAATCTGCCGCGCTATATAAGACACTGTAACGGAATCTGCTGCGCTATATAAGACACTGTAACAGAATCTGCTGCACTATATATGATGCTGCAACGGAATCTGCTGCGCTATATAAGACACTGTAACGGAATCTGCTGCGCTATATAAGACACTGTAATGGAATCTGCAGCGCTATATAAGACACTGTAACAGAATCTGCTGCGCTATATAAGACGCTGTAACGGAATCTGCTGCGCTATATAAGACGCTGTAACGGAATCTGCTGCGCTATATAAGACGCTGTAACGGAATCTGCTGCGCTATATAAAACACTGTAACGGAATCTGCTGCGCTATATAAGACACTGTTACGGAATCTGCTGCGCTATATAAGACACTGTTACGGAATCTGCTGCGCTATATAAGACACTGTAATGGAATCTGCTGCGCTATATAAGACACTAACGGAATCTGCTGCGCTATATAAGACACTGTAACGGAATCTGCTGCGCTATATAAGACACTGTAACGGAATCTGCTGCGCTATATAAGACACTGTAACGGAATCTGCTGCGCTATATAAGACACTGTAACGGAATCTGCTGCGCTATATAAGACACTGTTACGGAATCTGCTGCGCTATATTAGACTCTGTAACGGAATCTGCCGCGCTATATTAGACTCTGTAACGGAATCTGCTGCGCTATATTAGACTCTGTAACGGAATCTGCTGCGCTATATTAGACTCTGTAACGGAATCTGCCGCGCTATATAAGACACTGTAACGGAATCTGCTGCGCTATATAAGACACTGTAACGGAATCTGCTGCACTATATAAGACACTGTAACGGAATCTGCTGCGCTATATAAGACACTGTAACAGAATCTGCTGCACTATATATGATGCTGCAACGGAATCTGCTGCGCTATATAAGACACTGTAACGGAATCTGCTGCGCTATATAAGACACTGTAACGGAATCTGCAGCGCTATATAAGACACTGTAACGGAATCTGCTGCGCTATATAAGACGCTGTAACGGAATCTGCTGCGCTATATAAAACACTGTAACGGAATCTGCTGCGCTATATAAGATGCTGTAAATAAATAAATACCCAAATTGTGAGTACAGTATGATTCCAGATCATACACAATGTAGTGAAGGAATTCTATATAAATCCACATATATCACATACATTGTGAAGAATTATCGATGTACTGTACATCGATCACATTGGTATACAGATTATTAAAACATTTTTTTTGCAGTTATTACAAGTATTACTATAGGGATTGTGGTGTCATATTAATGCATCAAAAAACAATCAATCAAATGAGGCTCCTGTGTACTGGAGCAATTTCCTCAATGTACCACTGAACCCACTGATGTTAAGATACCTTATTGTGATACAGTATTATCGTCAGAATTATGCGAGTCATAACTGATTTAGTAACCACTGACTGTGCAGATTATACTCAGAAATGTATCACAATGTAACATTGTACACCAGACAAAGGACCTGATTCTGGTTCACTCGCAAAAGCAAATTCTCTCTTTAATTGAAGAAACCATGTGCACTGCGGGGGGGGGGGGGGGGGGGGGGGGTGCACTGCGGGGGGGGGCAGATGTAACATGAGCAGAGAGAGTTAGATGTGGGTGGGGTTTGCACTTCAAACTGATATCTATCTATATTGCAGCATACAAATAAAGCAGCCAGTATTTACCCTGCATAGAAACAATAAAACACCCAAATCAAACTCTCTCTGCACATGTTACGTCAGCAGTGCACATGGTTTTGTCCATTACAGAGAATTAGCTTTTGTCAGTGAACCAGAATCAGGCCCAATGTGTCAATATGTGAAATACTTGAAACAATATTGATACAGAATCTACATCAAACCAGGAGAAAGGGAAAAGTACAGCCTGTAATTCCCAGTTCTTTCCGCTTCCTGCAGTCTTCAGCTGAGCAGATGGCAGGTGTGGGAAGTGCTGGGCACACTGGTAGGAAAGCAGAAAGTGTGTATAGGCAGGGCCGGCTCTACCATTAGGCAGCTGCCTAGGGAGCCGGGATCTGAGGGGGCACCACCAAGTCTGCCTATCAAAAAAATCAAGGCTGTCTATGAGGATCCTTGTTGTACTTAATGTAGGTGGCTGCGGTGGAACTTCTAAGACCTCACCTCAATACTTTCCCTTGAGCCATACTTCCCTACCATTGTTGCCCCCTCCTCCTTGTACTCTGTTGTGGGTGACAAAGGGAGGTCTCCAGGGAAAGCAGGGGACTTTCCCACCTTTCCGGGGTGGGGCTAGGAGGACCACCCGATTTTTTTGCCATTCTTAAGGGGTTGGAAATGGGCCAAACGCAGGAAAATCCGCTTACCATCGATTGACTTTTATTAGCGAACAGGAGAAGAATCAATCTAGACTTACCTTTATCTTGGCCGGAGATGGCTGAATTTGCACATGCGCAAACACCAAAAATCGAAGGGGGGAGCAAAGTCGGCCTGCTACGAGTGGGTCTGAATCACCCCAGAGTTAAATAACTTCTTATCTGGTCTTTGATGAACACCAGCGAAGCTAATATTCCCACTAATAATAATATGATACCAATTAGATGAAGGTGACCATTAGACCTCATGTCTCATTACTTCCGCGGCTGATTACTGTAAGTTGTAGCCTATTCTTAGAACTGCATTCTCCTGTCTAATTACTGTAACCTCAATCTTTCTCTCACCTCCAAGACACAAATATAAACTGTACTCATCCAGCTGCATTGCTGGCATTCATTGTCCCACCGTCATTTGTTTGTAGATCACTGGCAGGAGCTCAAATGTAAATCAAGTCAGCGCATTATACTGGATGTAAGAGCAGCAGCGTGACTGGGATGTGGTCAGCATCCATGAGAATGCAGATTGTAAGCTCTGTGGTTAAGGTTAGGCACTAGAGGGAAGGTTAGTCTGTGTGTGTATGCGGGGGGACTACAAAACAGGGTACTTGTTTAGTTTCACGGCGGCCGATATATCGCGGGA
>NC_139222.1:278513405-278693405 GCF_055691185.1 Crinia signifera
TTAATTTTAAATCATTGAGGGAAGGTTGGATGGCAGTTTATCAGTCCTAAAATGAAATTTTTTATGTCATTCATAGGGAAAAGCAGGGCTGACCCAGGTTCAGTGTAAACGGCGCAGACCTGTGTCCGACCTGGGTCACAGTGCTGTGTAAATGGGGTATGAAGCTGGGTCCAACCCTGGAAACTCCCGTGTTCAAAGACCAGGGATTTTGGTGTAAAAGGGGTATTAGTAAGGTAATGCAACAGCTGGGTGACATGTTTATACTTTGTCCTTGAAGCCCTGGCATTACCCCCCCAATAAAGCCCCCCCCCCCCCCCCCCCTCCAGGGCACACAAGGCAGTGACACACGCAGGGGAGGTTTCTGGCTGTACAAAAACCCACCTTACTGGACAAGATTTTTTTTCCGTCAGCTGCCAACCTCCTAACGCTGCTACTTTCAAGTGCCCGGCGGCTCCTCTTCGCTGAAGAGCTCACTGTGCTTTGCAAAGCACAGCATGCGGCAACGAGGAGTACCAGGCACTGAGTGACCAGCGGCACTTGGAATCAGCAGCAGCGGGACGTCGGCAATTGTGGCAGTTGCAGGCACTTCGGGAAGAAAGGCAGTCAGACGCTCCAGGAGCAGTGGCGTAGGGAGGGCGGCTACGGTGGTGCTCCCTGCAGAGGGAGCTGCACAACCCCCAGAGCAGCCCTGTAAAGTACTGTCCAGGCAGGGATTCACCCCTCAGCCACCACGCGAGAATCTTCTGCCATTAGCCCCTGCAGTCACTACTGCCCTTTTCTGCCATTCTGTGTCCTGGCACCCTCACTGTGTGACTGTACAAAATATATGTAGAGAAGGGTTGATCAGGGTACTGGGCCTCAAAATTTCAGTTGCCAGCCCTGCACGGGTTCAGCTCCCATTCCAGCTCAGTTCAAGTGCGACCTCCCAGGGAGAAGTTTCAGCCTCTCTCTTTTTTCTGATCCAGGGAATAATTTTGGGCAGATTTAAGAAAAGGGTCATCTCGGACTCTATTTGGGAAGAACATCTGTCTCACTTCCCTGTCTCCCTGTGTGGTGACATTTAGCATTTTTACTTTATATATGTTAGTTGGATAAATGATACAGTTAATATTTCTGGATACTATGGGCCACCCAGTTCTCGTACAATTTTCCAATGACTTTTTTCAATCAAGTGCCGACACCTGTTGTCACACGTAATGGGGCCCCACCTACCAGTATCACCATCACCTTTGACCCTTGTGTTGACCTTGGGAGTTATGATTCCTTCTGAGCGGGTCTGGAGCCAAACAGCAATGGAATCTTCCAGACAACTCTTACGGAAGCTCTATTTTGTCTTGGGGTGGAGTGAGCCTGTGTTATGGTGACATCAACAGCAATCATGTACAATCATTACGACTCCCTACCGGTACCAGGCCAAACATTAAGTTGGTGTGGATACAATCGTTAGACTGCTAGGAGAGATCACACCAGAGTTGGCTTGCTAAGTAGACACTTTGTGGGATTGTGTTTATCTTCTGGTGTTAAGTACAATTTTACTGGGTAACCATTTATAAATAAACCATGTGTTTGCCTAGGTGATGACCTGGACATAATTAACAGTCCTATTGCAATGTTCCCACAAATGAAGATGAAGCATCGTATCATCCTGATACTCTACAAGCTCCCTTCTCGATCCTATACCCTCACACTTCGGTGAAGCTCTGTCTCTTGTGCTAATCCCAACCCTAACTAAAATCTGTCAAATTTGTCTCTACTGGTGTCTTACATCATTGTTCAAACATACACTTATTACTCCCATCCTGCACGTATTACTCCCATCCCTACATAAATATAAATCCTGACCCAACTGTCTCTCTAACTACCATCCTGTCTCTCAGCTCCCATGCCTCTCCAAGCTAGAGAGACTTGTCTACACTCACCTCACACACTTTCTTAACTCTTACAACTTATTGGACCCACTTCAGTCAGGCTTTCATTTCCAACAATCCACTGAGACAGCACTGACTAAAGTAGTCAATGACCTTTCCACTGCTAAATCTAAAGGCCATTTCTCACTTCTTATTCTTCTAGATCTCTCAGCATCCTTTGACACGGTTGACCATTCTCTTCTCATACAAACAGTACAATCCCTAGGTCTTCAGAACACAGCCCTTTCTTGGTTCTCCTTCTACCTATCTAACGGCTCCTTCAGTGTTTGTTCCTCTGATTCTACATCCTCCTCACTACCTCTATCAGTTGGAGTACCACAAGGCTCAGTCTTAGTTCCTCTGCTTTTCTCCTAGGTGTCATCCTTGATCTGTCCTTTGCTCCCCACATTCATTCTGTCTCAAAATCATGTTACATACATCTAAAAAACATACAAAATATGTCAACTCCTAACAGAAATCACTGCTAACACTCTAATTCATGCTCCCATGATATCACGCATTGATAACTGCAATAGTCTTCTTATTGGCCTTCCCCAATACTGACTCTCACCACTACAATTCATCCTGAATGCAGCTTCAAGACTAATCTTCCTCACCAGATGATCATCATCTGTGGAGCCGCTCTGTCAGTACCTCCATTGGCTACCTGTATTTAGTGGCATCACTAGGGTGATGTGGGCCACACCTGTTTGTCTCCCACTTAGGGGTGACACCCCAGACTCCTCATCAGTGTAGAAGACGGCATTGCACACTGACTGGTCTCAGGGTTCAGCCCAGCAGCTCTAGATCCCACAGTGATGACTTTGGGGGCCTGGGCCGTGAGACCAAGCCCCCTACCCAGCAAGGCCATGCCCCTACCAACTGATTCCATGCCCCCTTTATCTGGCACTTGGCAAAGCTGCACCAGGTGTGGATACCAGCATCGACACCACTGCCTGTATTCTTATATTCAATACAAAATACTTTTGCTCACACAAAGAGCTATAAACCAAACATCAGCAAAATACATCTCTTCTGTTATCTCAATATATCTCCCAAACCGACCTCTCAGCTTTGTGAATCTGCAATATAGAACACCTGTACTGGTGTATCAATGCCTATTTCCCTCTGGAGGTTAAGTTTGCGAGCAGGGCCCTCCTATCTCTATAACTGTCAGTTATCATTGGTGTTTCCATTTGTGAAGAAGAATGGAATATGCTGCACTATACAAGGAATGCAATACATGAATAATAAATACAGTAGGTAGAGGCTTTGTGTGATTGTTTTTACCTTTTTACGTTAGGTACTGTACCAGTTTGCAGTGTGACAGAACGCTGCAGGTTATTTAAAGTATTGCATCCATTTATTAATAAAACATGTGTTGGCCTAGTTGATTTGCCTAGGGCAGGGGTGTCCAAACTTTTTGCAAAGAGGGACGATTTGGTCAGGTGAAAATGTGTGGGGGCCGACCATTCAGCCTAAACCCTGAATCATATCCCTCACTCTGCCCCCAGTGTATTTTCCCCTGCCTGACCCTCCTTGACTGTATGTCCCCCACTCTGCCCCCATTCACTGTATGTCCCCCAGCCTGCCCCCCCTTCCCTGCATGTCCCCCACTCTGCCCCCATTCAATCTATTTCCCCCAGCCTGTTCCCCCTTCCCTGCATGTCCCCCACTCTGCCCCCATTCACTGTATGTCCCCCAGCCTGCCCCATTCACTGTATGTCCCCGGCATGCCCCCTTCTCTGTATGTCCCCCACTCTGCCTCCATTCAGTGTGTTTCCCCCAGCCTGCTCCCTTTCTGCATGTCCCCCCCACTCTGCCCCCATTCAATCTATTTCCCCCAGCCTGCTCCCCCCTTCTCTGTATGTTCCCCACTCTGCCCCCATTCAGTGTATATTCCCCTGCCTACTCCCCCCTTTTCTGTATGTCCCCCACTTTGCCCCCATTCAATCTATTTCCCCCAGCCTGCTCCCCCTTTCTCTGCATGTCCCCCACTCTGCCCCCATTCAGTGTATATTCCCCTGCCTATTCCCCCTTTTCTGTATGTCCCCCACTCTGCCCCCATTCAATCTATTTCCCCCAGCCTGCTCCCCCCTTCTCTGTATGTTCCCCACTCTGCCCCCATTCAGTGTATATTCCCCTGCCTACTCCCCCCTTTTCTGTATGTCCCCCACTTTGCCCCCATTCAATCTATTTCCCCCAGCCTGCTCCCCCTTTCTCTGCATGTCCCCCACTCTGCCCCCATTCAGTGTATATTCCCCTGCCTATTCCCCCCTTTTCTGTATGTCCCCCACTCTGCCCCCATTCAATCTATTTCCCCCAGCCTGCTCCCCCTTCTCTGCATGTCCCCCACTGTGCCCCCATTCAGTGTATATTCCCCTGCCTACTCCACCCTTTTCTGTATGTCCCCCACTTTGCCCCCATTCAGTGTATATTCCCCTGCCTATTCCCCCCTTTTCTGTATGTCCCCCACTCTGCCCCCATTCAATCTATTTCCCCCAGCCTGCTCCCCCTTCTCTGCATGTCCCCCACTGTGCCCCCATTCAGTGTATATTCCCCTGCCTACTCCACCCTTTTCTGTATGTCCCCCACTCTGCCCCCATTCAATCTATTTCCCCCAGCCTGCTCCCCCTTCTCTGCATGTCCCCCACTGTGCCCCCATTCAGTGTATATTCCCCTGCCTACTCCACCCTTTTCTGTATGTCCCCCACTCAGTGAATTTTCACCTGCCTGACCCTCGTTCTCTGTATGGCCCCTTGTGTAAGCCAGAGGATGGAGAGGCCAAGCAGGCACCACAAGAAGAGGAGACAGAAGCCAGAGCTCCCCACTCCCTCCGTTGCTACTGAGTCTGCTCTGCATGCTGCAGCCCCCCCCCCCCCCCCACAAGAAGATGCCGAACCGTGGCTGCCGACACCTGCTCACCGCTGAACACACACAAGGTAATGCGCCCTCGCTGGAGGCCCCGCCTCTATAGTCCCACGCTGTGCCCCGCATCTAATGTTCCGCCTGCTTCCGGCTGGAGGCTGCTGCCACTTAAGGTGACATCACGGACCGCAATTGGCCCGCGGCCCGGACTTTGGACATGCCTGGCCTAGGGGATTACCTGGACCCAAGATTAACAGTAGCGGGAAAGTTTTGACAGTCGGATAAAGCCATCAGTTTTAATTTAGCTTTGGCCTCACTCCTGGCTTATTCTGAGAGTACTACAGTAGTTAAAAGTCTGCAAAAATGATGGCTTCTGCAATGTACTTTCACTTTGAGCTGTGACCGTTTTTACTTTCCATCTGCGCTGTGACCGTTTTTATCTCACAATCTATCCACCCCTACCCCCATTGCCAATCTGCTCCTACCTCCAATTTCCGTCTTCACAGCTCCCTCTCCATTTCCAACAATATAGATAGATAGATAGATAGATAGATACATGTCTTGCTGATTGAGACATAGCACTTTAAAAAGAAATGTTAGCAAAAATCTAGATAGAGCCCTTGAACTTCATAGTCCTCCCCCACCAGGATCCGGTTGGTTATCAGTGCGGCTATCTCCAACTTATTCATGCAGCTTTGGCTACCAGCTGCTGCCGGCGCTGTCAGCTCAGTCGCTGCTCGCCTGTAACTGGCACGTTCTCATCTGGCCTTGTGCCCAATTCAGGCCACGAGAGGAGAAGGTGGACAGAACAACAAATACAGTCTTATCTTCTGCGCTCACACACCTCAGACGCCCGATAAACCCCAAATACGCAGCAACAAGATAATGCTGCACTTTAACATGAACCTTATGCTGATGCTGCTGCTGCTGCATCGCGTGCCAGTATACTCACACCCGGCTTACAGTATCCCGAAGTTCTCTACTTAGCAACCAATGTCTGGCTTCTGGTCGATACAGTAGGTCAACAGTCAAACGGTCAACATAATATGGTTGACATCGACAGCGTTGACTTAGGCAAAAGATCGGCACATGCGGAATGTCAGTATTGCAATGAGCGACGCATGAAAAGATCGTCCCTCCCAATGGCCGTGCCCACCTGTGGGTTTTTGCAGCACTCCTGCATGGAAGGCTCGCGTGTGCGCTCCTCCCATAATCGGCAGCCCCGCAGTCCCGATTCGCCAGTGTTGTGCAGAGCCTCACCTGTCACACTTCAGTATACTTCAGTTCTAACCATAAAAATAATCAGAATAATACAAATAAAGTTATTTATAACTTATAAATATTATATTCATATCATTGTAATAATTTTTATAGTCAAAACTTATAATATGGGGTATATTTAATTGGGCCGTATTCAATGCATCTGGCGAGAGGGTCAAACAACCGACCCACAATGTTTAACCCCCGCCGCTCCCCGTATGCAACGTTCCAGGGGAATCCTCCCTGTCCTCTTCCCCTGGTTTGGGGCTAATTCAAGGAGCCTACTGAATTTAGCCACGAGCCTCGCTGTTTTGCCATTTCCACATCGATGTAAAAACCCAGCGAGGTGGAAACAGAGCGTGTGCATGGGGGTCAGTTGAATACTGTGACAGCGAGTCAGCACTGCCCATTGTCTTTAATATTTAGTAGCTGGTGAATAGCAGGATAGTGCCCAGTGACATGACAAGGTGGGGCGCATCCAGGTGGCACCTGCCGAGAGGTGGCACCAAAATCCGGTTCTTGCACAGAAGCAGGAGTGGGGTGTAAAATTAAAGGACCATCAGAAGTGACGAACAAGTACAATAAGCCATGCCTCCTCCCGGGAAGCCACACCCCTTTTTGATCCGCTGCCACACCGGTTGTTTCACCAGTAAGGGACGCAGAGGCAGAACTCTGGGAGGCAATGGAGTCATCTGCCGCCAGGCTCCTGCTCCCAAGGGGGCACCTCTCCTCCACCTGGAAGTTTAAATCAGTTAATTTAAAGGAAATTGCTTCTATTGCTGAGTTATGAAATATATATGTGTTCTCTATCTATATTTCTGAACAGAAAAATATATTGTACAGATGGGTCTTTTCCCATCTTTGCAGGGGATGGCGCTGGCGTCGCCAGCCGCCATCCCCCGCCAGCGCCATGGCGATGGTGAGAAGGGGACGCGCGCGCACGAGCGGCGCGCGCGTCCCCTTCCGACGGCGCTTCCATTCGTTCCCCCGGGTCCCCGCCGGCTTGCCGGCGGTAACCCGGGGTCCCCGCCGCCTGCCCGCACCCCCCCTAACCCCCCCTAACCCTGTCCGTCTCCCTGAGGCGGAGACGGACAGGGTTTCCGTCGCGCTAGCGACGGAGACTGAGACGCGCGTGCGTCGCAGTCTCCTCGCTGGCGAGGCTGCTGGCGGGTCGCCAGCGTGTACGTTCTGGCGACCCGCCAGCAAGGATGAACACCAGCACATACTGTATATAAGGTTATATAGGGTTGTGTGTGGGGGAGGGGGGGCACCAATATATATCTTGCCTCCGGGCAATTGGAACGAACTTACGCCACTGAAGGGACGTCACTGCCCTCAGTGCCCTTTTTTCCATGTTGATCATGGAAAACAAAACCCACTGAAGAAAACTAGAATGAAAAATGCAATGAATTTAGTAACGGCAGCAGGAGGGCATATGTAATCTTTAAAGCAATACAGTATGTCTACCCGAAAAGGTCGACATGCAATAGAGTAGATCGACCCTGACAATCTGTTGCATGTCAGCCTTTTTACCCTATCGAACTTTTGACCTATCTACTTATTGCATGTCGACTTTTTGGGGTGGGGGAGGGGGTGGGGGGGGGAATGGGTGTCTCCTGCTCCCATGCACCAAGCAGACGAGAGCCAAACAAAGAGGGTACAAACAAAAAAAAAAAAACATATCACTGGATCAGTTCCGTAATAAAGAAAAAAATTTAATAAAAGAAGATTTGCCTTTAAATAATCTCATATTTTACATCCTGCTCTACAAACCTCAACAAAAACACCCCATGTGTGTTGGCAGAACGGTGCCCTAAAGGCGTTCCCCCTCCACGTGTTTTGGTGTTGAAGCCTTGAGGCATCAGACGTAGCGGAACCTCAGCAGGTGCCAGTAGCAGAATCCAGCAGGGACCAACTATGGATATATACACATATAAATTAGAAAAATTATAGTTTATGCAGCATATTATGGGAAGTGGTGTGGGTAGATCAGTGGAAATTTGTAAGAAACGAGAACACTGCTGTCACGTACCAAACGCACGCTCCCTATGAGGGAAGAATCACCGGACACCAGACACCGAGGTCGCACATGCTGACTTAGAGGATAGTTTTTGCTGCATGTGCCTGCAGAATATATCAGCCTGTTCTAGCATCTGTAATATAACTCACTGTATTCTGATATATACCATCAGCATCCACGTAGTATTTCAACACATTGTATAAAATAATATTTAGAAGCTCATTGGTTGAAATGGTCAACGTCTCTGCTGGTCTACTTCTCCAGGCTTTTTGCCGCTTGATACTTTTGCGCCAATGTCTATCTTTTAGGTTGTACATAGCTCCACCTCTCTTCCCACCTCTAACCTCAAGGTCAACAAGCAGGGTTCAAGATGTGCATAGTAAGGTAACGCGAGGACACCAGCGGTAGCCACCCCTCCTCCCCCTGCCCAATGCCCCAGCTCGCAGGCTCATCCCCAGGAGAGAGATCGCAGGAGAGGGGGCCCCTGCCCTCAGGAGACACCAACAGTGGCTCCCTTTCCTGCAGACACTGTGGCGTGGAACTCAGCCCAGGGAGGGCCCAACTCCAGCCCCAGGCCTCACCGACTCTGCCCAGGCCTCACCGACTCTGCCCAGGCCTCAGTGACTCTCTCCCCCCCATCCCCACCAACGCCAGCCCCAGGCCTCACTGACTCTGCCCAGGCCTCATCGTCTCTCTCTTCCCCCACCACCGCCGCCACCCACGGCTCTCCCTACAGGATGATTCATGATGGCACCGCAATGGCTGCCAAGGAACAGTGCACTCAGCCAAATGTATCCCGTGTCTTCTATGTGATAACTGTACTGTCTCTATTACAACTGTGCTGTCTCTGCTCACACTGGGCCTTATTCTAGTTCACTCTTTCTGACAAAATCCTTCTTAGATGGACAAAACCATGTGCACTGCAGGGGGGCAGATGTTACTTGTGCAGAGAGAGTTAGATTTGGGTGGGATTTTACTTCAAAGTGAGATCTATATTGCAGTGTAAAAATAAAGCAGCCAGTATTTACCCTGCACAGAAACAAAATAACTCACCCAAATCTAATTCTCTCTGCACATTTTACAGCTGCCCCCCCCCCTGCAGTGCACATGGTTTTGTCCATCTAAGAAGAATTTTGTCAGAAAGAGTGAACTAGAATAAGGCCCCCTGTTACCCACCTGGCTGCTGCAATGACCAGTGTCTCCGCTGATAGCTGCCTAGGCGCTGTGCAGCTCGGCAGGTATGTGTTCTCTGTGTGATAACTGTACTGTCCCTGCTTATATTGTCCCCTACCTGGCTGCTGCAACGACCAGTGGCGCCGAGGATGGCTGCCTAGGCGCTGTGCAGCTCGGCGGGTTTGTGTCCCCGTGTGAAAACTGTACTGACCCTGCTTAGATTGTTACCCACCTGGCTGCTGCATCGACCAGTGGCGCTGCTGATGGCTGCCTAGGCACTGCGCAGCTTGGCGGGCATGAGCCCCCCGCATGTAACGTCTTAATGTAACGT
Organism: Crinia signifera; assembly: GCF_055691185.1. NCBI lineage: Eukaryota > Metazoa > Chordata > Amphibia > Anura > Myobatrachidae > Crinia > Crinia signifera. The sequence goes on from NC_139222.1 coordinate 278,522,965, forward strand.
ATGTAATGCCCCCCCCTCCCCCCTTCATTCCTGCTTGATGCTGCACTGTAATCCACAAAAAATTCCTAGTGTGTGCAAGCACACATGGCCAATAAAGTTGATTCTATTATATTAGAATAAGCTTTATTGGCCAGGAATACTCACGTATACTAGGATTTTTTACCGGTAACAGTGCAACGTCATGCAAGGAACACAAGGGCAGAAAAAAGAAGAGAGACATAACATACACCACATACTTTTCACGCATATAGAACAATCACATTAGAAACAGCCACGTTCAACATTGTTCAGTTGGTGGACACCTATTGGGAAGAAGCTTTTAGTGGTTCTGGTCAACTTTGCAGAGATGGACCTATAGTATAGCATCTGCTTGAAGGTAGGGTTTCGAACAGGTGGTGGCCAGGGTACAGCTTATCCACTGTGATCTTCTCTGCGCGCTTCTTAACCTTGGTCAGGTATAGTTCTTGGACAGCGGGGAGGTTAGCCTCAATAATCTTTTTTTGCTGTCCTCACCACCCTTTGCAGCCTTTGTCTGTCATTCTCGTGTGCTCCTCTGTACCAGATTGTGATCAGGAAGAACAACCACTGTTGAGCCTTATTGACGGTAGTGGTAATGTTGAGCCCCCATTTGAGGTCTTGTAAAAAATGTTGTCCCTAGGAATTTGAAGGAGTCAACCCACGACACCACTCTGTCAGTTATTACTAGTGGGTACATGGCATTAGGTTTCCTTCTGAAGTCCAGCACCATCTCAACCGTTTTGAGGGGGTTGAGGTCAAGGATGTTTCTGCCACACCATTGAGTTAGCCGGCCCACTTCACGTCTGTATGCAGACTCGTCTTCGTCCTTGATTAGACTGATGACAGTGGTGTTGTCTGCAAATTATATCATATTTACTTATTATTCCTCTGAGGTGCAGTCATTAGTCTATAGGGAGAAGAGCAGGGGGGAGAGGATACATTCCTGAAGGGCACCTGTGCTGATTGTGCGCATGCTGGACGTGAATGCACCAGCTTTCACCACCTGTTTCTTTACTGTCAGGAAATCTGTGATCCAGAAGCATGTTGGTTCTGGGACTCCTAGTGAGTGGAGTTTTGGCTTCAAGATACAAGCGGTGAATGTGTGTAATGGCAAGCCGAAGTCAACAAATAGGACCCAAGTTCAAGGATGGTCCAGGTGTTGTAGGATGTGGTGCAGCCCTAGGTTGACTGCATCCTTGACACTTTGGTTAACTCGGTGTGCGAACTGCAGGGGGTCAAGGTGAATGTTTATCATTGACATGATTTAAGGCCCCCATACATTATGCGATTTTCGGCCGATTTCACCCGATTTCGGCACTTTGGGCCGATAAATCGGGTGAAATCGGACCAAAATCGCATGTTTGTGACATCTGATCCAATCTGATGCGCGTTCCCGTGCTCATCAGATTGGATCAGGTGGTCGTACCTGCAGAACATAAGATATATCGGAATCTGAGCCATCGTGGGTGCTTTTTAGCACCCACGATGTTTCAGATGCGATCTATCTATATGTAGAACTCTAGGTACCTCCCTTAGGTGCGCGGCCATCCTCCAACAGTGTCAGTGACAGTAGCAGCAGCCGGCGTCACAGGAAGGGGCAGGCGCGATTGGAGGGAAGAGGGCTGAGGGGGCGGCAGTGACACACTCTGACTCTTCCCTGCTTCAAGCTGGAATGACAGAGCCCGGACTCTCTCTCTCCCCTGCTGCTGAATATAAGAACGGGGTTTAGAGCAGCCCCCCCCCCCTCTCCTTTCTCCTAAATGTCTGCACGGGCTTTAGAGCCCGGACCTCTCCCCTGCTGCTGGACGAATGATACCACGGGCAGCAGAGCAGAGCCCAGACCCCCGTCTCCCCTGCTGAATGAATGAATTACACCACAGGCAGCAGAGCAGAGCCCGGACCCCCCTCCTCCTTTCCCCTGATCGTGTAAAAGTAAATAAACTTTAGCTTGTGAGAAGTGTCAGACAGTGGTGTCTGTTATCTAGTACTAGGAGACGGGGCTATGGGAAAGGATCACCATAGAACGTATTGTAGTGTACAGTATATGTGTCAGTGACTGTGCATTAGATATTCACAGATCACTGCTGCTAGTGGTTATGCTGCCTGTTCTAATACTGGAGGTGCAGTCTTCAGTTGCACACCTTTGTTTCATATAAGACGACCCTAAAAGGACATATAGAACATTTCATGGAGCAGATGATACCAGCGTACAGACGGTACAGGATGTTGCTCTATGCTCTTTTTGTACGAGTGACGACACCCCCGAACTACATATAAATATACCGCCATTCTCCTTTCCTCAGAACAGTAATACCTGCAAGGTATAGCACTGTTCAGGCCACTCCCTAGGGCCACCCCATCAGATAAATCTCATGGCACATCCAATTTGCGTCAGATAAATCACGTGATTAATCACATGTGATAAATCATATGTGATTTATCTGACACAAATTTGATGTAAAAAATGGCACATCAAGTGTCAAATTGTATGTAGGCCTCCTGGGAAGCTGCCAGGGAAATTCAAGGGAAATCAGATGCAATTTTACAGGTCAGATAAATCTCATAGTGTATGGGGACCTTTAGTGTCTTAGTGCTGATCTCCATGTCCATGACTAGCCTTTAACTCCTCCCATTGGTTACGCCAATAAATTGCTGAAGCTCCAACCCTCTCCCCAATACACCATAATAGGACCAGCCAGACAGCCAAAGCCCTTAAACCCCAGCTGGGATGTGCAAACTATATCAGTGCATTGGTATTGCACCTTCATAAAGCAGCACAATAGCCACTGTAATGCTGTTCTTTCCCGCCACATATAGGTTGACAAACCCCAACCGGCAAAGAAAAAATGGATTGGGTACCGGTGACTGAGGGTGTGAGGGAACCAGAGAAAAGAGGCAGATCCTAAATCTTCCTGCGCACAAAGTGGGAAATCTACTAAGAATACGACTCGGTCATATACTTATACGACTGGCATTGGCCGTTTTTTATGCAAAATATTATTCATAAATAGGGCAGATTTACAAATCTCTTATATATTTGGCTACATCTGTCACTCAAAGTGTGTGAGTGTGTGTATAACGCTGGGTGGAGCCTCTGACTCACATGACTGACTCACATGACAGAGAACCAGCCCAGTGAGCCCACAGACAGTGCCAGACACCCTCTGCCTCCCCATGTTGCCCAGCACTGCTACTCCACAGCCACCAGGTGAGCGCCCCCCAGCCGCACCCCCCCCAGGGACCCCCCCTCCCGCGATTCGCAGCAAAAACACCCCCGCGACCCTCCCTCCCACAATTCGCGGCAAAAACACCCCCCTCCCCCGATTTGCGGCAAAACCCCCCCGCGACCCCCCTCCCACAATTCGCGGCAACCCCCCACCGGAACCCCCGTGAACCCCGCCCTCCCGCGATTGGCAGCACCGACCCCCCGCGACCCCCCCTCCCACAATTCGCGGCAGCCCCAGGATTAAATGGCACATGCAAAACACTGACATGGCTATGGTCGACAATGAAAAAGGTTGACATGAGTTTTTGAAGATTTATTTTTCATTTTTTTTATGTTTTCATATTCATTCTCATGTGTCGACATGGATACCAATGAAGTGCCACACTTATGTCAACATTTACATGTATTGACCTTTCTGTGTTGATTTTTTCTTGTGGCGATTCGCATCACACCCCCCCCCCCGCAACCCCCACTCCCGCGATTCACGTCACACACCCCCCTCCCCCCCCGCGATTCTCGGCACCCCAACCCGTGACCCTCCCCTCCCGCGATTTGTGGCACATCCCCCGCGACCCCCCCTCCCATGATTTGCCGCAACCCCTGCCCCCGCAACCCCCCCGCGATTCTCTGCAACCCCTTCCCTCCAGCGATTCACAGCAACCCCCCCCCCCCGCAATTTGCGGCACCCCCCGCGACGCCCCCTCCCGCAATTCGCGGCACACCCCGCGACCCCCCCTCCCGCGATTCGCGGACACCCAAGTTGCAATACAGGGCATCTTTCATACAATTCTAACCATATTTCTCATATACAAACGTTCACAAATTAAGGGGGCGCAGCCCCTTACGACGGTGTGAAGAGCGCCCGTAGGGCTCGATGAATCACCTAGTCTATAGTATTTACGGATTCGTATTTTGCTGATGACGTAGGCGGCCGTATTCCACCTTATTTGTATTTAGCGGCCATATATATACGGCCGCTAAATACAAATACGGGCATGCCACCCCTCACCCCCACGGCCATCACCAGCCCCGGGCTCAAAGAAACGGTCCTGGTTCTAGAATTTCACGGAGCAAAACGAGTAGGGGATCTCTCAAGGGCCGGTCCTGGTTCCCAAAATACGGGGGACAAAACGAATAGGGGTACCCCATATTTTTCAGAACCAGCACCAGGCCCAACCAGCCAGCAGGGTAATGCCACAGCCGGGAGAAACTTATATTATAAAATCCTGTAGCCGAAAACATTACCCCCTGACCGGTCAGCCTGGGCAGGGACCTTGGGGGAGTGGGGACCACTCCAATAAAGGGGTCCTCCCCTCCAGAGTTAACCTGCCCAGGCTGTGGGCACTGGGCTGATAGCCATTGTGTGAAAGAAAGATTAAACTATTTGGTTCTGCTGTGGAACTATGAGTCTCAGCAAGCCTGGGCCGCATATTGGGACTTGGATAACCACAAGTCCCAGCACGTGGCCCATTAATGAGCTTGCTGGGACTCTTTGTTCCACAGCAAAACCAATAGCCAAATAAATACACAAAGACACCAGAAAAATAAAACTTTAATACACACAGAGCCCATACATACATACTTTGCTCACCAGGGTCCTCTGACAAAGATCGCATCCTCTTGGGTCCCTGTAGCCATCTACTTACTTGGCAAAATGTATGCGATGCCAGCAGGAACTGGTGGAGCCACAGAAAGTCTTTGTTGACATTTTGCGGCTCCTTCCTCCGAATAGCACTATTGGCCGCCTAGAGGCCAATCAGGAGCCAAGTTGGCCGCTAGGTTGACCTTCCCATTCTCAACCTAATGCTTGTGTGAACCTTCTGACCCTGCTTACCTTAGACGTGTCAACCTTAGCCCTGTTGACTTAATGTATGCTGACTTTTATTATGTCGACCCTAGGACCCATACCCGCTGCCTGCCAGTGCCATAACTAAGTCAAAGTTTTTCAATCCCGAACCCTGGGATTTAAAAATAGCACTGGTTTGGTCTTAATTAACCTGGCTCTACACATTCCAGAATAACTGATCGTTAAACGCGCTGATGAAATGAATGTGCTGCGTGCGTAAGGCATTGAATGCGGTTATGGGGACATGCCAGGAAGGGGAAATTTGCCAATAGGAAAACCACAAATTTGACGACAAAATGAGAAATGTCACCGGGCTCTGTATTCCAGCATGGTTACGGTATAGTGGATCGCCTAAAGAATACTAGGTGCAAACATTAGGTCGATGGACACGTGGCGGACAGTCACCACTTTGACACGAGTTTTTCATGTGTTTTTTATGTTGAATGACACAGGACACTTTATATGCACACAGTGTCCCCTCGCATGGCTCGCATGATTGTAGGTCAGGGTTGCCTACCCTCCTGGAATCGCCGGGAGGTTCCCTAAAAATCGGCCCCCCTCACGCTCCCCCGGGAAGGTGGGCAACCCTCCCAGATACCGCCAGACACCGCATCTCCCCGGCGACATCATTGAAATTACCACGATTAGCGGCTTTTCGTGGGAGTGGGCGGGGCTAAATATGACAATTGCGCCCTTATAGCCACATCCCCTCCTCGGAGACCCACAAATTGCAGGACTTACATGACATTACTGGGGTGAGGCTTGTTGAGTCTACATCAGGCCCCGCCCTCAGAAGTGCTGCTGACAGTCTTTTGGCGTCTAACTAGACGCTGTCAACCACGTGACCGTCAATCTAGATAGCGTCGATCTGGCAACCCTTCGACATGTGCAGAGGAATACACAGTAGGGTACCGTAACCTGCAGAGTCATTCAGTGTTGTAGGATAAGTTATTTTTACATTTCTCAACCCGATCTGATAAGACACTTCCAAACCAGCCCTGATAACCACGTACTTCATAGTGTAATGAGCAGGACCCTCCGTCATTCATGTAATTCTACAGTTGCGGAATATATTAAATAAGCGGGCAAAGAGATCTTTCGCTAGCGCTTGTTTTTAAAAAAACTCTCATCGTGATCGACGTTTGGCAACTGCGCATAATCGTTTATGCGCATGTGCAGCATCTTAGTGCGAGCAGCATTGATTAATTGTTTATTCGCTGGCCGCTCGCACACAGCACTACTGGAGAGGGGAGTTCGGCGACAGGCCGTCGTCACGCCGATATGAACACCTAGCGTTTCATAGGCATTCTAATGGTAATTCAACGGTGACACGAGTGCAGGGGGCGGGCAGATGACGTCAGCTGCCCACCCACTTCCCGTACAGGGAATGTCTTATATCCGCGTGTGTGCACCAATGAATAATTTCTTACCCATGCCCAATCTGGGAATGGATGTTTATGCAAACATCCAATCGCATGCGAGCGGGGTCATTCGCAGTGTGTGTGGTGGGAGTTTGTGCCGGTGGCGATTAAAGGACACGCAAAGCTGTGAATTTCACAGCTTTGCGTGTCAACCAGAATGAGGGTGTTATGGTTCAGGTGTGAGCCCATAGACGTGACCGCCCAAGACCGCTGTTTTGGAAGGCCACAGCAAACCCTACTCAGTCTCTGTTGACGTCTCAAAAGGATGGCTGGCACCTGCGGGGCTAGATCTTCACCTATAATAGCCACGTTTGATGGGGCAAAATAAGTCTGCCCCAACTCCGGTGCCACCAGGTCTTAAATGGGAAAAAGTGCCAGAGATCCGTAATTAGAGTGACAAAAGGAAAGCTAGATAAGGGAACCTAACTGAAACGAATAAAAATATCTGACGACAAACCGCCATAAATACACAAAGCGTAACTAATGGAACACTACCAGTGACCAAATCGCATACATAAGAGAATAACAACGCAATAACACACCACCAAAAGCACAAACCACACAAGAAGATACTGAGAAATGACGCTAAGGGTTAACGGTACGAAATAAAGTAGAGGCGCAATACTGCAGGACTCTCTGCCAAATCCATAGAGAAAATATACAAATGATCGGACCGTTAAATGACAGAAATGACGGTTACAAGAATAATGTAAAGTAACCAGGTCCCCCAAACGGAGAACTTATGGCACCGGAACAGGTACAGGGCTGCTGGGTGGAAGCTCCAGTAGACAGAAAGCCAAAGCAAGCAGGAACCTGGAACAAGCTGAGAGAGGGCAGGCAGATAGCTTAAACAGAACTATCACTGGTAGGGAGGGCTGTGCAGGGCCAACTTCCTTAACAAGGCCAGAATGGGCAATTCCCACTGCAAAATCCTAAATAATCCTAAATAATTTTCAGCTGAGGGGAAGCGTGCTCTCCTGGCGTCCCTTGCACTGTCAGGCAATCACCGAGCATGAGAAGTGACGGCCGCCACCGTCACCTGGCATCCCTGGTTGCCGGGCAAACCAGGAGTATCTCTGTGCATGCATGTGCAGGAAGTATCCGTGATGGTATTGCCATCTTTTTTCTGCCAATATCCCTCCCCGGAAGCTGTACCCCAGCATGTAGGCTTTAATGCATACGAAAAATGTGGTAAATACCCAGATATAGGGGTTTTTACCACATTTTTGCGTTAGTGCATCCGGCCCTTAATCATTTTTGGAACGTTGTTGATGCACCTATCAAGCACTGTTAGGCAAAACAAGTGCCCAACGCATTTCATTCATCCAAAGACTTCTTCAAAGTGTATTTTTTATTGAGATAAGTATAGTAACACTTAGAGAAGTGCTGTAACACTTATGCACTTTTGTTACACTGCTGATGCACATACAGTATCAAGCACTTTTAGGCTAAAACAAGCACAAACGCGTTTCATCCATCCAAAAACTTCTTCAGGGATGTTTTTAAGACAAGCCTATTTTATTTTAAGTGCTGTTATTGGTTTTAACCTAAAATCTTCTCTGTATCTTTGTATGTGTTTTATGGTACTTTGCGTAATTAGCAATTTTTTTTAAATGAATCTTTCTGGGCATGACACTTTTTTATAAACTACAAGCACTTGCACTTTTAGTAGGTCTCGTCCATACACTTGACCACTTATATCTATAAATGCTTTTCTTTGGAAAGCCTGCAGTTTAATCCTTACAAGGTCATGAGAGGATGATCCCCATATCAATTCATCATTAAATAACACAGACTTGGAGAATGGCTAATGATGCAAGCGAGATTAGCACACAGACTCAGCCCTCTTATAGGCTGCAACATTTACTTACTTCTCTCTCACTTGTGTGTAAGGAGGAAGCCGCGCACATTATACCAGAGCCTGTAGTGCTAGAGACAGGATAAAACTTGCCGCCTTATTCCTCTGTTCCCTGCAGCAGCTGCTGGATTTAACCCTAAGTAAGGGAGGATGGAACCCAGAAAGGTATGTTTGTAATGCTGATATTAAATGCACAGGCAGCACATACTTTTTCCTATACAGTGTTACAGTATTACGTTTATGCAATGGGAATAGTAGCAGCGTCTTACTACATAGATGTACCAGGTTCAGTGACAGCCCCGTAGCATCGAGCAGGTTAATCCTGTATAATAATAGGTGATTGTTCTACGCGCCGCTGGACGTTACGGAGCACAGCAGCTTCGAATATTTTATAGATGGGGCGCTGTCTGTAACTCATAGTAATGCACAACTACTGTATATCACAGTGATGGCTAACCTTGACACTCCAGCTGTTTTTGAACTGCACATCCCAGCATGCCTTGTATCAGTTTTAGCATGGCCAAATAGTAAAAGTGATGCAGGGCATGCTGGGATGTATAGTTCAACAACAGCTGGTGTATCAAGGTTAGCCATCACTGGTATAGAAGATTATACAGAACATTTGTAAATGTCATTTATATACTGCAGTGTAAAGCTGGGTATGCTTATGGTAACATGGTAACGATATGCAGGATAACGACCGGTCATAACATCATTTCCATGCATATCGTCCAGTGTGATGGAGCTATATGTCTGTACAAGCAGCTTAATGTGGCGGCAGCTATACTCCAGGATGTGGCCACGGACGATATCGTTCTATGTGTAGTTCTGCTATTTTCTCTTAAAATATTGGTCCATTTTTTGGACGTTATACGTGAAAGGAATCATTAGTGAATGGATTTTGGGCTCTGAGTGTTGTTATTACATGGAGTGTTCTTCGGAAGCTGCTTTTGTAGATAAGTGCAACTGTAAAAGGCAAAATGCATCACATGGCAAGTACAGGATGAGACGCGAGCAGTGCGGGGAGATTAATGTGCTGCGGTGTGAATGTGTTAGTACACGTACAAGTGTTCCTAATTTATACTTAGGAAGGAAGAGTCCTAATACATCCTTCCCATCAGGCAGAGCAGGGCCGGGATGGAATGGGAGCCGATTTTAGCGGCCGGGAAAAGTTGCACGAAGCCGGGCGTTATAATATCTGACTTTTTCCGGAACTATAAAGACGGACATAATTAGAGCTGTTTTTTTTTTTTTTCGGGTGAGTTCTGTTCGGCAATGCTGTAAATCAACTGAATGCACAATTGCAACAAACACATTTGAATATTATTTCTAACCTTTAAAATCCAAAATATACTTTGATCTCTCAAAACACAGGTCATGTGCTGTACATGTGATTGTTAAAATTGTTCCCCGTAAAATGCATCTTAATTGCAGTGCTGTGCGAATAAATGAAAATGATATGCAGCATGCCTACATTCTGTTTAACCCTTTGAGGACCAAATTAATTTGTCAAAATAGGTGTGAAAATTGCCAATCAAACATTATTATTCATCAAAATGACCTGTAATGTGTATACCTTATATAGTAAATATAATCTTTTTTTTTTTTTACACATTTTTCATTTGAATTTATATAACAAATGTAAGCGACTGCCATTTTTAGAGGCTATTTTGCGCATCTCTCCCAGAGAGGTCGGCACTCGAAGGGTTAATTGCAACTGAATGATCTGCATACAAAATGTTGTGCCAAACAGCGTAACATAATTTGGTATGCAGATTCAGTGGCTGCATACCTATATTCTGTGTGTAATTGAGGCGGTACCGGCATACCAAATTACTTGTCCTAGAAAACCTCAATTTTCTAAATCTGGGGGTACAATAAAGAGCTGAAATCTTCCCCTCCAGTGCTGTGTTATGGCACTGTCTAGACCAGGGGTGACCAAACCGGTCCTCAAGATCTACCAACAGTTCATGTGTCTCGGGCAACCTGTGGTCTATGGTGGGAATGAATGCAGCAAGTAATGACTACAGCTGTGCACCAGCTAGGTGGTCTGGGGAATGTGACTGTTAGTAATGACTACAGCTGTGCACCAGCTAGGTGGTCTGGGGAATGTGAGTTAGTAATGACTACAGCTGTGCACCAGCTAGGTGGTCTGGGGAATGTGACTGTTAGTAATGACTACAGCTGTGCACCAGCTAGGTGATCTGGAGGATGTGAGAGTTAGTAATGAGTACAGCTGTGCACCAGCTAGGTGATCTGGGGAATGTGGCAGTTAGTAATGACTACAGCTGTGCACCAGCTAGGTGATCTGGGAAATGTGACAGTTAGTAATGACTACAGCTGTGTACCAGCTAGGTGATCTGGGGATGTGACAGTTAGTAATGACTACAGCTGTGCACCAGCTAAGTGATCTGGAGGATGTGATAGTTAGTAATGAGTACAGCTGTGCACCAGCTAAGTGATCTGGAGGATGTGATAGTTAGTAATGAGTACAGCTGTGCACCAGCTAGGTGATCTGGGGAATGTGGCAGTTAGTAATGACTACAGCTGTGCACCAGCTAGGTGATCTGGGGAATGTGACTGTTAGTAATGACTACAGCTGTGCACCAGCTAGGTGGTCTGGGGAATGTGACTGTTAGTAATGACTACAGCTGTGCACCAGCTAGGTGGTCTGGGGAATGTGAGTTAGTAATGACTACAGCTGTGCACCAGCTAGGTGGTCTGGGGAATGTGACTGTTAGTAATGACTACAGCTGTGCACCAGCTAGGTGATCTGGAGGATGTGAGAGTTAGTAATGAGTACAGCTGTGCACCAGCTAGGTGATCTGGGGAATGTGGCAGTTAGTAATGACTACAGCTGTGCACCAGCTAGGTGATCTGGGAAATGTGACAGTTAGTAATGACTACAGCTGTGTACCAGCTAGGTGATCTGGGGATGTGACAGTTAGTAATGACTACAGCTGTGCACCAGCTAAGTGATCTGGAGGATGTGATAGTTAGTAATGAGTACAGCTGTGCACCAGCTAGGTGATCTGGAGGATGTGATAGTTTGTAATGAGTACAGCTGTGCACCAGCTAGGTGATCTGGGGAATGTGGCAGTTAGTAATGACAACTGCTGTGCACCAGCTAGGTGATCTGGGAAATGTGACAGTTAGTAATGACTACAGCTGTGTACCAGCTAGGTGATCTGGGGATGTGACAGTTAGTAATGACTACAGCTCTGTACCAGCTAGGTGATCTGGGGATGTGACAGTTAGTAACGACTACATCTTTGCACCAGCTAGGTGATCTGGAAAACATGGACCATTGGTAGATCTCGAGGACCGGTTTGGCCACCCTTAATGTAGGGCATAGTAATGACTACAGGCTGTGCACCAGCTAGGTGATCTGGGAAATGTGACAGTTAATAGTGACTACAGCTGTGCTCCAGCTAGGGAGTCTGGGAAATGTGACAGTTAGTAATGACTACAGCTGTGCACCAGCTAGGTGATCCGGGAAATGTGACAGTTAGTACTGACTACAGCTGTGCGCCAGTTAGGTGATCTGGGGAATGTGACAGTTAGTAATGACTACAGCTGTGCAACAGCTAGGTGATTGGAAAACACGGACCATTGGTAGATCTCGAGGACCAGTTTGCCCACCCCTGATGTAGGGCATACATGAATCTACAGAGATTTATTTATTTTATTACCAGATACTTATATAGCGCATACATATTCTGCAGCGCTTTACAAAGAATATTTGAACATTCACATCAGTCCCTGCCCCAGTGGAGCTTACAATCTATATTCCCTACAGCATGAATTCTAGGCCAATTACCATACCAGTATATTTTTGTGGGAACAGTGGCGTAACTATGGAGGGTGCAGGGGGTGCAACTGCTATGGGGCCCGTACCTTTGGGGGGCACAAGGGCTCAGCAGACAATCCCCTGCACCCTTAAGAATGTTTTATTAAGTAGTGTCTTGGCAGTGCAGTGCAGCCGTCCCGTGCCTCATCTCTTTCCTTGCATGCAAATACATAAATACATTAACACTTCTACTGCAACATGGATGTTCCCCAGCTAAACATTGAGATTTTTATCTTTTGCGTGAAAATCAGGTTCCTGCAGAAGCACATCCTGTATACTGTCACCTAGAGGCCAGGCTAGGTACAACATACTGAGATAAAAACAAGCAATGTAGTACACTAGCTGTATTATGTTCATACAGGTATGTATTAGATATACAGCACCAGAAATACCCTAACATTGCTGCCTGTAGGAGAACACCAGACCAGCCACAGACCACTGGGGTATTAGCAGTACTGTGATCCTGCAAACAAGGAATCAATCAAAAGGCTGTGACTCCTCAACTCTACTGGTCCTACAGGTGTCCACACAGTAAGGCTGGGACTGGCGGTTCCACAGCAGTTCAGATCTGTTCTGCAGAGGCAGTGATGACAGACTGTCCTCGCCACCAGCCTGGCGGCAGTCCACCCCGTGCATATAATGGTGGATCCACCATTGACAACAGGCCATGAATGGAACATCTACATTACTGCTTAATGGTTTCTCTTATGCCAGCGATGGTGGAAAGCCGATGTTTCCCTTTCCTTGAGCCCACTGCTTTTTCCCCCCACATTTTCGTTAGTACTGTATATTTTTCTAGATCACATTTCCCATATAAGGCCCGCTCCTCCGCCGCTGCCACCACCAGCTCCGGTCCCCGCTGCCAGCTCTGGCGCTGATTGCATTTGAGGTATCGCATGTGGTTAAAAACCACATGCGATTGCTCATTCAATTTGATAAAAATTATGTGCAGCACATAATATCTATCAATGCGACATTCGACAGTGTGCCTGGCATCGCGCCGAATGTCCCCTTCAAAATGCATGCAATCATTCGATTTATCAGCCAGATGTGGCCGAAATCGAATGATTGCATGCAATATTTTACATATGTATGGGCAGCATTAGATGGGAGCTCTGGTGAAGATGGGACGTTGGCCATAGTATCCAACTAGATTTCTACTTCAAATATATTTAGCACCTTTTAGAAGATAATAGATATATCTGATTGGTTGCTATTGGTAACATCCAGTCTTCAAAAGTGAATTTACAGTAGTTAACCCCCAATGAACAAACCCCCAAAATTTAGTGTGGACCCGTCACTGTCTCATCACTGCTAAATATACCCCCAAACACAAATAACCACATAGACGGATGTTATATAGCCTTGTGCTGGGGAACTAGGCGGACGCTATATATATACGTTACTGTTTTATATTTACATTGTGAAGAAACCAAAAGAGGAACCCAGGGACGTCGGGACAGAGGATATTATTATGTGGAGCACAATGAGTAACACAGGGGAAGATGAGGGGCAGCGCACAGGAGTACGGGCAGGGAGTCCATGCTCATGAGAGCTTATACTCTAATGTAGGGGGAGGCTTCGTCTGTTTTACGTCACAGGAACCAGGGGACTTCTGTACCCATCACACGTCATTATAGTATCTGGTAGGGACAATCCCAATTTTATTGAAGACTAAAATGTAGTAGTCGGGAAAGTCCCTATTTTTCAATGCAAACCATTGAACAGTGTAACCCCTCTGATTCTGTACAGTATATTAAATACTTATATGTATTATGGTCCTTATTCTGATTGACTCGCAAGGATGCAAAAGTCCACCAGACGCCGCCCTCCACCCACAGTGTCTGTCGTAGTAAAAATTCTGTTTTATTTTGTTATTGTTTAGCAATTCCCTCAGCCTGTAGACACTTTGTTATGTGCTCCATTACCCATGTGATTTTTTTTTTATAAGAAGGGTTTGCATATACCTAAAACTGTGATTATCCTTTACTTAACTTATATGTATTGTTGGTGTTGTCCAGAATAAGAGGTTGGTGTATGGCGTGAGTGAGGGAGTGTTTGTGGATGGATGTGTGAGTGATGGTGGAGGGTGTATGGATGGAGGGTGAATGTTGGTACGAATCATTAGCCAGTCAAGTAGGGAAAGATGAGGGGTTTCTTTGTACAGGATTACAAAATGACAGAGGAGTCATATTGAGGAGTCTGACCATGTTTTCAGATGTAAAGATATTTCTATGTAAAGATGTGCAGTTCATTTTTTTATTTTTATTTATACGTGTCTATATATTTATATATTTTTTTGTATACAGATAGTGGTAGATGCTCAATTAGTTCAGTAATATTACCCAGAAGCAAGGTTAAATACTGAGTAAGTAAACAAGACATTGTTTACTTACTCTATATTTTTTGTATAAAAGGTTGCAAGTGCTTAATAAAACATGCCCATTACCCATGTCTTTACTCCCCCCGTTACCCATCTGTGCCTCTACTCCAACCATTACCCATGTGTTTCCCCCATTACCCATGTGTGCCTCTACACCTCCATTACCCATGTGTGCCTCTACCCCACCATTACCCATGTGTGCCTCTACCCCTCCATTACCCATGTGTGCCTCTACCCCCTCCCCCCATCTGTGCCTCTACTCCCCCCATTACCCATCTGTGCCTCTACTCCAACCATTACCCATGTGTTTCCCCCATTACCCATGTGTGCCTCTACACCTCCATTACCCATGTGTGCCTCTACTCCCTCCATTACCCATATGTGTGCATCTACACCTCCATTACCCATGTGTGCCTCTACTCCCTCCATTACCAATGTGTGCCTCTACTCCCTCCATTGCCCATGTGTGCCTCTACCCCCCCATTACCCATGTGTGCCTCTACTCCCTCCATTACCCATGTGTGCCTCTACTCCCTCCATTACCCATGTGTGCCTCTACTCCCTCCATTACCCATGTGTGCCTCTACCCCCCCATTACCCATGTGTGCCTCTACTCCCCCCATTACCCATGTGTGCCTCTACTCCCTTCATTACCCATGTGTGCCTCTACTCCCTCCATTACCCATGTGTGCCTCTACCCCCCCATTACCCATGTGTGCCTCTACTCCCCCCATTACCCATGTGTGCCTCTACTCCCTCCATTACCCATGTGTGCCTCTACTCCCTCCATTACCCATGTGTGCCTCTACTCCCCCCATTACCCATGTGTGCCTCTACTCCCTCCATTACCCATGTGTGCCTCTACCCCCCCCCCTTTAACCAATTGTGCCTCTACTCCCCCCATTACCCATGTGTGCCTCTACCCCCCATTACCCATGTGTGCCTCTACCCCTACATTACCCATGTGTGCCTCTACCCCCCCATTACCCATGTGTGCCTGTACCCCCCCATTACCCATGTGTGCCTCTACCCCTCCATTACCCATGTGTACCTCTACCCCCCCCCCATTACCCATGTGTGCCTCTAATCCCACCATTACCCATGTGAGCCTCTGCCCCCTCACAACCCATGTGTGCCTCTACACCTCCATTACCCATGTTTGCCTCTACTCCCCCCATTACCCATGTGTGCCTCTACCCCCCCATTACCCATGTGTGCCTCTACTCCCCCCATTACCCATGTGTGCCTCTACCCCCCCATTACCCATGTGTGCCTCTACCCCCCCATTACCCATGTGTGCCTCTACACCTCCATTATCCATGTGTGCCTCTACCCCCCCCCCATTACCCATGTGTGCCTCTACCCCCCCCATTACCCATGTAAGCCTCTGCCCCCTCACAACCCATGTGTGCCTCTACCCCCCCCCATTCCAATACCCATGTTTGCCTCTACCCCACTGTTACCCATGAGTCCATCTACCCCACTGTTACCCATGAGTCCATCTACCCCACTGTTACCCATGAGTGCCTCTACCCATGTGTGGCTCTAACCTATCCCCCATTACCAAAGTGGGCCTCTTCTCCCCCCCAATTACTTATGTGTGGCTCTAACCACCGCCTCACCTGCTCTGTGGCAATACAACAAACAGGCTGGTTTGGATGCCTCAATGATTTTGTTTGCTAATCAGCCAATTAACATGATAGCGAAATGATTCCTACCCTATCTTACTCGGAGGATCCCAAGGAACATTTCAAACCCCATCCATTCTGGTTCAGTAATTCCTGAGTTTATCGTGAACATTTAAAGAACTATGTTATGCACAGCATTAACCCTTTGCGGTTAGTCAGACTCTACAGGCCTGGTGCTATGATCAGGTCCAGTGCCGAACTGATGTCGACGCCGTAAAGCAATGCGATTATATGCTATTCCAGTAAGCTGCTGCCCTCTACTGTCACTTCTGTGTACTTCTTGTTCCAAAAGAAATGTGCCTGGTGGAAGAAGGGATACTACAGTTGGTCCGCAATATGGTGCTACTTGATGGTCAATGTGGTACATGTAGGCTGTAGTATGTAACACGTGTGTTTCTATTCTCTCTACAGGGCAGGATTACGTGTTCTCTGGTCTTTTCTGTGCTGGTCGCAGCAATTGGCTCCCTTCAGTTCGGGTACAATACAGGAGTAATCAATGCCCCGCAAACGGTAATATCACTGTGTTCTATATCTCTGGGGCTGAAATATATACTGATGGATACTGAGTCACCAGGGAGGCGTATAGATAATATTCATTGTACAGACATGTCTTCCTCTGTGTGAGACGCGCTGCCCTAACTCGCACTTATTATGAAACTTCATGACTTGCAGGGACATTCCCACATGATAAATTAACCTGAAACACAATTTCTCTGCACTGTAGGAAAAGCTGGGGTACTGCAGATTACACCTGCATTACACATGGACTTTTTTTTTTTCTGGCACGGCGCCCAGATTTTTTACGGACGCTAACGTAGTGAAATCGCATCGCATGCACTTTTTGCATGACATGCGATTTTCCATATTTTCATATATTTCAGTAAAAGTTACAGTTCTTAGTTAACACATATCGTCTTTACTGTCTCATATGTATGATATGGCTGGTGTGAAAACACCCCCACTATCCACACCACCCCGAAGCGTGGCACGCGTCCTCCCACCTTTTCATACCCCCACTATCCAAGTCGGCTTGGAGTCGACTTTATATAGTGTGGCGAGCCCGAAGCGTGGCGAGCGCAGCATTACTTTACATGATGCGCTCGCCACACTATATAAAATCAACTCCATGCTGACGTGGATAGTGGGGGTATGAAAAGGTCGGAGGACGCGTTCCGCCGCCCCTCGTGGAGCTTGCTGCGCTCGCCATGCTTCGGGGTGGCGTGGATACTGGGGGTGATGCAATGGCATAGTAAGCACCCATCACATCGCATGGGTGCTTATACAATGAAAGATCGCATCGCATTTGGTGCCATGCGATCCTATGCGATATTTCATTGTATAAGCACTCCTGTGCATTTAATATGGACATTGCATCGCATCGTACAGCACTATACACTGTACGCAATTTTCCTACGCAGAATAGCCCCCTAAGCAATCTGCTTAGTGGGCGCCGTGCTGGGAAACAAGTACCTTTTTTTTTTAAGTCTCTTGTGCATCATACACAATTGTCATTAGGGCCAAATTTTTTCAAGTAATACTTGCGGCTAAATCACCGAAAACACCCGTATTATTAAGTATCCCCCTAATGTATCAAAGGGGACTGCAGCAGGAATCTCCGATCCCTGCTGCGATACCCCCTTCACCACCGCCGGCCGTATCCCAAATAGGGGGATGCGAAGCTGCCCGATGTATGAACATTGGGCAGCCCGGCTTCGCACCCCTGGGCTATCAACATTCTGATATGGCAATAGCCAATTGTAGCCGATGGGCGGCCCCATCGGCAGTGCGGTCAGCGGGGGTCAGGGCATAACCGCGCATGCGCAGACCCCCGGCTTCCGGCTCCGTGCATCGCAGGGATGGACTCTTTTCGGAGTCCTGTCCCTGCGCCTGGCAGGTCATACATTCGGGTAATATGATTTTTTATGCTTTGACTTGTTAACTTGATAAATCAGACGTGTACTTTGGTTGTTTACCACAGATCATCACGAATTTCTATAACGAGACATATGAACGGCGATACAACAAGCCGATGTCCCTTAGCCTGCAAACCTCACTATGGTCCCTCTCCGTATCCATATTCGCTGTGGGTGGAATGTTCGGCTCCCTCTCCGTGGGATACTTCGCAAACCGCTTCGGAAGGTGAGGCTGCGCCTGGACTCGTGGGGGAAGAACTAGAGGAGGGAGAGAGAGGCTGCTGATGAGTGGTCATCTCTGGACCATAACTGCCTTTTGTATTTTCCTTTCCTGGGTGAAGCACAGAGAAGAGATGTAGGTGGGCCTTGATGGGGCTGAATTAATTGGACCATTGGTCACCGCCCCCTAGCTGCAACGAATCACGCATAATTGAACAGACCAAAATCATGTGATTACAATAGAATTACATTACTAGGCCCCACCCCCTCTACACTGGCAGCAAATCCCAGTATCAATCACTGCACTGCACTGGAAAGTGGGTGGGATATCCACTCTATCAGGGGTGCGGTGGACTACCTGAAAAATATGGTGTCTCCTGCATGACATTGTCTATTATGCTGCGTTCTCATTGCCGCCCCTGCAAAATCCCGGGTTTTTCTTGCCGGATTTTTGGCGGGGCACAGAGCTTCTCAGCTCAAGAGACCCCTTCATACTGCACCTCAGACCCGGGAATTTCCTGTGTCTGCCCCCTTCACACTGCTTTCCATGGTCTGCCTTCCAACAAGTGTGTGGAATTTGATTGGGTCTTGGGAAATTTGTACAAATTGCTGTAATTGGCTGTTTAAAACCAGCATTTATATGCTGTCTGTCACATATCACATGATTACATCCCCCAATGAGTTTGTTTTTTGGCATCATGTGTGAAAACCCGGGTCTAAACTGTTCACACTGCCATACACATGTGTATTACCCAGGAAAAACCCTGCAAAAAACCTGTGTGTAATTCCCAGGGCATACTACCCAGGAATTTCACAAAGACCCTTTAACACTGAGGCAGGACAAGGGAAATTACTGCTTGCCCTGGCAAAAACCCGGGTTTTTGCAGCAGTGAGAATGGGGTATTATCCATACCATAACTCTGTGCACTTGCCGGGTAACCTGGAACATGTCACTTTCTGGGTGGTCTGAAAACTGTGACAGTTATTTGCACCTACCCACTAAACAGGTTTTTTTTTATGTAAAATGTTCACACTTTTGCCTGGTTGGAACCGGGTACATCGGCTAGCTTCTTATTATAAAATGACCCTTTCAGTACTTCATATACCTACAAGATATATGTATTATGTATATATGTATTATACTGACAAACACTGTGCACACTGTCCTCATGTCTCTATACTAGGAGGAACGCGATGTTGCTGGTCAATATCTTTGCCCTGGTGGGAGGAGCGCTCATGGCTCTCTCTAAAGTAGCCTGGTCCCCGGAGATGATCATTATTGGAAGATTCCTCATTGGCATTTTCTCTGGATTCTGTACCGGTCTAGTGCCAATGTACATCGGGGAGCTGGCGCCAACTGCATACCGCGGAGCCCTGGGGACGCTAAACCAGCTTGGCATTGTGATTGGAATATTGGTGGCACAGGTAGGTACCATGGAGTGTGGTAACGTAGTGACATTTTATTACGTGAAAATTGAACTGGACTATATAATGCTGTCTATGATATTATGTAATACAGGGTTGCCAATTTTGAGGCTGCCATCTCCAGGAGGTAGGGGGCAGGCAGATCAAGAAAGGGGGTGGGGCTATTTAAATGAATGCACAAGTCGTTGCATCGTCGTTGGCCACGTTTCCCACTGTGTAGTTCCTGTATTTCAGCAGGGATACCTCTAACTTTTACCAAGTGGGGCACCACCACGCTATCATCCCAAGCAGAGGCTTTTCAGCCTTCTACGCCCCCTAAGCACCACCTTGAGATACTGAGCACCTAGTTATGCCCACCTCCAGTTTGCTGGGGTCCTTATGCAAACTCAATGCTGCAATATCCCCTGTCACAGGGGTTCTCTATGTCACGCCATCTGTTCTCCAGTCCTTTGTGGCAGACAGGGGGGAATGATGGAAACGGAACTGCTGCACAGTCGGGGTCCTTTCACGGAATAATCAGCAATTGCAGCCTACCAAGAGTAAGTGGGACTCCAAATAAAACGCGTTTCGCCGTTCCCTGGGCGGCTTTATCAATCAGGATTGATTCAATTAGAATCTACTTCTTATTTATTTTGCACCTTCTAGAATATGATAGTAACTGATTGGTTGCCCCTAGCAACATCCCACGTGAATTAGAACTGTCATCTTAGTACATATACCCCACTTGTGTGGCATTACTGGGGCTAACGGGTAGATGCTGCTTTGTCCGCCTGTGACTCCAAATGACACGACCTCTGATTCTTTGATCATTCCTCCTGCATTAGATCTTTGGCCTGGACTTTATCCTGGGTTCCGATACACTATGGCCCGTCTTACTTGGACTAACTGTTCTCCTGTCGATCATCCAGTGCGCGCTGCTGCCGTTCTGTCCGGAGAGTCCCCGTTATCTGCTCATTGTCAAGAAGGAGTATGTGGAAGCTGAGGCCAGTGAGTATTGAAGGCCATTATAATGGATATGCTCTGTGTGGGGGGCGTTCTATCAAGCCGTGAAGAGTGATAAATGTGCATTCCGATCCAATCATTTGAATGGGTTTTAAAAATTCTACTGCCCCCCACCTGCAGCTCCACAGGATGCTCCCGGCCTCACTGCCGCCCATTTGAGTAAATGTGGGGGGTGGCCAGTTTGGGGAGGTGGATGCCTTTTTATGTATTAAGGACAGTGGATATCCCGACAGGGGCTCTGATGGCAGCCTACACCTCCCCGCTAGTGCTCAACTCCCGCCGATTAAGCCAACCCCCCCCTCCCGCCGCCTAACCCTATCTCCAAACCTATAAGCGTTCCCTAAAAACTCATCTCTTTAGACAAGCTTATCAAATTCTGGAACCAGTCACGGAACCTTGCATTCTGGTGGAATCGATGCAATGACGAATACAGTATCTATCCTTATGTATCAATGCCTATTTTCCTATAGATTGTAAGCTTGCGAGCAGGGCCCTCCTTCATTTTGACTGTCTGTAAATACCCCATTTGTTGTATCATTGTCTCCTTTGGAAAGCGCAACGGAATATGCTGCGCTATATAAGAAGTTAATAAATAATAATAAATAATCCTCCCTTGTCGCAGCCTACACCTCCCCGCTAGTGCTCAACCCCCGCCGATTGAGCCTAAACCCCCCTCCCGCAGCCTAACCCTCCCTTGTCGCAGCCTACACCTCCCCGCTAGTGCCTAAGCCTGTGATTTACCCAGTATGTGCTTCCAGTCCTACAGAGAATACGTGGCACCCAGGATGTAGCCAGCGACATTGAGGAGATGAAAGAAGAAGGTGAACGGATGGCCCAGGAGAAACCTGTGTCCTTTATAGAATTGTTCCGGTCCAGACAGTATCGTCAGCCGATTATCATTGCTATAGTCCTACAGCTGTCACAGCAGTTATCCGGCATCAATGCGGTGAGAAATTCTGATTCATATCTCTATCAAATATCCTAACTCATAACTATCTGTCTCCACTCTATATGGAGCTACAGACATATGATGCTCCTGCATTGTCCAGCCTCTCACTAAGCCGCTTGGCAAATTCGATACCTACAGTATAACCGCCGTTACTCTTCAATAATTGATCCTGGGTCAACCCCCCCCCCCCCCCCCTGGCAGTCCGGGACGGATACAGGGGGAGGCAGATGGTACCAGGGCAGCGTGCGGTCTGGCCAGAGTGAAGTGCCCGGGGGCTGTGGGTGGAGCGGGAAGTGTCCGGGAAGCACTAAGTGAGCGGACACAGCGACCGCTGATTGGCTGAGAGAGAGAGAGAGAGCACTCTCAGCCAATCAGTGGCCGGCCTATCTTTTGAATTTAAAAATTCTGCCAGCGCTGTCCACTCACCCAGCACTTCCTGGACACTACGGACTGATCGCTCCGCCACTGCTCCCACAGACACTGGGAGCTTCACGCTTCCCAGATACCACCTCGCCTCCCCCTGTATCCGTCCTCCGGCTCCCGCAGGTTACAGCACCGGGTCCCTGCGCCCCTATGGAGCCTGCTCCCCCCTGCCACCGCTTGGGCTGCGGAGCCCTTGTTACGCCAGTGCAGCTAACATACATTACTGACTAATTAGGTTCATGGTGACACAGTTTTAAGTGATCAAATGCTGGACCATGTGAAATATGTCCGACTGAGTCCATGTGGAGAATGGAAATGGCTGCTTGCAGCTTCTTTGGCCCAGAATGCAATTCTCAGCTAGCTACAGAGGGCTAAGTGGGACAAACTACTTCAACCGAGAATTAGATCTGTGTTGACCACTGGAGGGAGTTAATTATTCAAATCACAGAAACAAATGAACACCACAGAGACCTATGCCGAAAGGATTGACAAGCACAGACCTCTCTTCCCTCTGCCACACGTGTCTTGCCCTTACTAACCAGCCTTCATTCCCTTCGTCCCTCCTTCACCTCCATTTTGTCCATTGCCACACCCTGATCTTCCCCTTGTTTTCCCTGTCTTATATTGTTTCCATCTTTTATCCTCGCAGGTTTTCTATTATTCCACCAGAATCTTCGAGGATGCCAAAGTCCCTAACCCGGTTTACGCCACCATTGGTGCTGGAGTGGTGAACACAGTGTTTACCGTGGTATCGGTGAGTTCACTTTGTGTGATGGGTTGGGGAGTATGTTCTCACCCCAGGACTAAATGGGTGCTACATTATATAGCATGGGAACTTTTGTTAGCTCCCTCTTTTGACCATTAATTTGTCTACCTTTTGAATGTCAACTATCGGGTGTCAATCTATCGACTATTTAGCCACTGTCGATCATATAATTCACACCCTTCTCATTAATTTCCAACTTACCATTCATCAGAGTTGCGGAATACAGGGATTGTAATCTGATAGTATAAGAGACATTGGGCCCAAGTCTGAATACGGATGTTTGGGCTACTGCGCATGCACGAGGCCCCGGCTGTGATCGGTTTCGGCAAATATTTATCTGTACAAGCCGATCACAGTGTGATTGACACGGGGTGGGTGTGTGTAGGTGGACCCCGACCGTTTCATGGGCGTGCCCGTAAAAACAGTGGGTGTGCCCAATGAGATGATGGGAGTGTCTGGGAAAATGCAGGCGTGCTTATGTCTGCTGGAGGAGGGTGGATGATTTCAGCGGCCGGAAGCGGCTGTTTTGTTCTTGGCCGCCGAATGAGTCAAGGGCTTCGTACCGGGGACAAGAGGAAAAATAATTCACTGGTGGGTATAAATCTAATGAATTTTTCCATTCACACATCTATTCGCAAGCCTGGCAAAATCGTTCGCACGGTGGGAGTTTGCGGGGCTGGAGACCTGTACTCACGGTGGCTAAATTTGTCCGCAGGTCTGAATCAGGCCAATTCTTTCAACCAATCTTCTGCTGCATATATTTATCTTCATCTGGCTGAACAGTATACCTCATTAAGTCAACACATGAAATAGGTCGACATGCCTAAGGTCAACAGGATTAAAAGGTCGACGCAAGCATTCATTTTGACAATAGCAATGTCAAAAGGTTGACATGACTTTTAAACTTTTGTTTTTTTGAGACGAAATGTGCCGACAGGCGGTATTACATACCCTACCATCCACTAGGGCAGTGGTTCCCAACCCTGGTCCTCAAGTACCCCCAACAGTGCACGTTTTCCAGGTCTCCACACAGAGGGCCTTATTCTGGTCTGTGCGTACTTTCCCGCACTCTTTCGGATGGCGTTTTTTAGCCGTCTGCGCATGCGTGGGTAACGCTATGCGCATGTGCCACGCAAGGTCTCCGTACTTGTTCTCACCAATACCGTACAGAAATGTGCACCGCATTCACTCGTGAAATATGGGCGTAATATGGGCATCATTCGGAACTACACAGGGGCGTAGTTTCAAAGTGGGCTAAACTGGGCGTAAACATGGGCGTACACGAGGGAGTGCACTAATTCTGGTACGCGTACATTCGGACAGCACACCGAATGCACGTGAACAAAAAGGCAGGAAACATGCGGTCTTCATAAGCAAGTATTGCTTTGCGGACACCACTCGGTCATGCGCTAGGCATTCGGAACGCCCAATCAGTACGGGCGCACCTCAACCAATGTCAGCTGAACACAATACAATCCACTCCTTTACTCATTACTCATTAATTACACTCTTGTCATTGCTTCAATTGGAACCATTGCAGCTTAAATGGACCATTACTAAACACACAAATATATGCTGCATTTTTGACACACATTTACACTGCAAGCAATGGACAGAACTTCCTATCACTAATATAAATATACATGTCACTTGTACATTTACCAATAAATGTAATAGTGGTGATTTTTGCGGAAATACACCGCATTGGTGCGTACGGGCAGGTTCCCGTCCGTTCTGACGCAGTAAGACCGTGCATACGCTGTAAGACCGTGCAGAATATGTGTGTGTCCACCGCACACGCAAAGGTTTGGATGTCATCCGTAAACACACTCCCTCTTCTTAAAGAGTGAGTCCGTCCGAATGCGGAGGACCGGTGGGCGTTTCTTCGTACGATGTCCGCACAGCGTGGCATGCGGACCTCTCCGAAATAAATCGGAAATATACGCACCAACCAGAATAAGGGCCAGAATCACAAGTGACATAATTAGCTCCACCTGTGGATCTTTTAAAATGTGTCTGAATAATGCCGGGTGACCTGGAAAACGTGCACTGGTGGGGGTACTTGGGGACCAGGGTTGGGAACCATTGCACTAGGGCATGGAGGGAGAATAGAATAGTGTGTCAAGCGCAGCAAGGCACTGTGCCCGAAGCATGGCGAATGTCCATGTCGACTATGTTGACATTTGAGACAAAAAATATGAAAAAATCATGCCGACCTTGCCCGCAGCGGCCTAATGATTTTGTCGACCTTAGGCATATCGACCTATTTAATGTGTTGACCTGAGCCATGTCGACCACCAGTGGTTGACCCAGTGCACGTTGATGTAATATTGGTTGACCTAATGACCCTTACCCGGCTGTAATGTTAATACCAGTAACGTGGGGGGGAGAGGAGACACATAATGGTCTGGGCCTGCGTATTCCAGGAATGTGCATATGGGGGAAAGCTGCTTAGCTGCACGTATAGGGGCTACATGCCTGCACACGTATAAATGGGCTCATCTAGCTATTCTGTGCAGCCTTACCGCTAGGCCCGTCTGCATGCCTGGATAGCGTGGATGGCTCATATACCGGGAGAGAGCAAAGGTGCATACGTATATCGATGCACCATCGGCCAGTGTGAACTATCGATATATCTGTGAATGGCGTAGGGGCTACATGCCTGCACAATGTGTGAAGATATATCTGATATATTGCCGCTTCGTGCTGTGTGCGCGGGCGATCCGCTGACCAGCCATACAGCCACGCCAGGAGCCGCCGGTCATTGAAAGCTCAGTGGTGTGGAGCATGCAAATGGTCCTGCCTATTTGTGAGGGCAATGCGTGTGGAGAACAAGCTGGACGATCCGTCTGTAGATATATCTGCTAGTGTGTAACCAGCGCTAGGTGAATAATCAGGCAAATCTCTCAGGAAAAGGAATCTACAACACACAGTGGCTTAGGAAACATATATATTATATATATATATATATATATATATATATATATATATGATTGGTAGTTGCAGGCAACCTGTAAATTAAAAAAAAGAAATAAAAAAACAGGATTTTTGGTACTCGTATCCTTTTGATCCTAGTAGGCCAGCCCCCTATTTAAATGAAGCTTCAATCATACAATCATGCAGCAGATGGATTGTATGACGGATTGTGAGTACATTGTGTGTCCAAAAACCACCAAAGACTGCCGGGGATTTGAAGAGAAATAAGCAGCGTGCAATGCGACGCGTTATCGGGCAGATCGCATCGCAATTGCATTGCACCGCACGCTCCTATCGCAGGGTGTATGGGGACCTTAAGATCGTTCTTTCTGATGTATGGCCACCTTTAGTTTACGGTTACAATGAAGGAACGTACTGTATGAACTGTGTGTAATGTATATGAAATGCATAGAGCCATAGGTGATCTGTCCACAGCAGCCTTCCTGATCATTCCTCTTGTCCGTTTCAGCTTTTGATCGTAGAACGAGCTGGGCGCCGGACTCTGCATCTCCTAGGTCTCGGAGGAATGGCGGTGTTTGCTCTCATAATGACAATTGCTCTCCGTCTCAAGGTGAGAACATGGTTAGAAGCGCCTTGAGTCCTGGTGGAGACTATATAAATAAAATAATTATAACTATTTACCCATCTTCTTGCACTTACACAAGCGTTACCGTTGCCTCATATATTATTATGCAAAGCTGATTCCCAGACACCGCTATTCACCAAACTCCTGGCTATGTCCACATTTAAGTCATCTTGACATTGTGAAACCACCGTTCTTCTGCACTCTAGGTTTTTTCTAATTCTTCGAGTCATCCATCTTTTATTACTAAATATTTATGTAAATAATTACTGGCCCCAGTAATGGGTAGCCAATCAGAATTTACTTAGCACCTTCTAGAACAGGCATGTCTAAACTACACATCCCAGCATGCCTTGCCATAGTTTTTGCATTCCCTAATAGTAAAACTGTGGGCGTGGAATTAATTTTAGAAAGTGTGGCGAGCGCGAAGCACGGCGAGCACCGCAAGGGGACGCGTATCTTCGTGCGCTCGCCACGTTTCGGGCTCAGTGGCTCGCCACACTTTCTAAAATTAACTCCACACCCGCGTGGACACTGGAGGTAGGACGTGGATAGTGGCCATATGATCCTTTATCTATCAGCTGGGCTCCAGTTACGTCATTTGCATAACTTACGTCATTTACGTAAGTTACGTAGTTTACGTAGCCAGCATAGTGGTGTATTGGTATTCTCAATACACCACTACGCAAATTACGTAACAGGCCCAACTAACATATAAGTACAGACAATTTAATTTGACCAAATTTCTGCCCCTGCTGTTTGTTCCATCACAGACTTACTGCAAGCCAGACAGTTCTTTTACATATCGACGATTTTTGATGGTTCAAACTCATGTACGTAATGTTTGTTGTGTTTCACTGTTATCACTTTGTGTTCTGCTCGACAGGATGCTGCCGTAGGATGGAGTTACGTCAGCATTTTTGTCACTTATGGATTCGTGGCTATGTTTGAGTTTGGCCCCGGGCCCATTCCCTGGTTCATCGTGGCTGAGCTCTTCAGTCAAGGTCCCCGGCCGGCAGCCATGGCTGTGTCTGGGTGCTCAAACTGGACAGCAAACTTCCTTGTGGGGATGTTATTTCAATATGCAGCGGTGAGTAGGTGCTGGGAGGGAGAGGGTGGTAAAGGTGTGCGGGTGGATGGGCAAATTTTGTACAATGACAAAGAAATAAATGGCAAAAGCGTAATAAGAACATCGTATAGGTCATATGGTGACCAGCCAAGTTCTTATCTTTGGTCCAAACTGTTGATAGCTACATGGTAATGTTAAAGGGACCACCATTAAAGACAACAACATATTCTGTAGATACATTATACAGGGTCCACATATTATAACTTTCTCTTTATTTCCATCTCCACTCTGCTTTATTTCTCTATTAAAGGATGGATGTGGTCCATATGTGTTCCTCATCTTCATGGGTCTGCTGATATTGTTCTTCATCTTCACCTTCTTCAAAGTCCCTGAGACAAAGGGCCGGACATTCGAAGAAATTGCTCTTGCTTTCCAGAGTAAGAAGGGCATGGAACCCACTAGCAAACGTAACAGTGTGGAATTAACTGGGGTCAAAGCGCCTGGGGAACCGATGGAATAAGGGGAGCAGGGGTGATTGACCCCTCTCTTACCTCTACTGAACATTCTAACACTTAACCCGTAGACAAGCAGATCCTCAGCGTTGATGCTGTTTTTGGAGCAGGCTGATGGTTTAAAGAAACATTTGTGCAGAAGATTTAAAAAAATTGCTCTGCGTGACTTAAGCCAATTGGATTACTCTCCAGAAAGTCTATTGGGTTATTACAAGCAGACTTTGGGCATGATGGATTGGGAAAAGTTACTACAGTAGTATTTGTATGGCTAACTCTTCAGGTCTCCGGACGAATGCACTTTCCTCCTGCAAACCCACCATAGGTCAGAAACAAAGTTGCCGTTTCTTTATGATACAGCTGAAACCCGATTTACTATGATAGTAGGAATAATGCGAGGATCGGTGTGGCTTCCCACTCTGTGTTTTCCTCAACAGCTGTAACAGCCCCGTCTTTTTTGATCACATGGTCATAGCCCAATTCCTAACCAGAAACGCCCCTTTCGCGCAAAGCGAGATAGGGCCAAGATCCGCAGCCCTAGAAAAATCCGGCAAAGAATTCAGTGTAATACTACAGTACTGACCATCAGATGTCATCATTACCGTGGTTACTAGTGTTCCCTCTAAGCTTCTTTTTAAGACCTCAAAATGCACCCTGCCCTATTTGTGTGTCGAACTATGTGCCCTTACGCTGCCCCCCACCGCGCTGACATGTTGCTGAGATTTTTCAGTGTATGCAATCATGTGTAATGGGCATTATGTTGTGAGGTATAATGTGTAAGAGGCATTACAGTGTGTGCCCTAATGTGTAATTGTCATTACGACAGAATATGTAATGGACATAGCAGAGTATGACAATGTTTAATGGACGTAATCCTAGTGCAATGTCCAATTTTTTATATGTTTTTTTTTTTCTAAGGTAAATTTCTAATATAAAAAGTGCCCTGCCTGGTCGTCAGCACCCTGCCCTAAAAAAATCCTAGACTGAACACTAGTTACCATAAAACCACTATGTGACGAGGTGTGACATTGCCAAATATTGGAGAACCACCACCTTGTTCCTCGTCAGCACACACCAATGAATGAGCGAAGAGAGCGTGCGTAATTCAACAGCCAACTGTATTATTAAAATATTTATTCTAGGTGTATTGTAAAAATATATTTTTCTACAATTTTATTTTTTATTTTGCTCGCTTTAAAGATCACCCCCTTTTTTTTTTTGGAGAAATGTTACAATAGTTATTCGGAGCTGATCCCTGCTGTGCGAATTCGAACAACTGCGTGTGAGTACGGATCATATTGCTCATACGCTAGGCTAAACAGCGACAAAAATCAGTGTCCAATCCAATCGCAATGCCCTCGCAACTTGACTGACAGGAAGCTGCGGTTTGTGGGCCATTTTCTGGGAGTGTCAGGAAAAAATGCAGGCGTGCCCAGGTCTTTTCAGGGAGGGTCTGTGATATCAGCGCCGGCCTAACCCGCCTGAGTCTGCAGCACAGTTGTAGAAGGGTTCGAAGTTAATAACACTCGGAAAATCATTAGCAGGTGAGTGAGTTGCATATGGATCTGCAGATGGAATGCGAATGGCGATCCATTCACAAGTCAAGCGCAGGCTTGTGCAGGGCGGGATTAAGACGCTGTTAGGCCAGCAGCTATCTGATCGCAGGCCTCCGCAACTTCGCACAGCAGCAATCAGGTCTGAATCAGGCCCATAGATCATCGCTGTTGTTTTAGCCTAATAAATGACAGCGTAAACATAATACAAAAGCACAGACGTACTAAATAACACAACACAGGAGTTCTCATCACGGACTTACTAGACGGACTGCCAATACTCATCTGTCACGTCGTACAGTATCATGGACAGTAGGTATCTGTTATGTACACAGGACACCAATAATGATTTCTGAATAATGACATCTCTTTTATGATTAAAAAACAACTTTTCTCCAAGTAAACTTTTTGTTTTCCTGAATGCTTCATTGGGTATGGGTCATAGGGGTCGATCCTGGAACACTCGTAGTGATCAAATTCATCCCCTGCCCTCAGGGGCAGATTGGGAACTGAAAGTGGCCCTGGAAAAATTTCTAGGTGTGACCTCACAATGGATATTGCTGGGCCTCCAATAGGTCGACATGGAAAGGGTTCATGTGAGTTTTTGATGTTTTTGGGTCGACATGGACACCTTATACATGTACCGCGTCTCCTTGTGGGCACAGTGCCTCGCTAATAGGGAAGCCAATCCTGGGATTTGGGATTGAAAAATTGGCCTACCGTGTGTCGACCTTTTGAACATGTAGACCCTTTTCATGTGTCGACCTATTGACCTAAGTACTGTCGCTTCCTGCTGTGTCTAGGGCTCCTATAGTTGCTAGGGTATGCAGATTATTAGTCGACATTAGAGTTGACATGTATTAAAATGACAGAGTCAAAAGGGCGGTGCATAAAAGGTCCACAGTGCTTAAGGTCAACAGGTCCAAACTATGTTGACAATGGTTGACACGCATATAGTCAACACAGGGTTTTTGTTTTCAACCTTTTCTTACTTCACCATCCACGAGGACCACGATGGGAATAGAACCCTGCTGGCAGCATGGCGGGCAAAGCGAGCCCATGGGGGTCCATGCTACCACTAATTTGGCTTTTACATGGTTTAACATACAATACATAAATTAGGTCAACAACCCCCATTAGTTGACAGGCAATAGATCAACACATGAAAAAGGTGGACATGCAATATGCTGACATTGACAAAGGTCGACACAGAAATTGCCAACACAGGAAAGGGTCAATACAATTTTTTACTGTTTTTTTTGTGTGTGTGTGTGTTTCCCCAGAGGAAACCCATGCATACAATAAGGGCCATGATGGGAATCAAATCCATGACCTCAGCGCAGTAATGCTAACCATTACATCGTCCATGGATAATTTGCTTCACTTTTTGTTTATTGGAAAATAGAAGATATATATAGATATATATAGAGATGGTGGCTACTTCTGTAACTGTTCTCTTCCACCAAAGTGGCCGACAGCTGTGGGCTTTTAGTTCACAACAAAGGAAATTTGCCACTTAAGAGAACGGGTTACCTCAGTGAAGAATCAGCCGCCGCTGAGTTCCAGAGTGAAGAGAGAGGGTCACGTCGTGGACGGTGCCGCTAAGGATCTGCGATCTTTTGCTCTGGCCTGATCTGCAGCACTCCCTCTCGTCCCCTGTGCGGTCACGTGGTGCCTTACGCTGAGGCTTCCTCCAATCAGCTCTGCAGACGCAGTTACACCCATGCGGATACGGTAGCAGCTAGTTCCCCTTCGCCGTAAGGACCTGGGGAGGAGAGGGGGCGGGAGAGGGGGCGGGAGAGGGGGCGGGAGAGGAGGAGCAAGGTCAGAACAAGACAACTTTTTTTTGAGCCGACATGTGCCGACAGGCGGTATTTCATGCCCTACCATCCACTAGGGCGTGGAGGAGGTTATTAAAGCTGTGGCGAGCGAAGCGAGCCACCGTGCCCGAAGCATTGCGAGCGAAGCGAGCTATGCGAGGGTCCATTTGGGTCCCTTCTTCTGAACTTGCTCCTCCTCTCCCTGCCCCATCTCCTCCCCAGGTCCTTACGGTGAAGGGGAACTAGTCTCAACCATGCGGATACAGTAGCTGCAGTGGGCCTGGGCCAGCACCAGCGGAAGTAGGACGATGCTGCTGCGGACTCGGAGCCTGAGGGGGGCTTCGGGGTGCCGGGCAGCTGCAGGTGAGCTGCTGTGTTACCGCATGGATACAGTGTATGTGTCAGTCACAGAGCCGGGGGTAGCTCACTCCACAATGTATTATTAGCGGCTATTAAGCAAACTTCTAATTGGTTGCTAAGAGTAACCCCAAGATACTGTGAACCTGCTTACATGGGCAAGCACCAATCTAGGAGGTCTGCCCAGTGTATAACTAGGGCAGGGTGGTATAAAACAGGACAGTGTAGGGCAGGGTGGTTTAATACAGGAAAGGGCAGTGTAAGGCAGGGTGGTATAACACAGGGCAGTGTAGGGTGGGGTGGTATAACACAGGGCAGTGTAAGGTGGGGTGGTATAATACAGGGCAGTGTAGGGCAGGGTGGTATAAGACAGCACAGTGTAGGGTGGGGTGGTATAAGACAGGGCAGGGTGGTATAAGACAGGGCAGTGTAGGGCAGGGTGGTATAAGACAGCGCAGTGTAGGGTGGGGTGGTATAACACAGGGCAGTGTAGGGCAGGGTGGTATAAGACAGTGCAGGGTAGGGTGGTATAAGACAGGGCAGTGTAGGGCAGGGTGGGGTGGTATAAGACAGGGCAGGGTAAGACCGGATGGTATAACATAGGGCAGGGTGGTTTAAGACAGCGCAGTGTAGGGTGGGGTGGAATAAGACAGTGCAGTGTAGGGTAGGGTGGTATAAGACAGGGCAGTGTAGGGCAGGGTGGGGTGGTATAAGACAGGGCAGGGTAAGACCGGATGGTATAACATAGGGCAGGGTGGTATAAGACAGCGCAGTGTAGGGTGGGGTGGAATAAGACAATGCAGTGTGGGGCAGGGTGGTACAACACTGTACAGTGTAGGGCGGGGTGGTATAACACAGGGCAGTATAGGGCAGGGTGGTATAAGACAGCGCAATGTAGGGTAGGGTGGGGTGGTATAAGACAGGGCAGTGAAGAGCAGAGTGGTAAAACACGGGGAGAACATACAAACTCCAAAACCGTTAGGGCCATGGTGGGAACCGAACCAATGACAGAAGAGCTTTGAGGCAGTAATGATGACCTAATATTGTGTATAAAAGGGAAACTGTATACGTTATTGTTCAATGATAACATTATAATAAATTATATTTTTTATTGAAATCTTTCTAATATATGTTCCAAAACGTGACATTCTAGCGCCTTCCCAGAAAACAAGCACCAAACCATTGATTTAAAGGTCTCAATAGCAGGGGATTATTTGTGAGGAGCCGCTGTCATAGGGGCTGAATCAGACCCAATCATTATGGACCGAATTCGGCCCCTTCCATGAAGTTCCAGGTCCGCGCATGCCCAAACGTCAGGAGCGAATGGCTTCCGCGAGTATCAACCATTCGCTCAGTAAGGGGATTGAAGGGGCGGACAGGGGTAGTCACAGGGGAAACGCCCATAAAAAGCTGGGCGTTCCCCTGATAACACAGGCGTGGCTCTGCTCCTGAGGAAGGTGCAAGCTGAATATGCCGAAATGCGTTGAGCTACTCCATCACTGTTCCGGACCAGCATTAGAGCTTATTGGTTGTGAACCCTGCCGTCCCCGCCGTGAACCCTGCCAGCGCTGCGAGCACGACTTGCCAACTAACATGGAAAAACTCAGACGGGCTTGGGGGTTATTCTGGTTGATTCGTTCGGTTGCAAATTCACACCCTTGCGAATCAACCAAACCCCGCCTTGCGAATGGTTGTCTGGCGCCACCCATTTGCAAGGGTGACTCTCTCCCAGGGGCTTGTGAATGGATGTTACACAGTAATATCCATTCGCAGGGCAGGGGGAACCTCCCATGTGGAGGGTACATGCATATGTAAGGTTGCTCTAAGCAACCTTGCATACAGTATGTGTGCACGCTGGGAAGGAAATGGGCAGGCAGCTGACATGCCCGCTCTCCCACCCACATCACAGCCTCATTAGCACGAGAATGCCCATGAAACGCTGGGTGTTCCCATATGCTAATGGGGCCGCCCCACGCCCCATCTGCCCGATGTGTTGAGTGCGTGCACCTGGTGAACAGACTTTTTTCAGTGGGTTCACACACCCTGCGTATGCTCATGCTCAGAAATGCACATTAATAAAATATTGGTATTGCGAAGGACCTTAATAAGGTCCTTGATCCATCACACAGGGTAATTATCCCACCCCAAGCTGGGTATTATACTGGGATTTGTTTCACCACTGGCACCTATACATGTGCCCTGCTCCCCCATTAACAAAGGAGCACATACTGCGTTACCAACTGAATTAACCCCCATGTAAGGGTGTGCTTTACCGTACCAATATCCCAGGAACCCATCCATTATACAATTTTTTATTCCATTTTTGTCACTGTATTTGTAGTGGCCAATTCGAGCTCGTATCGATGATGGTGAATGTTTTTTATACATGTGTTTTTTTTTATTATTAAAATATTTTTAATATGGTACAATTATATATCTCATAAAATTCAGCGCTGCTCACCCCCTTTTTTTCTGTTTCTTGCTTTTTGGGTGCTTATATGTTAGTTGGGCGCCCGTTACGTAGTTTGCGTAGTGGTGTATTGAGAATACCAATACACCACTATGCTGGCAACATAACCTACGTAACTTACGCAAATGACGTAACTGGAGCCCTGCTAACACATAAAGGATCATATGGCCACTATCCACGTCATAACCTAAGTGTCCACATGGATGTGGAGTTAATTTTATAAAGTGTGGCGAGCGCAGCGAGGTGAGCGTCCCCTCGCGGGGCCCGCTACGCACGCTTCTGGCTCACTGCGCTCGCCACACTTTATAAAATTAACTCCATGCTCCAGCACTCAGTCCCGGCCTCCATGACAGTCGGCAGGTACGCTATTACAGTCGGGCAGGTAGGTAGCGTAGTGCCGCTGGGGGAGCTGGGAAACCATGTGATACCCCCCCTCAGCGGATACTACGCAAAAGCGACGCCATTGTTCCCCGCCGCCTAGAGCTTCGCCAGCCGCCCGCCCGCCGCTGAATCCCAGCCACCCGCCGACAATGTAAGGTGACCCCCCTGTCTCCCCCCCCCCCTGTCTGCCCGGCCACCCCCGACCGCCGCACATTCCCCCCCCACTGCCGAGATTAGCCAGCCGCCCGGCAATAGCTACGCTGATAACGTAGCCAAAGCTACGTTGTCAGCATAGCGTAGACAGGCGCCCGGCTAACATATACAGTAAGTACCACTTTTTGTTTGGAGGGTTCCAACACACCCCTCAGAGCAGTAGCTTAGACTGCGCCCAAAGATTTGTTTTTCTATTTGCAGGCGTGGCTATGCTTGCTTGGAGCAAGCGGCAGATCATATGATGTCAGCGCCTGCAACAAATTCGGAGTACAGAGGCCATCTGAAAGGTAAGTATTGATTTACTTTTCAGACCAAAGGCTGGAAAAATCATTAGATGGTGAGAAACCATCGAATCATTTCTACTGCTTGAGGCCACATGCGAGGGGCTGTATTACCGTACACATCCATATATATATAGGCTAATACTGCTCCTTACCTATTTGCGTGAAGTGTTTTTCATACAGGCGACCACTAGATGTCGCCCAACAGAGTAAATTCAAGTGTTGATCGTTTTGTTCTTGCACAACCACCGGTGTTGACATTACTGTTATGTTGTATATGTATTTTGAAAGTGCCCGTGTGCACTTATCGATCTGCTGGC
This sequence comes from Crinia signifera, assembly GCF_055691185.1. Classification (NCBI taxonomy): domain Eukaryota; kingdom Metazoa; phylum Chordata; class Amphibia; order Anura; family Myobatrachidae; genus Crinia; species Crinia signifera. The sequence continues at coordinate 278,558,484 of NC_139222.1, forward strand.
CTAGCTGATGGTCGGTAAGTGCATACAGATGCCCGCCCAGTTAAGATGTTAGTCACCGGCAGTTCCTGTAGAAAGTGTACAAACCTATCAGGGGAACACAACCACCAATACGCCCACAACATATGGTCCAGTGTGTACCCAGCATAAACCACCTGCTTACAGGCAGGGCCGCCATTAGGGGGGTGCTATTGGTACAGCTGTCCTGGACCCGGCCTCTCTGAGAGAGATGGAAGGGCCGGGCAGCTAAATTTGCCCACCGCACCCCCCAAACTGCCTCCACTGTGCTGACTGTGCTGCACTCAGAGTGCTGAATGAAGCAGGCTTCTTCATCTCAAGACGCCGGGCCAATTAAAATGCTGCACCGGCTTTTGAGCCAATCAGAGCTTGCAAACTGTTAGCCAATCAGAGCGGCTGCTGGTACGTAAGCTCTGATTGGCTCACTAGCTAGTGCTGCATTTTAATTTGTCCGTTGGCGTCCTAAATCTAAGAAGCCTGCGCTCCGGGACCTGCTTCGTTCAGCGCACTGAGCGCAGCTCAGGCAGCACAGCAGAAGAAGGGATGGGGGAGCAGTGAAGTGAGGATTGAGGAGGGGGGGAGTACCCGGACTGGAAATCAGTCCCGGACCCAAAATTCCTAATGGCAGCCCTGCTTACAGGGCACCATCATAGTTGTCTTGTGATACTGTTCTGTCACTCTTACATCCCTCCTGATCTATTGTAGACATTGTTGGGAAGGGGAAATAAAAAAAAATGTACACATTGAATATAGATGTGCTACACACAGATATGTTCATATACATCCAGCCTCCTTGCTCGTTAATCAGCCCTTCTAGTCATGCTCTGGTGACACTTGGTAGTGATGAGCATATTTGGGGGCAACTTTTACAATTACAGTACATCTTCTTCACAAAACAGTTTCAAATATGTCTCAAAAGCAGCTCCTGATTGAAATGATATGTGGCATGCCTACATTCTGTGTGCGACCGCAGCTGTATCTGCATACAAAATGTTGCATGACAGTATTTTACAGAATATAGGCATGCTGCATATCAATGTAATCAGTAGAAAATGCTTATGTTTCCTATTCACTGTGCTTGGCGAATAAGATGCATTGTAATGGAAAAAACGCAAAGATGATTGGTGCCACATTGTGACACGGAGCTTACGCGTTACGTGTAACGTGACTTGTAGAGTTTTTTTCTTTTTTTTACAGTTTCTTATATAGCGCAGCATATTACGTTACACTTTACAATTGGAAACAACGTTGATAAAACAAACTGTGTAGTAACAGACCGATAGAAGTAGATAGAGGTAGGAGGGCCCTGTTTGCAAGCTTACAATCCATAGTATGTGAGCACGTCTGTATCAGATGTCTGTATTATTTCTGTGCATAATGTAGTAACCATGACAAATAAAGGGGAGGAATTCAATCAGCCTTGAAAACCTTTTTGAGGAATAAGGGATTTTTTTTGCAATTTTTTTTTCCGTTTATTAATATGTGGGTGCTGTACAATGAGTGATCTCTAGGCCCAAACTAGAGCATGAAAGAAGCAGAGAATATACAGCAGAGGTATAACATGACAATCTCTACAGAAAGAGGTATACAGTAACAACGTAATGCTTTATGCCAACATTCGGTTATAAATAGCTATGTACATGGATCTGTGCTACAGTATATTTTGTTCTATTGCATCTGTAACCAGACTTTTAATTCTGTATGTGGACCAAAAGCTTAACATACAGTACACCAGTGCGATTTGGACCCTTTTCACTCGACTCCAACGGCCTGGGTTGAGAAATCAGGGGAAAGGTGGCTAAATGGCAATTGTTTGACATTAGATCTGATCCAATGCGTGGTCCCGCGCGCATCGGAACGGAGTCGGTGATCGGAAGCACTGCACATCCGACTTCTGATCCGGACAGCCTCCTCGGCTTCCCATCGCAGCACCCCGCAGCCTCCACTAACCCTGCCCATCTCCCTGAAGCGGAGCCGGGCAGGGAATCTGCTTCCCGCTGCCGAGCGTGTGAGACTCTTGCGTGTTCCTGTCAGATGGTGCGCCTCTCAGCCAGCTCAGGGAACCGCCAGCCGGTGCAGGCTGGCGGTTCCCTGAGCTGGCTGAGAAGCGCTCCATCTGTATATTTACTAAAAGTCGACGATGTTGTTTTAAAATTTTACTCACTGTTGGACTTCTGGAGCTAAAACACACATTTACTGACAGATTTTTTTATTTATATTCATTTTTAAATGTTAGTGAATGTGTGCTCTAGCCCTGGAAGCCCAACATTGATTAAGATATATTTTAAATCACCCAATATCTCTTGCTTTGGATGGAGATTCAAGTTCCAAGAGAGTTGATTCTGCAACTGGATTCAATCTGAATGAATTTGTTGTGTTGAATTTGAATGTAGATTTTCGGATTCTGCAATCAATCCAGGTCCATTTATGTTGGAATTTGTTACTACCTGTGTGTCTCGCCCTGTCCTAGTATTGGTGACAGATTACACTTGCTTGGGGTTAGCAATTTGGGCTTGGGCCCAGGCTGTGCTATCAATTCTGATTACGGATCCTTAGTTTGCTTCTCGACTCGTTGCCCCTCCAAATTCTTGTTTGGATTTTCAGCATTGTGTCTTCAGAGTCCCAGAAGGTCAAAGGCTTCATGCAAATCTTCCATGTCATAAGGGGGCTGTAAATGAAGGAAGAGACATAAAGGAACGCTGGGTGATAACAAGTGCAAGGTTTGGAGAGAACTTGGTAGCTGGAAAGTCTAATAATACCCCTTTGACACTGATTTTGTACCTGGTTTTAACCCAGGTGCCCTACTTGCCTACCCTTCCAGAATGGCCAGGAGGCTCCCGAAAATCGGGACCCCGGGAAAGGTTGGCAAATGACTCACATTTTCCCTTGACCCCCGCATCTCCCGCCCAGTACCCTGCATTTTCCTGCATTCGCGACAGTTCGGGGAGGGTGCGGGGCAAAAATTATGGGAATCGCATAATTTTGGCCCCACCCCCTCTCCATTGAGCCTCGAATCACATCATTTGGCTGTAATGGGGTGTGGTTTAATGATGTCATCATTTGCTCCGCCCCCCAAACTGCAGCTCAGTGTCTCCCCTCCGGGCTTCTCCCTGAGAGGAGAACACAAAAGTAGGCAAGCATGCCAGAGGCGACCCGGCTTTTGACGACTTTTACACTGGTGTTCCTAACTGACATAATGCTGTATGTGTGACAGTAATGGAGGTGGGTCCTAAGCTGGATCAGGACACACCCCCAAAAGATTATGAGACTACTAATTTCCCCAACAAAAACTACTTTTCCCCATATGCAGTGTTGGAGGAATTTTTATATATTATATGCCCTTTTCACATTCTAACTTTCAACCCAAGGGAATAAATACTGTATATTATGAAGTTGGTAATAAAATAAGCTCTAGACATTTGGGTCATTAGTTATTGGAATACAGTTTTATTATAAAAGACCCGGGCGCACTAGCGTTGGGAGTCAAGAGGAGTTTGTCTGGTTGGAGGTGGACCAATGAAATTGAGGCACCACTTGAGGTCCCACCCCCGAGAAGCAAAATATTTCTTTGTGCATTGCTGATCACTGTTAACATCGTCCCTCCTATCCATATTTGAAGAATATATGAATACAGTGTGTTGGCTGGAAGAGGACATTAATAGGGGATGCAGTCACTTTCCCGACCGCCGAAATCCGGGCACTTTGTCCCTCTGTGGGTGTCCACGACACCCATAGAGGGAGAATAAATTAGTGTGCCGAGTGTAGTGAGGCACTGGGCCCGAGTGCAGCGAGCCCGCAAGGGGGGGCGATCCATGTCCCCCCCTTGTCGGGATTTCGGCGGTCTGGATTCCGGCAGCGGGATTTTGACCGCCGGGATTCCGACCGCCGGGATTCCATACCAATTCCATTAATAATGTTGGGTTAGTGGGAGGTGATTACTGTATTGTGGGCTATTAATGCAACATATCTCTGTATTAAATGCAGAGGATAGCGCTGAAGCTTATTGAGACATTCAATTGATCTTTTTTGGCACATATGGTGCTTATTATGGTCAGGTTTAGCCTCACATATCGGCTAAACCCGACCAAATTCGGGGAAAACTGGTCACTTCATTCACATTTCAGATCGCTATCCACTGGGGGTGCGAGCTGAAATGCCAAGACTGGCAGACGATTGCGAACAACAATTCGCAATTCAATAGCGTCATCTAGTGGCTGCCAACAATTGAATACTGCTCATGGAAACTTAAAGTACATTGATACACAGGTACAATGACTACAGTATCTACAGGCTTACCTCTAATATACGTCTCAGTTTTCTAGACAATCGCACCGAGTTCTCATGCAGTCCGTCCCAAGCCTCAAACCTTTGCTCGCGAGTCTCCACAAAAGTGTTCCAGCAATAGAAATAATCTGGGAATAAGAGTCAGTAAGATAATAATTAGGGGATGCGGTCATTTGGTCTACTGCATTATGGTCGACAGTCATTAGGTCGAATCCATTAGGTCGACATGCTAAAAGGTCGACATGACTCTAGATTTTAGTTCGAAAGGTCATTAGTTCGACAGGTCATTAGTTCGACAAGGTCATTAGTTCGACATTGTCTATGTCGACATTCACAAGGTCGACATGGAGTTTTTCACTGTTTTTTGAGCCAACATGTGCCGACAGGCGGTATTTCATGCCCTACCATCCACTAGGGCGTGGTGGGAGAATAAAATAGTGTGCCGAGCGTAGCGAGGCACCGTGCCCGACGCATAGCGAGCGCAGCGAGCGATGCGAGGGGATGCAGTGCACTTTAAACTGTGTCCATGTCGACTGTGTTGACATTCAGGTAAAAAAACAGTGAAAAACCCCATGTCGACCTTGTGAATGTCGACATAGACAATGTCGAACTAATGACCTTGTCGAACTAATGACCTGTCGAACTAATGACCTTTCGACCTAGAATCATGTCGACCTTTTCCTATGTCGATCTAGAGTCATGTCGACCTTTTAGCATGTCGACCTAATGGATTCGACCTAATGACTTTCTACCATAATGCAATAGACCAAATGATCCCAACCCAATAATTAGGGATACAAGGTATGGTGATAGGGTGTACAAGTGTTCATCCAACTAGTGGCATCTTACCTTTGTAACTCATGACCCCCAGCCGCGCTCCTGCTCGCTGCAGTCTGCGCAGGCCCTCTGGCTCTGCGTTCCGCTCCTCACAAAAGTAAAGTCTAGCTGTGAAGATGCGGAGGCTGAGGTTCGGGTGGTTACGCAGAAAATCGGCAGTGCGCCGGGAACAGTCGCAGCAGGGGCTCCAAGAGCTAAACCAGGTGATGCGGAACGCTCTGTTCGGGTCAGGCCCCAGCCAGATAGACAGGTAGCGCAGGAACAGGATCTCAGCGTGGCATCCGCTTTTATTGCGCAGGTAGCCAAAGTCCATGGCGCAGGAAACGGAGCTGTACCGCCTCTTGACGATGTAACACAGGTACGTCTCATGCCGGCCTCGCGCCCAACGCAGGTTCTTGTAGTGGTACAGGAACTTATTGCGCTTCAGTAGGAGGCTAGGGGGAAATATAAAAGTAACAAGTTATATGCGTGCATTGCGGAACATGGGTGTGTGAGTGTGTGCGTGCGTGCATTGCAGAACAATAAGGATGTGTGTGTGTAGAGATAGGATGATTGTCAACGTATAGTTTTTACACAGTTCATACATCATGCATATGGTTCTGTTTATTTACATCTGCATTGGTACCCCCGAAACAACTTCCTGTATCGTTGCTTAATGCTGCTGTTGAGGATTCCAGACAATGGGGGGGGATAATGAAATATGAGGCCATCCAATTGGAGCCTGTCTTTGCAATAACACCTGAGATTTGGGAAAATCCGAGTTATAACCTTCTTATACAGTATATCATGTTATACAGATAGAGCCGGCCTCTTCCTTGCAGGGGCTGGCGATTCTATCGCCAGCGGCCGGCTCTCGCCAGGGGCAGGCGTGCAGGAGATGCTTGCGTGCCCCCCCCCCCCCCCCCCCCCCCGTGGCTACGGAGCTTTCTCCGCCGCCCGCCGCCTTCCCCGGTGCCCCTTGCCACCCCCGGTGCCCCTTGCCACCCCGCTGTCCACCCTAACCCTGCCCGTTTCCTTGAAGTGGAGACGGGCAGGGACCCCGCAGCGGCGCCGTCCTGAAACTGGGACGCGTGTGTGTGTGAGATGCACATGCCTCCCAGTCAGATGGAGCACCTCTGCGCAGAGACATGCTGGCGATCCCCGGCCAAGGATCAGAGGCTCTCCATCTGTATCATGCATACTTAGGATTAGGAAGACTATGGGGGTTATTCTGATTTGATCACTCTCTCGTGTGTTTGCATGGGGAGGAGCGATGTCTAGTATGCAGCTGCTTGGTGTGAGCGGAGCGTTGCAAACTGCTTGGCGAGGGTTCACGGTCATGGGAAAGCCCAGCGTTTCATGGGCGTGGGGTGTGTATGCATGTATGATTATAAAGTTGAACATTCAGGATGTCAGTGTGTTTTTTTTTTTAACACTGATCATGCTGTGGACTACAAGTCCATGCAGGCCCTTTATGGCTTGGAGAACCACAAGTCCCCAGCATGCAGGGGAGGATTGCTGGGACTTGTAGTTTCACAGCACAACCCAATGTTATTTTTATTTTATTTTTAACACAAAAATATTAGCAGGGGGGTCATCACTCCCCCCAGGGACCTTGTCTATGATATTTGTGCTGGGAGATATAGTAAAGGGATATAAAAAGTCTCTTCCGGCTGTGGCATCACTCTGCCAGCTGTTGGAGCCTGGTGGTGGTTCCAAAATACGGGGGGACCCGTATTATTATATATGTCCCCCCGTATTTGTGAAACCAGGACCGCCTCAAAGAGCCTGGGGCTGGTTATGCTCTTGGGGGACCTCAAGCTGGTTTTTTTTCTTGTTTCACTTTTGATGGAAACCTTTACTAAAATATTGCATCTTTCCATTACAAAAAAATCACCAGAAACGGCAAATGATTTGTTCTAAAAAAATATCACCCTATTAGATCTTGCCCTATATAATTTTGAAAAATATATATTTTCTGTAAATAATACTTTATACTAATTTCCATTAATTTAATCCTATATGTCAACTAAGCAGGCAGATATTAGATCATTTATAATCATTATGAATAAGCAGCAAAACAATTTGCATACCGTATATAAAGTTGTACTTTTCGTGTGTGTGTTTTATTTAACTATTTACATTGTGGTAGAAGTCCAAGTACCAGCATGCCCATTAATGCCCGGCATGCTGGGACTTGTGTTTCTCCAAGTCCCTGCATGTGGTGCAGGCTTGCTGGGACTTGTAGTTCATTAGTTGTTATTTTTTTCACTGTAATCAGCCCGGTGCTCACCACCCTGGGACACCAGGGACAGCCCCGGGCTTCAGGGGAGACTCCTTTATTGGGGGTGTCGCCACTCCCCCAGGGTCACTGCCCGGGCTGACCGGTCAGGAGGTGAATGATTTGGCCGCGGGACCTTATATAACAAGTGTCCCTTGGTATTACCCTGCTGGCTGGTTGGGCCCAGTGGTGGTTCTCAAAATACGGGGGATCCCTATTCATTTTTCCCCCTGTATGTTGGGAACAAGGACCGTCCGTGAGCCTGGTGCTGGTATTTAAAATTCTTGCGATCCCCTATGTCAATTGATCCCTGAATTTCTAGAACCAGGACCATCTCTTTTAGCCCGGGGGCTTGTTACGGCCGCCGTTTTTTTTAAAATGATGTATTTAATCATTCTATTTTTGTTACACACTGCAGCCTGCACGGATCTGCCAATTTATATTTGTATTTAGCGGCCGTGTATACAGCCATCAAAAACGAATCTGAACGGCCAAAAATACGGCCGCCTACGCCATTGGGGAAATATGAATCCGTAAATACGGTAAATCTGCCCTTTTTACGAATTGCATTTTCCAGAGAATACAGCTGATACAAGGGGAACTAACCCCAATTATGTAACCCAACTCAGCAGTACTGTAGTTACAGAGAACGGATCGCTACAACAGCACTCCCCATATAGTTACGGAATAGATCATAATGATATCTGAGGGAGCGTAGTACCGGGTGATTCCTGTCCGTATTAGTCACTTCGAAAAATCCCGCGGTCTGGAACTCCCAGTGTGAAAATATTAAATTCAATAACATTCATCGGATGCGGTATTCTGCTGACGGGTTCCGAAACTAAGACTCTGGTGTGAATGAAACGTCCAAAGTGTTTTCAATTTTAAGAGAACGCTGCGGTATGTAAATGAGCGAGTGTTTAGGTTCTGTGCATCGATGTTTTGTTTCTCTGAATCATTGGACTACGAAACATAGGGTATGGATCATAGGATAGACACCACTAGGTCGACATGCATAAAGGTCGACACCACTAGGTCGACATGCATGAAGGATGACATGACTGAAGGGCGACATGGGTTAAGGCAACAGGGTCATTAGGTCGACACGAGCATTAAGTCGACATGGGAAGGTCGGCAGTCAAAAGGTTGACATGGGGGGGGTTGTCCCGATCTTCGACACAGTCGACGTGGACACTGAAACAGCACTGCGTCCGCTCGCCATGCTTTGGGCACACTATTTTATTCTCCCACCACGCCCTAGTGGATAGTCGGACATAAAATACCGCCTGTCGGCACATGTCGGCTTGGAAAAAAAAAAGACTGCATGTCGACCTTTTGACTGTTGATCTACCCCATGTCGACCTAATGCCTGTGTCGACTGAATGACCCTGTCGACCTAACCCATGACGAGCTTCCTGCGTGTTGAACTTCAGTCATGTCGACCTTCATGCATGTCGACCTAGTGGTGTCGACCTACTGCAGGTAGATGTAGTGGCCGTATCCCGAAACATAGGCACAGATACTGTATAGGTAATATAGAAATGATGTATAATCCAATAATGTATAGTAAAGTAGTATATATAATAATAATAACAATGGGGCAGATGTATTAAGCCTGGAGAAGAGATACACTGGAGATAAAGTAAAAGGAGATAAAGCAGCAGCCAATCAGCTCCCAACTGTCATTTTCAAACACAGTTCATTGGCTGGTGCTTTATCTCCTTTCACTTTATCTCCAGTTTATCCCTTCTCCAGGCTTAGTACATCTGCCCCATTGTGCTGATAATAAACACGCACCTATCACTATCCAACAATTCAAACATGTAAAAGAATCAACAGAATGTAGAGACTTTGCATCTTACATACTAGATCTTGTCATTTGATGCAGATTATTTGTTATATCCCTATTACAACTTCCACAGGTCACTGACATACGGTACATCCACAGTTATACGTCAGGAGGCGGCTGATATACGTAGCACTAATAACGCTTGTATGACTGATAAACATATATAACGTATTACTCATAATATAACTGACACACCGTTACCTGCATTCATGGTCCCATTGTTTCTGTGGGCTGTAGTGTCCGTGGACTTAGAGGGCTACCCAGTATAATATATACACATCACACATATATATATACTAACAATCTCATGTCTTGCGATCGCTGAAGCGTAATAAGGCTTCAATATGAGTCACTAACAAATAGCACTGAGGAAAGTTCCATTTCAGCGATAGTTGTAAGTTAATGCTCACGCTGAGATGTTTTACTACATCGTAGAACAATGAGTAAGAACAGGAGACAGAGAGGGACAGACACTCAGAGCGATACTGGGGTAAGGGTCTCACCTGTCCATTTCTGGAGCTTTCCACCGCGTATCTGAGTCACAGCGGCACTTGCAGCATCATTTAAATACCCCCCGGTTACGTCACTCCCCCCCCTCGTGTCGTGTTCAACGGTCAACAAAATTCAAATCTGTTCATAGAGCATCCTAGAGCCTGCTCACCCTGTGCTCAGTTCCTCCTACTACTCTCACTCCATCTACTCTCCACAGTGACGTGCTGAACGTATACACAGTTTATATACCAAGCGCACATTGTGCATGACGCACTTCACCTAGGTTCTGTACCAGTGCGGCTTGATGGTCCAACCGATGTTTATCAAGCATTCTTCTATGCTGTTCTATAATGCTTTGCAAACTAGAAGCGCGCGTAGTTGGGCATGCGATCATACCACCTATTGTCCGCATTTGTGATTGCTAAAAACTGCGATGCAATCAGCTGCGACTGCAGCCTGAGTAAGTCTGACCGTACTCAGACTAGCAATCGCAAGAGGCCTTGCAATGCCAACGGAACTGCGTTCATGATGCACTACGTGGCCATGCCACGTCCGGGAAATAGGGGTGTTACTCCGCATCTGTGCGATAAATTGTAGTATTGTATACACAATGAATGTGTCATCCAACGTGATTCGCGGGCCCATCAGTCGAATGTCACATTGCTAGATATGTGCTGCACATAATTTTTATCAGCAATGCGGGTGGCAGGAGCGGTGGTGGTTTTGCAGAGCGGGCTGCAGGAGCGCTGTGCAGGAGGGCTGCTTGCAGCGGGTGGCAGAATTTTAGAAATTTTTTTTTTTCAAAAGACTGGGCGGCCCTCCAATCATAGGGTCGTCTAATGTTTTAAAATGTTTTTTCAAATTCTGCCACCCGCCACTGACTACCGCCGCACGCCAGCCGTGTGGCGGCCCAAACCGCTACACTGCCGCCTGCCGCCAGCTCTCTTCCAGCACCACAGGTGGCATGTGACATCATGTGCTGGAAAAAAAGCACTTGAGCACCATAAGATGTGATGGGGCATCACATCTGATCGCATATGTGTGTGGGCACCATTTGCGCAAATGACCCCCCTCCCCCCAGTTTTTTAGGAAACAACCATGACTTGAATGTCTTAGGAGAGGGGGAGGCCCATTTGCAGCCTCCTCAGCCGGGCCCCCTTCTCTCTGCTGGGAGCTCTAGCGCTCAGACCCGACTGCACATGCACGTACCTCCGCTCTGCTGTGGAGTCTGAGCACTAGCGCACCATTTTTCTGCAGCACTCCTCAGGGTAAGTATTACCGCAATGTGTGCAGTGTTCGTGGTGTGGGCCTCCCTGGGACACCGGCCCGTGTGCAGCACACACACTGCACCCATTACCAAACATGGGAGGGTGTGGGGTGGTCTGCTCTGGGTGCCGGACAGGGTCCCGACAGTCGGGATCCCGACAGTCATTTACCCGACATGGGGATCCCGACTGTTAAAACACTGACATATGGGGTCCCGACGGCCACCTGCTATTCTCCCTTGTGGGGGTACATGACCCCCATAGAGGGAGAATAGAATAGGTGGCGAGTGCAGGGAGCCACCAAGGGGCTTTGTTGCTCTCGCCATGCTGTCTGAGTCTGGCCAGTTGCGATCCCGATGTCGGGCTAATGACTGTCGGTGTCGGACCCCTGTACCACACACGCCTGCTCTGTGCTCTCATACTGGTTTGTCTCGTGATGTAATCAAACCTCTACCAGGTGGTGCAGACTAAAGTATTGTTTTGGAGGACTTGAACTGATGACCTCAGTGCTGTGAGGCAGCGATGCCAACCACTATGCCAACTGTGCTACCAACAGTTGGTTACCCACCTACCAACGTCTCAGCATTCGTTAATAGTAGGGATGTCTGAGAGGTGTGTAAGGTGCATCTTGGGCAGTTTGATGAAATGTGCTGAGGCTTAAGGGACGTTTCTTGATTAACCAATAGGCTGGGGCCCCTCTGTCCCGTCACTGCCCAACCACCTTATGTCAGTCCGGGGTGATAGGGGATATACAGGTAATATCAGCTCTTCTCATTTTATAGTCTGTGTTGGAACAATAACACCGAAGGCCCACCGAAGATATTGGCATCAATCATGTTCAGAAAGGGGCTTCTGAATGATATTGATGGCAATATCTTCTAGTGTGTATGCCAGTGGTTCTCGACCTCGGTCCTCAGGACCCCCACACAGCGCATGTTTTCCACGTCTCCACACAGAATCTCAGGTGAAATAATTAGCTCCACCTGTGATCTTTTAAAATGTGTCAGGGCCACCCGGAAAATGTGCACTGTGTGGGGGTCATGAGGACCAAGGTTGAGAACCACTGGTTTATGCCTAATCTTTAACAATGTGCCCCCCCCCCCTTTCCCTCGTTCATTGTCAAAGATATTGACATCTTACGGACATGCAGGTCAATCTGCCAATATTGCTCATGCTATTTGCACTCAGTGTTCAGTGTGGATGGATGCACAATATCTTTCATGATCAGCTCAAGGGAAATTGTTCACATGGGGGAGTGGGGACCCCCTATTAAAGGGGTCCTCCCCCAGGCTTCACCCATCCAGGGCTGAAGCCCGGGACTGTCCCCGGCACCCATGGGAGGTAGGTGCCGGGCTGATCGCTTTGTGTAAAAAGTAGAAAAAAACATTGGGTTGTGCTGCGGAACAACAAGTCCAAGCAAGTTTCCACCACATGCAGGGACTTTGAGAACTACAAGTCCCAGCATGCAGGGCATTAAAGGGCCCACTGGGACTTGAAGTCCCACAGCATGACCAATGGTAAAACACACACACACCCCCAGAGCAATATAACTTTAATAACATACATTCATACACACATTCACACATGCATGCAAACATATATACTCACCTTGCAACACACTCCCCCGCAAGTCGTTCCCCTTGTCCAGTAGTAGTCACTGGGATTTTCCTCAGCCAATCAGGGCTGAGCTCCAGAGGAGTTCCCCACCTGATTGGATGTAGCTGGCTCCATTTCCCTCGGTCTGGGGAAGAGCCACACCTGACTATACACAGATACGGCTCTTCAAGTGCGGGGTTCGGGAACAGCATTTTTTTTAACCCCTTGGACTACTACTGGACAAGGGGACCAACCAGCGGGGGAGTGTGTGTGGCACGGTGAGTATCTATGTTTGCATGTGTGAATGCATGTATGCATGTATGTTATTAAAGTAATTCTTCTCTGGGTGTGTGTTTTTATCATTGGTCATGCTGTGGGACTACCACCCCATACCTCCCAACTTCCGTCCGGATGAAATAGGGACACTCGCGCGGGCCCGAAAAGGGGGCGGGGCGTATGCAAATGAGGGCGCGGCTTATGCTAATTAGCCGCGACCTCATTTTCATACGAGAATAGACGCTGTGCGCATGCGCACAGCGTCTATTCTACTAGATTGGGGGGTCTCCCAACTGCCACCCCCCGCAGCGGGACAATGCCTGCCGCGGGTGGGACGTCGGGACAGGACCCGAAAATCGGGACTGTCCCGACGGAATCGTGACAGTTGGGAGGTATGCCACCCAGGGGTGCTGGGGAAAGCCCTGGGCTTCAGCCCTGGATGGGTGTAGCCTGGGAGGGTGCCCTCTCCCTCGTGGCCCCCGTCCAGGACTGACCTGGACGGGGGCCACGGTTGGTTATGCTCGGAAGGGGGGGGGGGGGCGGCACATTCAAACCCTGTTACATTTCATCCCAAGAGTCTGTTGTTTGTGAGATCAGCAGCGCACAAACCTTCTGGTCTGTGGGTCTGATTTCCCGACACTGAAAGTTTGTACCTCGCGCCGGGTGCGCTCATAGGACAAACAGTCGCCGCCTTTTCTTTACAGATCTAACTCACTTTCTCTGCAAACTAAAAATAGGAAGCCACAAGCAGCTGGCAGGCGTGTGTTGTGCATTCTGCAGAGAAGGGGTGGGGGTGGGGGGTGCAGGGACTCGTGTCTGTAATTGCAGAGGGGAACAGATACAGGGGCACAGGAGTGGCCAATGCTGGAGTCATGCGGGGTATTGGGGGAATGGGCACGATTTTGAAGTCTTTGTGGATTTAGAAGATCGCCGCCGGTCCCCCTCAACGCCCCCCTAACCCTGCCCGTCTCCCTGAAGCTGAGACGGGCAGGTACCCGCTGCACTGCCGTCGCCAGACTGGGATGCGCGTGCGTGTGAGATGCACGCGTGTCCCAGTCCCTATCGCCGGCGCTCGCCAGAGAAGGGGATCTGGCGGGCGCCGGGCAAGGATGAGCCCGGCTACATCTGTAGTTACACCCTTGGTGGTAGCCATCTTTCCACAATCTGCGTGAGTGCAGTGGACTCTGAGTGCTCTAGTGCTCACACTCCACACCAGCAGCAATATGAAAAACACCCCAAAATTGTCTGCCGCACCATTTTTTACGGAGATCCGCGCATGCGCAGTAGGGTTTGAGCAAGCTCGTGCTCCGACCGTCCTGCTCCCGTCAGAGAGGAGGGGGCCGGTCGGAGGGGGCTGCACACAGGCCTCCTCCCCCATGCTTGAGGGCACGTAATGCACTGATAGATGTGGGCTGGGGCTGCAGAGGCGGCTGTGTGGGCGAGGACAGCAGCGACATGCACACAAACATGTAGCAGGTGCGCGGATGTGTGCATTGTGTTGACAGTTTGTTGTGTGCAAGGACGGGGTCTGGGGGATGTGAAAGTGAGACGGGGGCTGTTGTTTTGCACTTTCATCAGGCATTGAGAAAATACAGAGTCATTGTTAGACATCATTCACAGAGTGAGCGCCAGTGATGTAACTGATCATACGATATTACAGCTCCTGATAGCTGGAGAATGATTGGGACGTGTTACGTTGCGCACATGAGCGGACCTGCAATGATCGCTGTAGCTGAGCGCAGTCACTAAGGCGTCCTCGCGCCTCACCGGTAACTTCTGGAGTCGCTGTCTATTTCCATAACCTGCTTTTTCCGATACTCCCAGAAAACAGCCAGTTCCTGTCAGTCAACCTCCAGCCGCTATGCGTTTACAATCCACACACATAGGCCCTCATTGTGATTAGCAATAGTCCCCCGTACGTTCCGATGATGAAGCCCTGCGTAAGCGCATGTGCAAGGCTTCTGTGCGGGCACCTTCGGAGACTTGCACCATCTCCGTAGCGCTCGCACGGAGGGGGGGGCGGGGGTTTGCAGGCGCGTAGGGTGTACCAATGGAAAAAACTGGGTGCGCACAGGAAATCACTGGGCATACCCTTGCGAACGCGGGTGGGCACCTGGCTTCCGCGGGCGGCTGACCTAACCGGACGTCAGCTGGCTGTCCATTTCTCGGACCAGGACACCTCCAGTCGGGCTCGCGCATGCGCTATGTGTACAATACATATGCACAATAATTTGACAATATTTCGGCCTACGAATTTGCAGAACAGCGATTAACTCTGAATTGTGCTCTTCATACGGTGTTCTTCTGCTTTATATGGGAGATGGGACAGTCCTACAAAAATCCGAAAGATATAGGCTAGACCGGACTTTCCCAAAATGTGTCCCTAAAGGGGTGTACACACGGAGCAAATTTGTGCTATTTTCTAAGCAATCTGACTAGATTGCTTAGAAAGTAAGCACAGATCTCTCCGTGTGTATGCTCCGAGAGATTAAATATCTCTTGCTAACTAAGTCAGTGCATGCAGTCCCAATCTAGTTAGATTGCTTAGCACATGACTGCAAATCTCTCTGTGTGTACAGAATGAGAGATACTGATCGCAATCTCTCATTCTGAACAACTACCTGGCCTTTTTTTGCTTAAGCAAAATTGCAAAGAAAAATTGCTTAGCAAAATTGTTTAGCACAAATCACTGCCTGTGTATGTGCTCTGCATGGGAGATCTTGACACCAGCAATATTGCTTAGCAAAATTGCTTAGCAAAATTGCTTAGCACAGATCTCTACGTGTGTATGCCCCTTTACAGTCCATGGTTTAAGAATTCCCATGCTTGAATCCAGATGGTTACATCAAAGTGACTGCAGTATTATTTACGCCATCTAGACTGTAATGTTGGAGTTTGGGAAACTCTGGGTTTAAAACAAGGACCAAACACTCAATCTCCAGGCTCTGTTTAAAAATTTCTTACAAAGTATTGTGCTACTGCGCTTACTCCAGTCTTCCAGCTCTTCAGGGAGGCTTCATGACCTATTCCAAGATGGCCGCTAAGATTTTTACTGAACATATTCAGGGCCCATCTAGTTTTGACTGGAAGACAATGAGATGGATCACACTGTACCTGTCTCTAATGCGCAACATTGCAGATCAGCGATCAGGCGCTATATGTACCCTCATATGCCCCCCCATCAAATTGCACCTTCCCATAATGTACTGTATTAATTGCGGCACAAAACAGCATATGCACTAAGGTGAGTATTGATGAATATGCCCCTTGTCATTTTTATTCAATTTTATAAAGTTAGTAAGATCTACTGTACTTGTTCAAGAAAATACACTGATAAATGTCAGGGTGTGTTCATGTATTGTGTTTTACACATTCCTCCGTGTAAGTGGCCACGAGAAACCTTATGTAAAAGGTATGTAGCTACATTGTGCCTTATACCTAATGCAGGCAAATGCCACTGATCATCCCATCTCTTATATATTTGGCTACATCTGTCACTCAAAGTGTGTCTGACCCTCTAACGCTGGGTGGAGCCTCTGACTCACATGACAAACCAGCCCAGTGAGCCCACAGTCATAGGAGGGACACATTGCTCTGCTCCTGCACTTTCCTTTTAATGTATGATTGCCATCACCTGTGTTGAAGCACCTTTCCTATCAATTAACCTGTTCAACACAGATGGAGGTAATCATACATTAGGAAGAAAGTCCAGCGGCAGAGCATTGTGTCCCTCCTGGCATGGGTCATGTTGGGAGGTATGCACAGTGCCAGACACCCTCTGCCTCCCCATGTTACCCAGCAAAGACACAGCTACTCACCAGACACAACAGGTGAGCGCCCCCCCTCCCACGATTCGCGCGCTCCCCCGCGAACCCCTACCCACGATTTGCGGCAACCCCAGCCCCCACGACCCCCCCTCCGGCGATTCGGGGCACCCCACCCCCCCGCGTCCCCCCCCTTCTGCGATTCACTGCAACCCCCCGCGCCCATCCCCCCTGCACCCCCCGCGACCCTCCCGTGATTCGCGGCACCCCCCCCTCCCGTGATTCACGGCAAACCCCCCGGCCCCGCGACCCCCCCTCCGGCGATTCGCTGCAACCCCCGCGCCCACCCCTCCTGCAATTCGCAGCACCCACCCCCGCGATCCCCCCTCCCCCAATGCATGGCACACACACACACCCCCCGCCACCCCCCCTCCCGTGGACACCCCCCACCACCACCCCCCCAGCCGCCGCGATTCACAGCAACCCCAGGATCAAATGGCACATGCAAAACACTGACACGGCTATGGTCAATGATGAAAAAGGTTGACATGAGTTTTTGAAGATTTATTTTTCATTTTAAGAATGTTTTCATATTCATTCTCATGTGTATACATGGTCACCAATGAAGTGCCACACTTATGTCAACATTTAATGTGTTGACCTTTCTGTGTTGATTTTTTCTTGTGGCGATTTGTGGCACCCCAGCAACCCCCTCCCGTGATTCGCGGTACCCCCCCCACGCGACCCCCCTCCCGCGATTCGCGTCACCCACCCCCCACGACCCCCCCCTCCCGCAATTCGCGGCACCCCCCGCGCCCCCCCCCCCTGCGCAATTCGCAGACACCCCCCACCTCCCTCCCCCCCCCATTCACGGCAACCCCACGATTAAATGGCACATGCAAAACACTGGCACGGCTATGGTCGACAATGAAAAAGGTTGACATGAGGTTTTGAAGATTTATTTTTCACTTTTTGAATGTTTTCATATTCATTCTCATATGTCGACATGGACACCAATGAAGTGCCACACTTATTTCAACATTTACATGTGTTGACCTTTCTGTGTTGATTTTTTCTTGTGGCGATTTGCGGCACCCTCCCGGGATTTGCAGCACACCCCCCACAATTCGCGGCACCCCCAGCGACTCCCGCGATTCGCGGCCCCACCCCGTGACACCCCCCCCTCCTGCGATTCGCTGCACCCTGCGACCCCCCCTCCCACGATTCGCGCCAACCCCCCGCAACCCCCCCTCCCGCGGTTCGCGGTACCCCCCCTACCGCGATTTTCCCCGACCCCCCCTCCTTTCATTGCGGCAACCCCCCGCCCCCGCGACCCACCCTCCCACGATTCACTGCAACCCCCCGCGCCCCCCCTCCCACGATTCGCGGCACCCACACCCCCCGCGACCCCCCCTCCCGCAATTCACGGCATCCACCCACGACCCATCCTCCCGTGATTCGTGGACACCCCTCACCTCCTCCCTCTCTCCCTCCCCCCCCGCGCATGATTCACGGCATCCCCAGGATTAAATGGCACATGCAAAACACTGACACGGCTATGGTCGACAATGAAAAAGGTTGACATGAGTTTTTGAAGATTTATTTTTCTTTTTTTGAATGTTTTCATATTCATTCTCATGTGTCGACATGGACACCAATGAGGTGTCACACTTATGTCAACATTTACATGTGTTGACCTTTCTGTGTTGATTTTTTCTTGTGGCAATTTTTTTCCAGTGACAACTATGTGCACGTCAACCTAGACATCATCAACCAATTCTTTGTATAATATATAACACCTGTTCTGTTTTACTGTAGGTGCTTTAAGTCAGATCTTTTACTGCTACTATTACTGTTTATGTAAATGCATTCTGAATGACAGCAACATCCTACCATCCTTCTACAAGAATATATAACCAACTAGGTTGATTCATCGCGCCCCGTGCCCCCCCTCCCGCAAATCGCGGACCCCCCGCGCACCCCCCTCCCGCGATTCACGCCCCCCTCCCACGATTCATGTCACCCCCGCGCACCCCCCTCCCGCAATTCGCAACCCCCCCTCGCGCGATTCACGCCCCCTCCCGCGCTTTGCGGACCCACGCCATCTCCCGCGATTTGCGGACACCTGCGCCCCCTCCCTCCCTTGATTCACAGCACCCCCGTGCCCCTCCCGCGATTCACGGCACCCCCGTGCCCCTCCCGCAATTCACGGCACCCCTAAGCCCCTCTTTAGTCCCCCGTATACTCACACACCCCTATCACTACCCAGCTTCCTGCTCTCCTGAACCGTAACTTCCACCACTGGGGAGTCGCTGATGCTGTTTTGCCCACATGCCCCTATCATGCCTCATAGCCCAGCCCCCTGCTCTCATGCACCCTAACTCCCACCCAGTAGGAGGAGACACTGACTCAGGGCCACCATCCTGTACTGCCACGCTGGACCCTCACCCACTGGCAGAAACTGCACAGTATCTCCCACCCTCCTCTTTAGTCCACCTTATGCCCACACACCCCTATCACTACCCAGCCTCCTGTTTTCCTGTGTCGTGACCTCCGCCAGTGGGGAGCCGCGGACTCAAAAACACCCTATTATACTATTGCACACACACACCTAAACAACACGCACGCACACACAGCACCCCCCCACACCCACAAATGTCACTGTACCCTCCACATTATCAATGTACATCTTACTCTGTAACCGCTTTTTAATTAAACAAAACAATACACACCCCCTTCCACATCATATGCTCTCTCTTTAACACATTTCACCTATAACTGAAGTTGCAATACAGGCCATCTTTCATACAATTCTAACCATCTTTCTCATATACAAATGTTCACAAATTAAGGGGGCGCAGCCCCCTACGACGGTGTGAAGAGCGCCCGTAGGGCGCGATGAATCACCTAGTTAGGATGTATTTATCTCTGATTTCTTTCTTTTTTTCCCCAAATTTTTTTTCTACAGCTGCATAATATGGGCAAGGTGCAATCAGGGAGATTTCTACACTCTACAGGGAGAAAGGGAGATCATTAGTATTTTAAGGAGTCAACTATGCTGTTATCATATCTCGCCCTACTTATTTATTATTGCAGACTCGGCTAGTTCTCCTTCAGTCCTGCTACGGGGACAAGCAAGGAACACGGACATCAGTTGCCCTATAGAGCGCTACAGAGTATGCTGGCACTATAGAAATAAAATAACTAATTAAAACACGATAAAAAAAACTAATAAAACTAACTATATCTTCCTGCAAATAGTCCCTGCTTATCAATCATTTTGCAAATAAATCCTCTTTGCGACCGCCATTGCAATACCATCGGGGCACATGCGCAGTGTGACACATACGCAGACCGCCAATAATTGCTCAACTGTGACAAAAATAAGTAGCGCTAAAGGCCATACAGTGTCTATAAATATATAAAAGGCTAAATCTTTCTGGGTATGGGTCATAAGGTCAACTCAAGTAAGGTCAACTCAAGGAAGGTCAACTCAAGGAAGGTCAACTCAAGTAAGGCCAACTCAAGTAAGGTCAACTCAAGTAAGGTCAACTAAGTAAGGTCAACTCAAGTAAGGTCAACTCAAGGAAGGTCAACTAAGTAAGGTCAACTCAAGGAAGGTCAACTCAAGTAAGGTTGACCACTGAAGGTAAACAGGGCTAGGTTGCCACCTGAAATAGGTCAACATAACTAAGGTCAACAGGGTTGGAAGGTTTGACACAAGCATTAGTTCAACAATGGGAAGGTCGACCGGCAAAAGGTTGTCGTGAGCTGTTTACGTTTTTTGGCCCGAATGTCGACATGGACACCGTCTCAGTGTACCGCGTCCCCTCGCTGTGCTCAACATGCTTTGGACACTATTATATTCTCCCACCACACCGTAGTGGATGGAAGGGTGTAAAATACGGCATGTGGCTCAATAAAAAATGAAAAATGTCGACCTTTTAACTGTTGACCGTTGTCGACCTAATGTATGTGTCGACCTTCCAACCCTTTCGACCTACTTCAGGTGTCAACCTAAGCCCTGTCGACCTTCAGTGGTCGGTTCGATCCAATGTATGTTGACCTTAATTGAGTCAACCTAGTGACCGTTTTCCAGCCTCCTCACCTCGGAGGTGAAGTACCGCCAGTGGCCACTAGAGGCCACTCATCGGACCAAATTACTGCTTAACAGAAAGTAAAAGCAAAATAATCTGTTTCAAACTTGGTAAAGACAGAGATTGGAGGTAGGAGCGGATAGGGACTGAGCCGTCATTCGGGCAGGCTTTTGACTAGTATAGCATATAAAGTATACAATGAATTATCAGAGATGTTTAGTAATTGAGGCCACAACTAGGTTCAGTAAATGTCTTTATATTGCAATCATTACATCATTACATATGTTGGGTAACAGCGGCCCGGATATAGTGAGAGGAACATGCCTTGCCCTGCATAGTGCCCATATCTCTCTTTTGCCATACCGAGCACTATGCAACTCCTCCCCGGCATTGGTGCCCATGAAGTCTCATTGATATGCCTCCTCCTCCAATGCCGTGCTGCTGTATTTCCCAAGTAACCAATTATAATCCATATATGGGTTCTGTGTGTGACTGGGTGATGGGAATAAGGGAGTGTACGTAGGTTAGGGGTGTGACAGTATTGGTCTAGATTCGGTGTTCTGGAGTCTGGGGCACACGATTGGTGCGGATAATATTGGGGGATATAACTGAAGTGGTCTTTATTGAAGTCTCAGTTTCCGGCGCTCTCTGTGGGAACAGCCTCGGGAGGCGGGCGCGGCGGGAGTCCGGCTAGTTGGCGGCACTTCTCCTCTGCGCAGACGGGTTCACGGGGCAGCATGGAAGAAGAGAGGAAGGAGATTGAGATGATGGAGCTGGCAGTAAATTCACCCATTCACCTACCTCATACCCCACCCGTTCCACCCACCCACACAACCCCCCTCTTATTGAATGTTCACAGTCACCTTGCATGATCTCATCTTCTTTACACATAATCCGTGTGCAGATCTCCTTGTTCACCATGTACACGCGTCGCACGCTGAAAGTAGAGTAGGCGGAGTAAGTAAGAAGCGGAGGCAGACAGCATTAACCCCTTCCCTGCGCAGGACGACTGGAGCCCACCCTCCCCATGTACTGTACCTTATGGGAAGGATCAGGGCAATGTCTCCTTCCCCAGGGCAAAGCATGATATCAGGCACTTTATTCTTAGGGATTCCATTGCTCCATCGATGATTTAAAATCATCGATGGTTGATGTTGAATAGTTTTGCCATCAATGGGGGAGAAAGAGATGGTTCCTACCATCGATGTCACAGCATAACTAAATAGGACACGGAGCATAGCTCCACCCTGGACACCTGGTAAGCCCCGCCCCAGGCTCTGATTGGCCCAGAGGCCAGTCAGTCAGAGAAAATAAATCGATAGTTTGAATCATTGATGGTCATCTATTACATGTTATGGTGCCATCGATGACATCTAAAATCTTACCATCGATGGTGAACACAACAATAGCCATCCCTACTTATTCTGTGACTTAACTTACATCGAAGGGATTGGGGCAATGTCTCCTTCCCCAGGGGCAGAGCGCAAATTAAATGGCCAATACACAGTGAGAGATCTCATATGGGAAGGAGCAGGAAAATGTCTTCATAAGTTTCAAGAGGGCAAGTAGAACCCACTATACATCCCCCAGGAGAGGAACACGCTGTGTAACATCTGTAACGGTGTCCTGCTTTTTAAGGACATGGACACTGCTGAGACGTTTCATGCTGAACGCCACTTATGTTATACAGGTTTGTCACCATAGCATTTGTACTAGTGGTGCATATGTATAATGGCTGCCGGGTATACGGGTCCATCACACATGCCAGCCATCCAGAGAGAGCTTAAGACAGGCAGGAGAGCACATGCACCTGGTCTCCGGAAACATGGCACATGGGCACACTAGTGTTCCTTCTAGGAACAGGATCGGGCAGGGGCAGCGTCAAGGGGGCGGACCGGGCCCGCTGACATCACTGTTCTGGGCGGTCCCAGGCCACAGACGTCACAAAAGGGGAGTGCCCGGGCCACGCCGTGACGAAAAGGGGCGGACCCGGCATTCCCGAAGGCTCTGCACTGCCGGAGAAGCGCCGGGCATTACTATCTACTGTGGCACTGGGCTTCCCAGGTACCACCAGAGGAGTAGGAGGCAGGCTGTTTGAGCAGAGGGGTAGGGCGCATTTTGCCCTTTAAAAATGGGGCAGGGCGCAGCGCCCAGCTAAAACAGCCTAGCGGGAACACTACACATGTTTTGGTGTTCCCTATAGAGTAGTTACATATGACCACGTGTGTGGTACAGTGCACAGTACATACCTCGTGACGCACAGGTAGCTGATGCACTGCTTGACTGGTTTCTGCACGGAGTATATCCGGGTGCAGGGATACTGGACCTCTTTACAGTCTGCAACAAGACACATCCCGCGTTATAGATCGTTAGTATTTTCCTTTCAATTAGTGCCTTTATATTATAGCTTCCAGAGACTCCAAACCGTCTATATACTCACTGCCAGAAGAACATGTCACTTATATATTATGTATATACTCACCACGGGGGCAGGTATCACTATTATATATATACTGACCACCGGGGGGCAGGTATCACTGTTATACTATCTGTATACTGACCACTGGAGGCAGGCGTCACTGTTATACTATCTGTATACTGACCACCGGGGGCAGGTGTCACTGTTATACTATCTGTAAACTGACCACCGGAGGCAGGCGTCACTGTTATACTATCTGTATACTGACCACCGGAGGCAGGCGTCACTGTTATACTATCTGTGTACTGACCACCGGGGGCAGGCGTCACTGTTATACTATCTGTATACTGACCACCGTGGGCAGGCGTCACTGTTATACTATCTGTATACTGACCACCGGAGGCAGGCGTCACTGTTATACTATCTCTATACTTACCACCGGGGGCAGGTGTCACTGTTATACTATCTGTAAACTGACCACCGGAGGCAGGCGTCACTGTTATACTATCTGTATACTGACCACCGGAGGCAGGCGTCACTGTTATACTATCTGTATACTGACCACCGGGGGCAGGTGTCACTGTTATACTATCTGTATACTGACCACCGGGGGCAGGCGTCACTGTTATACTATCTGTATACTGACCACGGGGGGCAGGCGTCACTGTTATACTATCTGTATACTGACCACTGGAGGCAGGTGTCACTGTTATACTATCTGTATACTGACCACCGGAGGCAGGCGTCACTGTTATACTATCTGTATACTGACGTCCGGAGGCAGGCGACACTGTTATACTATCTGTGTACTGACCACCGGGGGCAGGCGTCACTGTTATACTATCTGTGTACTGACCACCGGGGGCAGGCGTCACTGTTATACTATCTGTATACTGACCACCGTGGGCAGGCGTCACTGTTATACTATCTGTATACTGACCACCGGAGGCAGGCGTCACTGTTATACTATCTCTATACTTACCACCGGGGGCAGGTGTCACTGTTATACTATCTGTATACTGACCACTGGAGGCAGGTGTCACTGTTATACTATCTGTATACTGACCCCCGGAGGCAGGCGTCCCTGTTATACTATCTGTATACTGACCACCAAGGGCAGGCGTCACTGTTATACTATCTGTATACTGACCACCGGGGGCAGGCGTCACTGTTATACTATCTGTATACTGACCACCGGGGGCAGGCGTCACTGTTATACTATCTGTATACTGACCACCGGGGGCAGGCGTCACTGTTATACTATCTGTATACTGACCACCGGGGGCAGGCGTCACTGTTATACTATCTGTGTACTGACTACCGGGGGCAGGCGTCACTGTTATACTATCTGTATACTGACCACCGGGGGCAGGCGTCACTGTTATACTATCTGTGTACTGACCACCGGGGGCAGGCGTCACTGTTATACTATCTGTATACTGACCACCGTGGGCAGGCGTCACTGTTATACTATCTGTATACTGACCACCGGAGGCAGGCGTCACTGTTATACTATCTGTATACTGACCACCGGAGGCAGGTGTCACTGTTATACTATCTGTATACTTACCACCTGGGGCAGGCGTCACTGTTATACTATCTGTATACTGACCACCGGGGGGCAGGTGTCACTGTTATACTATCTGTATACTGACCACCGGGGGGCAGGTGTCACTGTTATACTATCTGTCTACTGACCACCGGGGGCAGGCGTCACTGTTATACTATCTGTATACTGACCACCGGGGGCAGGCGTCACTGTTATAGTATCTGTATACTGACCACCGGGGGCAGGCGTCACTGTTATACTACCTGTATACTGACCACCGGAGGCAGGCGTCACTGTTATACTATCTGTATACTGACCACCGGGGGAAGGCGTCACTGTTATACTATCTGTATACTGACCACCGGGGGCAGGCATCACTGTTATACTATCTGTATACTGACCACCGGAGGCAGGCATCACTGTTATACTATCTGTATACTGACCACCGGAGGCAGGCGTCACTGTTATAGTATCTGTATACTGACCACCGGAGGCAGGCATCACTGTTATACTATCTGTATACTGACCACCGGGGGCAGGTGTCACTGTTATACTATCTGTATACTGACCACCGGGGGCAGGTATCCCTGTTATACTATCTGTATACTGACCTCCTGGGGGGCAGGTATCACTGTTATACTATCTGTATACCGACCTCCTGGGGGCAGGCATCACTGTTATACTATCTGTATACCGACCACCGGGGGCAGGCGTCCCTGTTATACTATCTGTATACTGACCACCGGGGGCAGGCGTCACTGTTATACTATCTGTATACTGACCATCGGGGGCAGGCGTCACTGTTATACTATCTGTATACTTACCACCGGAGGCAGGCGTCACTGTTATAGTATCTGTATACTGACCACCGGGGGCAGGCGTCACTGTTATACTATCTGTATACTGACCACCGGGGGCAGGCGTGACTGTTATACTATCTGTATACTGACCACCGGGGGCAGGCGTCACTGTTATACTATCTGTATACTGACCACCGGGGGCAGGCGTCACTGTTATACTATCTGTATACTGACCACCGGGGGCAGGCGTCACTGTTATACTATCTGTATACTGACCACCGGGGGCAGGCGTCACTGTTATACTATCTGTATACTGACCACCGGGGGCAGGTCTCCCTGTTATACTATCTGTATACTGACCACCGGAGGCAGGCGTCACTGTTATACTATCTGTATACTAACCACCGGGGGAAGGTGTGACTGTTATACTATCTGTATACTGACCACCGGGGGCAGGCGTCACTGTTATACTATCTGTATACTGACCACCGGGGGCAGGCGTCACTGTTATACTATCTGTGTACTGACTACCGGGGGCAGGCGTCACTGTTATACTATCTGTATACTGACCACCGGGGGCAGGCGTCACTGTTATACTATCTGTGTACTGACCACCGGGGGCAGGCGTCACTGTTATACTATCTGTATACAGACCACCGTGGGCAGGCGTCACTGTTATACTATCTGTATACTGACCACCGGAGGCAGGCGTCACTGTTATACTATCTGTATACTGACCACCGGAGGCAGGTGTCACTGTTATACTATCTGTATACTTACCACCGGGGGCAGGCGTCACTGTTATACTATCTGTATACTGACCACCGGGGGGCAGGTGTCACTGTTATACTATCTGTATACTGACCACCGGGGGGCAGGTGTAACTGTTATACTATCTGTCTACTGACCACCGGGGGCAGGCGTCACTGTTATACTATCTGTATACTGACCACCGGGGGCAGGCGTCACTGTTATAGTATCTGTATACTGACCACCGGGGGCAGGCGTCACTGTTATACTACCTGTATACTGACCACCGGAGGCAGGCGTCACTGTTATACTACCTGTATACTGACCACCGGAGGCAGGCGTCACTGTTATACTATCTGTATACTGACCACCGGGGGCAGGCGTCACTGTTATACTATCTGTATACTGACCACCGGGGGCAGGTATCACTGTTATACTATCTGTATACTGACCACCGGAGGCAGGCGTCACTGTTATAGTACCTGTATACTGACTACCGGAGGCAGGCGTCACTGTTATACTATCTGTATACTGACCACCGGGGGCAGGTGTCACTGTTATACTATCTGTATACTGACCACCGGGGGCAGGTGTCCCTGTTATACTATCTGTATACTGACCTCCTGGGGGGCAGGTATCACTGTTATACTATCTGTATACTGACCTCCTGGGGGCAGGCATCACTGTTATACTATCTGTATACCGACCACCGGGGGCAGGCGTCCCTGTTATACTATCTGTATACTGACCACCGGGGGCAGGCGTCACTGCTATACTATCTGTATACTGACCATCGGGGGCAGGCGTCACTGTTATACTATCTGTATACTTACCACCGGAGGCAGGCGTCACTGTTATAGTATCTGTATACTGACCACCGGGGGCAGGCGTCACTGTTATACTATCTGTATACTGACCACCGGGGCAGGCGTCACTGTTATACTATCTGTATACTGACCACCGGGGGCAGGTGTGACTGTTATACTATCTGTATACTGACCACCGGGGGCAGGCGTCACTGTTATACTATCTGTATACTGACCACCGGGGGCAGGCGTCACTGTTATACTATCTGTATACTGACCACCGGGGGCAGGCGTCACTGTTATACTATCTGTATACTGACCACCGGGGGCAGGCGTCACTGTTATACTATCTGTATACTGACCACCGGGGGCAGGTCTCCCTGTTATACTATCTGTATACTGACCACCGGAGGCAGGCGTCACTGTTATACTATCTGTATACTGACCACCGGGGGCAGGTGTGACTGTTATACTATCTGTATACTGACCACCGGGGGCAGGCGTCACTGTTATACTATCTGTATACTGACCACCGGGGGCAGGCGTCACTGTTATACTATCTGTATACTGACCACCGGGGGCAGGCGTCACTGTTATACTATCTGTATACTGACCACCGGGGGCAGGCGTCACTGTTATACTATCTGTATACTGACCACCGGGGGCAGGTATCACTGTTATACTATCTGTATACTGACCACCGGAGGCAGGCGTCACTGTTATACTATCTGTATACTGACCACCGGGGGCAGGCGTCACTGTTATACTATCTGTATACTGACCACCGGGGGCAGGCGTCACTGTTATACTATCTGTATACTGACCACCGGGGGAAGGCGTCACTGTTATACTATCTGTATACTGACCATCGGGGGCAGGTGTCACTGTTATACTATCTGTATACTGACCACCGGAGGCAGGCGTCACTGTTATAGTACCTGTATACTGACTACCGGAGGCAGGCGTCACTGTTATACTATCTGTATACTGACCACCGGGGGCAGGTGTCACTGTTATACTATCTGTATACTGACCACCGGGGGCAGGTGTCCCTGTTATACTATCTGTATACTGACCTCCTGGGGGGCAGGTATCACTGTTATACTATCTGTATACTGACCTCCTGGGGGCAGGCATCACTGTTATACTATCTGTATACCGACCACCGGGGGCAGGCGTCCCTGTTATACTATCTGTATACTGACCACCGGGGGCAGGCGTCACTGCTATACTATCTGTATACTGACCATCGGGGGCAGGCGTCACTGTTATACTATCTGTATACTTACCACCGGAGGCAGGCGTCACTGTTATAGTATCTGTATACTGACCACCGGGGGCAGGCGTCACTGTTATACTATCTGTATACTTACCACCGGAGGCAGGCGTCACTGTTATAGTATCTGTATACTGACCACCGGGGGCAGGCGTCACTGTTATACTATCTGTATACTGACCACCGGGGGCAGGCGTCACTGTTATACTATCTGTATACTGACCACCGGGGGCAGGTGTGACTGTTATACTATCTGTATACTGACCACCGGGGGCAGGCGTCACTGTTATACTATCTGTATACTGACCACCGGGGGCAGGCGTCACTGTTATACTATCTGTATACTGACCACCGGGGGCAGGCGTCACTGTTATACTATCTGTATACTGACCACCGGGGGCAGGCGTCACTGTTATACTATCTGTATACTGACCACCGGGGGCAGGTCTCCCTGTTATACTATCTGTATACTGACCACCGGAGGCAGGCGTCACTGTTATACTATCTGTATACTGACCACCGGGGGCAGGTGTGACTGTTATACTATCTGTATACTGACCACCGGGGGCAGGCGTCACTGTTATACTATCTGTATACTGACCACCGGGGGCAGGCGTCACTGTTATACTATCTGTATACTGACCACCGGGGGCAGGCGTCACTGTTATACTATCTGTATACTGACCACCGGGGGCAGGCGTCACTGTTATACTATCTGTTTACTGACCACCGGGGGCAGGTATCACTGTTATACTATCTGTATACTGACCACCGGAGGCAGGCGTCACTGTTATACTATCTGTATACTGACCACCGGGGGCAGGCGTCACTGTTATACTATCTGTATACTGACCACCGGGGGCAGGCGTCACTGTTATACTATCTGTATACTGACCACCGGGGGAAGGCGTCACTGTTATACTATCTGTATACTGACCATCGGGGGCAGGTGTCACTGTTATACTATCTGTATACTGACCACCGGGGGCAGGCATCACTGTTATACTATCTGTATACTGACCACCGGAGGCAGGCGTCACTGTTATACTATCTGTATACTGACCACCGGGGGCAGGCGTCACTGTTATACTATCTGTATACTGACCACCGGGGGCAGGCGTCACTGTTATACTATCTGTATACTGACCACCGGGGGAAGGCGTCACTGTTATACTATCTGTATACTGACCATCGGGGGCAGGTGTCACTGTTATACTATCTGTATACTGACCACCGGGGGCAGGTATCACTGGTATACTATCTGTATACTGACCACCGGGGGCAGGTATCACTGACCACAGGGGGCAGGTATCACTGTTATACTATCTGTATACTGACCACTGGAGGCAGGCGTCACTGTTATACTATCTGTATACTGACCACTGGAGGCAGGCGTCACTGTTATACTATCTGTATACTGACCACCGGGGGCAGGTGTCACTGTTATACTATCTGTGTACTGACCACCGGAGGCAGGCATCACTGTTATACTATCTGTATACTGACCACCAGAGGCAGGCATCACTGTTATACTATCTGTATACTGACCACCGGGGGCAGGCGTCACTGTTATACTATCTGTATACTGACCACCGGGGGCAGGTATCACTGTTATACTATCTGTATACTGACCACCGGGGGCAGGCGTCACTGTTATACTATCTGTATACTGACCACCGGGGGCAGGTATCACTGTTATACTATCTGTATACTGACCACCGGAGGCAGGCGTCACTGTTATACTATCTGTATACTGACCACCGGGGGCAGGCGTCACTGTTATACTATCTGTATACTGACCACCGGGGGCAGGCGTCACTGTTATACTATCTGTATACTGACCACCGGGGGAAGGCGTCACTGTTATACTATCTGTATACTGACCATCGGGGGCAGGTGTCACTGTTATACTATCTGTATACTGACCACCGGAGGCAGGCGTCACTGTTATAGTACCTGTATACTGACTACCGGAGGCAGGCGTCACTGTTATACTATCTGTATACTGACCACCGGGGGCAGGTGTCACTGTTATACTATCTGTATACTGACCACCGGGGGCAGGTGTCCCTGTTATACTATCTGTATACTGACCTCCTGGGGGGCAGGTATCACTGTTATACTATCTGTATACTGACCTCCTGGGGGCAGGCATCACTGTTATACTATCTGTATACCGACCACCGGGGGCAGGCGTCCCTGTTATACTATCTGTATACTGACCACCGGGGGCAGGCGTCACTGCTATACTATCTGTATACTGACCATCGGGGGCAGGCGTCACTGTTATACTATCTGTATACTTACCACCGGAGGCAGGCGTCACTGTTATAGTATCTGTATACTGACCACCGGGGGCAGGCGTCACTGTTATACTATCTGTATACTTACCACCGGAGGCAGGCGTCACTGTTATAGTATCTGTATACTGACCACCGGGGGCAGGCGTCACTGTTATACTATCTGTATACTGACCACCGGGGGCAGGCGTCACTGTTATACTATCTGTATACTGACCACCGGGGGCAGGTGTGACTGTTATACTATCTGTATACTGACCACCGGGGGCAGGCGTCACTGTTATACTATCTGTATACTGACCACCGGGGGCAGGCGTCACTGTTATACTATCTGTATACTGACCACCGGGGGCAGGCGTCACTGTTATACTATCTGTATACTGACCACCGGGGGCAGGCGTCACTGTTATACTATCTGTATACTGACCACCGGGGGCAGGTCTCCCTGTTATACTATCTGTATACTGACCACCGGAGGCAGGCGTCACTGTTATACTATCTGTATACTGACCACCGGGGGCAGGTGTGACTGTTATACTATCTGTATACTGACCACCGGGGGCAGGCGTCACTGTTATACTATCTGTATACTGACCACCGGGGGCAGGCGTCACTGTTATACTATCTGTATACTGACCACCGGGGGCAGGCGTCACTGTTATACTATCTGTATACTGACCACCGGGGGCAGGCGTCACTGTTATACTATCTGTATACTGACCACCGGGGGCAGGTATCACTGTTATACTATCTGTATACTGACCACCGGAGGCAGGCGTCACTGTTATACTATCTGTATACTGACCACCGGGGGCAGGCGTCACTGTTATACTATCTGTATACTGACCACCGGGGGCAGGCGTCACTGTTATACTATCTGTATACTGACCACCGGGGGAAGGCGTCACTGTTATACTATCTGTATACTGACCATCGGGGGCAGGTGTCACTGTTATACTATCTGTATACTGACCACCGGGGGCAGGTATCACTGGTATACTATCTGTATACTGACCACCGGGGGCAGGTATCACTGACCACAGGGGGCAGGTATCACTGTTATACTATCTGTATACTGACCACTGGAGGCAGGCGTCACTGTTATACTATCTGTATACTGACCACTGGAGGCAGGCGTCACTGTTATACTATCTGTATACTGACCACCGGGGGCAGGTGTCACTGTTATACTATCTGTGTACTGACCACCGGAGGCAGGCATCACTGTTATACTATCTGTATACTGACCACCAGAGGCAGGCATCACTGTTATACTATCTGTATACTGACCACCGGGGGCAGGCGTCACTGTTATACTATCTGTATACTTATCACAGGGGGCAGGTATCACTGTTATACTATCTGTTTACTGACAACCGGAGGCAGGCGTCACTGTTATACTATCTGTATACTGACCACCGGGGGCAGGCGTCACTGTTATACTATCTGTATACTGACCATCGGGGGCAGGCGTCACTGTTATACTATCTGTATACTTACCACCGGAGGCAGGCATCACTGTTATAGTATCTGTATACTGACCACCGGGGGCAGGTATCACTGTTATACTATCTGTTTACTGACCACCGGAGGCAGGCGTCACTGTTATACTATCTGTATACTGACCACCGGGGGCAGGCGTCACTGTTATACTATCTGTATACTGACCACCGGAGGCAGGCGTCACTGTTATACTATCTGTATACTGACCACCGGGGGCAGGCGTCACTGTTATACTATCTGTATACTGACCACCGGGGGCAGGCGTCACTGTTATACTATCTGTATACTGACCACCGGGGGCAGGCGTCACTGTTATAGTATCTGTATACTGACCACCGGAGGCAGGCGTCACTGTTATAGTATCTGTATACTGACCACCGGGGGCAGGCATCACTGTTATACTATCTGTATACTCACCGCCGGAGGCAGGTGTCACTGTTATACTATCTGTATACTGACCACCGGGGGCAGGTATCCCTGTTATACTATCTGTATACTGACCTCCTGGGGGGCAGGTATCACTGTTATACTATCTGTATACTGACCTCCTGGGGGCAGGCATCACTGTTATACTATCTGTATACCGACCACCGGGGGAAGGCGTCCCTGTTATACTATCTGTATACTGACCACCAAGGACAGGCGTCACTGTTATACTATCTGTATACTGACCACCGGGGGCAGGCGTCACTGTTATACTATCTGTATACTGACCATCGGGGGCAGGCGTCACTGTTATACTATCTGTATACTTACCACCGGGGGCAGGCGTCACCGTTATACTATCTGTATACTGACCACCGGGTTCAGGTATCACTGTTATACTATCTGTTTACTGACCACCGGAGACAGGTGTCACTGTTATACTATCTGTATACTGACCACCGGGGGCAGGCGTCACTGTTATACTATCTGTATACTGACCACCGGGGGCAGGTGTCACTGTTATACTATCTGTATACTGACCACCGGGGGCAGGCGTCACTGTTATACTATCTGTATACTGACCATCGGGGGCAGGTGTCACTGTTATACTATCTGTATACTGACCACCGGGGGCAGGTATCACTGGTATACTATCTGTATACTGACCACCGGGGGCAGGTATCACTGACCACAGGGGGCAGGTATCACTGTTATACTATCTGTATACTGACCACCGGAGGCAGGCATCACTGTTATACTATCTGTATACTGACCACCAGAGGCAGGCATCACTGTTATACTATCTGTATACTGACCACCGGGGGCAGGCGTCACTGTTATACTATCTGTATACTTATCACAGGGGGCAGGTATCACTGTTATACTATCTGTTTACTGACAACCGGAGGCAGGCGTCACTGTTATACTATCTGTATACTGACCACCGGGGGCAGGCGTCACTGTTATACTATCTGTATACTGACCATCGGGGGCAGGCGTCACTGTTATACTATATGTATACTGACCACCGGAGGCAGGCATCACTGTTATAGTATCTGTATACTGACCACCGGGGGCAGGTATCACTGTTATACTATGTGTATACTGACCACCGGAGGCAGGCGTCACTGTTATACTATCTGTATACTGACCACCGGGGGCAGGCGTCACTGTTATACTATCTGTATACTGACCACCGGAGGCAGGCGTCACTGTTATAGTGTCTGTATACTGACCACCGGAGGCAGGTGTCACTGTTATACTATCTGTATACTGACCACCGGAGGCAGGCGTCACTGTTATACTATCTGTATACTGACCACCAGGGGCAGGCGTCACTGTTATACTATCTGTATACTGACCACCGGAGGCAGGCGTCACTGTTATAGTATCTGTATACTGACCACCGGGGGCAGGCGTCACTGTTATACTATCTGTATACTGACCACCGGGGGCAGGCGTCACTGTTATACTATCTGTATACTGACCACCGGAGGCAGGCGTCACTGTTATACTATCTGTATATTGACCACCGGGGGCAGGCGTCACTGTTATACTATCTGTATACTGACCACCGGGGGCAGGCGTCACTGTTATACTATCTGTATACTGACCACCGGAGGCAGGCGTCACTGTTATAGTATCTGTATACTGACCACCGGAGGCAGGCGTCACTGTTATAGTATCTGTATACTGACCACCGGGGGCAGGCATCACTGTTATACTATCTGTATACTGACCACCGGGGGCAGGCGTCACTGTTATACTATCTGTATACTGACCATCGGGGGCAGGCGTCACTGTTATACTATCTGTATACTGACCACCGGGGGCAGGTATCACTGGTATACTATCTGTATACTGACCACCGGGGGCAGGTATCACTGACCACAGGGGGCAGGTGTCACTGTTATACTATCTGTATACTGACCACCGGAGGCAGGCATCACTGTTATACTATCTGTATACTGACCATCAGAGGCAGGCATCACTGTTATACTATCTGTATACTGACCACCGGGGGCAGGCGTCACTGTTATACTATCTGTATACTGACCACCGGGGGGCAGGCGTCACTGTTATACTATCTGTATACTGACCACCGGGGGCAGGTGTCACTGTTATACTATCTGTATACTTATCACAGGGGGCAGGTATCACTGTTATACTATCTGTATACTGACCACCGGGGGCAGGCGTCACTGTTATACTATCTGTATACTGACCACCGGGGGCAGGCGTCACTGTTATACTATCTGTATACTGACCACCGGGGGGCAGGTGTCACTGTTATACTATCTGTATACTGACCACCGGGGGCAGGTGTCACTGTTATACTATCTGTATACTTATCACAGGGGGCAGGTATCACTGTTATACTATCTGTTTACTGACCACCGGAGGCAGGCATCACTGTTATACTATCTGTATACTGACCACCGGGGGCAGGTGTCACTGTTATACTATCTGTATACTTACCACAGGGGGCAGGTGTCACTGTTATACTATCTGTATACTGACCACCGGAGGCAGGCGTCACTGTTATACTATCTGTATGCTGACCACCAAGGGCAGGCGTCACTGTTATACTATCTGTATACTGACCACCGGGGGCAGGCGTCACTGTTTTACTATCTGTATACTGACCACCGGGGGCAGGCGTCACTGTTATACTATCTGTATACTGACCACCGGGGGCAGGCGTCACTGTTATACTATCTGTATACTGACCACCGGGGGCAGGCGTCACTGTTATACTATCTGTATACTGACCACCGGGGGCAGGCGTCACTGTTATACTATCTGTATACTGACCACCGGGGGCAGGCGTCACTGTTATACTATCTGTGTACTGACCACCGGGGGCAGGCGTCACTGTTATACTATCTGTGTACTGACTACCGGGGGCAGGCGTCACTGTTATACTATCTGTATACTGACCACCGGGGGCAGGCGTCACTGTTATACTATCTGTATACTGACCATCGGGGGCAGGCGTCACTGTTATACTATCTGTATACTGACCACCGGAGGCAGGCGTCACTGTTATACTATCTGTATACTGACCACCGGAGGCAGGCGTCACTGTTATAGTATCTGTATACTGACCACCAGGGGCAGGCGTCACTGTTATACTATCTGTATACTGACCACCGGAGGCAGGCGTCACTGTTATAGTATCTGTATACTGACCACCGGAGGCAGGCGTCACTGTTATAGTATCTGTATACTGACCACCGGGGGCAGGCGTCACTGTTATACTATCTGTATACTGACCACCGGGGGCAGGCGTCACTGTTATACTATCTGTATACTGACCATCGGGGGCAGGCGTCACTGTTATACTATCTGTATACTGACCACCGGGGGCAGGTATCACTGGTATACTATCTGTATACTGACCACCGGGGGCAGGTATCACTGACCACAGGGGGCAGGTATCACTGTTATACTATCTGTATACTGACCACCGGAGGCAGGCATCACTGTTATACTATCTGTATACTGACCACCAGAGGCAGGCATCACTGTTATACTATCTGTATACTGACCACCGGGGGCAGGTGTCACTGTTATACTATCTGTATACTGACCACCGGGGGCAGGTATCACTGTTATACTATCTGTATACTTACCACTGGGGGCAGGTGTCACTGTTATACTATCTGTATACTTACCACCGGGGGCAGGTGTCACTGTTATACTATCTGTATACTGACCACCGGAGGCAGGCATCACTGTTATAGTATCTGTATACTGACCACCGGGGGCAGGTATCACTGTTATACTATGTGTGTACTGACTATCGGGGGCAGTTATCACTGTTATACTATCTGTATACTGACCACCGGGGGCAGGTATCACTGTTATACTATATGTATACTGACCTCCTGGGGGCAGGCATCACTGTTATACTATCCTTATACTGACCACCGGGGGCAGGCGTCACTGTTATACTATCTGTATACTGACCACTGGGGGCAGGCGTCACTGTTATACTATCTGTATACTGACCACCGGGGGCAGGTATCACTGTTATACTATCTGTATACTGACCACCAGGGCAGGTATCACTGTTATACTATCTGTATACTGACCAGTGGGGGCAGGTGTCACTGTTATACTATCTGTATACTGACCACCGGAGGCAGGCGTCACTGTTATACTATCTGTATACTGACCACCGGGGGCAGGCGTCACTGTTATACTATCTGTATACTGACCACCGGGGGCAGGCGTCACTGTTATACTATCTGTATACTGACCACCGGGGGCAGGCGTCACTGTTATACTATCTGTATACTGACCACCGGGGGCAGGCGTCACTGTTATACTATCTGTATACTGACCACCGGGGGCAGGCGTCACTGTTATACTATCTGTATACTGACCACCGGGGGCAGGCGTCACTGTTATACTATCTGTATACTGACCACCGGGGGCAGGCGTCACTGTTATACTATCTGTATACTGACCACCGGGGGCAGGCGTCACTGTTATACTATCTGTATACTGACCACCGGGGGCAGACATCACTGTTATACTATCTGTATACTGACCACCGGGGCAGGTGTCACTGTTATACTATCTGTATACTGACCAGTGGGGGCAGGTGTCACTGTTATACTATCTGTATACTGACCACCGGAGGCAGGCGTCACTGTTATACTATCTGTATACTGACCACCGGGGGCAGGCGTCACTGTTATACTATCTGTATACTGACCACCGGGGGCAGGTGTCACTGTTATACTATCTGTATACTGACCACCGGAGGCAGGCGTCACTGTTATACTATCTGTATACTGACCACCGGAGGCGGGCGTCACTGTTATACTATCTGTATACTGACCACCGGAGGCAGGCGTCACTGTTATACTATCTGTATACTGACCACCGGGGGCAGGCGTCACTGTTATACTATCTGTTTACTGACCACCGGGGGGCAGTTATCACTGTTATACTATCTGTATACTGACCACCGGGGCA
This sequence comes from Crinia signifera, assembly GCF_055691185.1. Taxonomy (NCBI): domain Eukaryota; kingdom Metazoa; phylum Chordata; class Amphibia; order Anura; family Myobatrachidae; genus Crinia; species Crinia signifera. Next base: position 278,596,037 of record NC_139222.1, read on the forward strand.
GGCGTCACTGTTATACTATCTGTATACTGACCACCGGGGGGCAGGTATCACTGTTATACTATCTGTATACTGACCACCGGGGGCAGGCGTCACTGTTATACTATCTGTATACTGACCACCGGAGGCAGGCGTCACTGTTATAGTATCTGTATACTGACCACCGGAGGCAGGCGTCACTGTTATACTATCTGTATACTGACCACCGGGGGCAGGTGTCACTGTTATACTATCTGTATACTGACCACCGGGGGGCTGGTATCACTGTTATACTATCTGTATACTGACCACCGGGGGGCAGGTATCACTGTTATACTATCTGTATACTGACCACCGGGGGGCAGGTATCACTGTTATACTATCTGTATACTGACCACCGGGGGGCTGGTATCACTGTTATACTATCTGTATACTGACCACCGGGGGGCAGGTATCACTGTTATACTATCTGTATACTGACCACCGGGGGCAGGCGTCACTGTTATACTATCTGTATACTGACCACCGGAGGCAGGCGTCACTGTTATAGTATCTGTATACTGACCACCGGAGGCAGGCGTCACTGTTATACTATCTGTATACTGACCACCGGGGGCAGGTGTCACTGTTATACTATCTGTATACTGACCACCGGGGGCAGGTATCACTGTTATACTATCTGTATACTGACCACCGGGGGGCAGGTATCACTGTTATACTATCTGTATACTGACCACCGGGGGCAGGTATCACTGACCACAGGGGGCAGGTATCACTGTTATACTATCTGTATACTGACCACCGGAGGCAGGCATCACTGTTATACTATCTGTATACTGACCACCAGAGGCAGGCATCACTGTTATACTATCTGTATACTGACCACCGGGGGCAGGTGTCACTGTTATACTATCTGTATACTGACCACCGGGGGCAGGTATCACTGTTATACTATCTGTATACTTACCACTGGGGGCAGGTGTCACTGTTATACTATCTGTATACTTACCACCGGGGGCAGGTGTCACTGTTATACTATCTGTATACTGACCACCGGAGGCAGGCATCACTGTTATAGTATCTGTATACTGACCACCGGGGGCAGGTATCACTGTTATACTATGTGTGTACTGACTATCGGGGGCAGTTATCACTGTTATACTATCTGTATACTGACCACCGGGGGCAGGTATCACTGTTATACTATATGTATACTGACCTCCTGGGGGCAGGCATCACTGTTATACTATCCTTATACTGACCACCGGGGGCAGGCGTCACTGTTATACTATCTGTATACTGACCACTGGGGGCAGGCGTCACTGTTATACTATCTGTATACTGACCACCGGGGGCAGGTATCACTGTTATACTATCTGTATACTGACCACCAGGGCAGGTATCACTGTTATACTATCTGTATACTGACCAGTGGGGGCAGGTGTCACTGTTATACTATCTGTATACTGACCACCGGAGGCAGGCGTCACTGTTATACTATCTGTATACTGACCACCGGGGGCAGGCGTCACTGTTATACTATCTGTATACTGACCACCGGGGGCAGGCGTCACTGTTATACTATCTGTATACTGACCACCGGGGGCAGGCGTCACTGTTATACTATCTGTATACTGACCACCGGGGGCAGGCGTCACTGTTATACTATCTGTATACTGACCACCGGGGGCAGGCGTCACTGTTATACTATCTGTATACTGACCACCGGGGGCAGGCGTCACTGTTATACTATCTGTATACTGACCACCGGGGGCAGGCATCACTGTTATACTATCTGTATACTGACCACCGGGGCAGGTATCACTGTTATACTATCTGTATACTGACCAGTGGGGGCAGGTGTCACTGTTATACTATCTGTATACTGACCACCGGAGGCAGGCGTCACTGTTATACTATCTGTATACTGACCACCGGGGGCAGGCGTCACTGTTATACTATCTGTATACTGACCACCGGGGGCAGGTGTCACTGTTATACTATCTGTATACTGACCACCGGAGGCAGGCGTCACTGTTATACTATCTGTATACTGACCACCGGAGGCAGGCGTCACTGTTATACTATCTGTATACTGACCACCGGAGGCAGGCGTCACTGTTATACTATCTGTATACTGACCACCGGGGGCAGGCGTCACTGTTATACTATCTGTTTACTGACCACCGGGGGGCAGTTATCACTGTTATACTATCTGTATACTGACCACCGGGGCAGGCGTCACTGTTATACTATCTGTATACTGACCACCGGGGGGCAGGTATCACTGTTATACTATCTGTATACTGACCACCGGGGGCAGGCGTCACTGTTATACTATCTGTATACTGACCACCGGAGGCAGGCGTCACTGTTATAGTATCTGTATACTGACCACCGGAGGCAGGCGTCACTGTTATACTATCTGTATACTGACCACCGGGGGCAGGTGTCACTGTTATACTATCTGTATACTGACCACCGGGGGGCTGGTATCACTGTTATACTATCTGTATACTGACCACCGGGGGGCAGGTATCACTGTTATACTATCTGTATACTGACCACCGGGGGGCAGGTATCACTGTTATACTATCTGTATACTGACCACCGGGGGGCAGGTATCTCTGTTATACTATCTGTATACTGACCACCGGGGGGCAGGTATCACTGTTATACTATCTGTATACTGACCACCGGGGGCAGGCGTCACTGTTATACTATCTGTATACTGACCACCGGAGGCAGGCGTCACTGTTATAGTATCTGTATACTGACCACCGGAGGCAGGCGTCACTGTTATACTATCTGTATACTGACCACCGGGGGCAGGTGTCACTGTTATACTATCTGTATACTGACCACCGGGGGCAGGTATCACTGTTATACTATCTGTATACTGACCACCGGGGGGCAGGTATCACTGTTATACTATCTGTATACTGACCACCGGGGGGCAGGTATCACTGTTATACTATCTGTATACTCACCGCCGGGGGCATCTGTGGGTTTACTTTCAGAATCTGTAACAAAGATATTTACATTAACGTCTGACACAATGAGATTGAATTCACAACGGCTCTGTTGGAGAATGTCGGTACTCGCTGGTGCGGTGAGAACCGGCATATTCCACCACAATGCTGTTGGCTTGGCAATAGGGCACAACACAGCATTGCTGGAATATATGCGCATGATCTCTCCCCCCCCCCCCCCCCCCCCCCAGGAGAGGTGTGCGCAGAAATCCACTAATTGGTGTTAGCAACGCGCTGATGACTGTAACTGTGGGAGCTCCCTCCTGGCGCCATTCACTGCACAGTGAGTGGAATCCACCCCAATATTCTCAGCTTTGAGGACAGAATAATAAACTGTATGAAATAATAATATGTCCATAATGTCTGAGCATTCCCCATAGGCCCCCTGCACACAGTTATAGTCACTCCCTGATGCAGTTGTAACTCTGGCGGATCCAGTCGCTCACTGGTTCCCAATGCCAGGGTTTAGCAACAAACCGGTACATATTATACTTTAACACAGGTGACTTAGGGTCACATATCATACTTGAACACAGGTGACCCGCTCGTAGCGGGTTGAATTCGATCCCCCGGCTGATGGTGTGTGTTTGTGCATGTGTGAATGCGCACATGTGTATACCCACGTGCGTTTCGCACTCCCCGGGGCGTTTGCTTCAGTATTGGAGGGCAGTGGACAGTAGCAGTAGAACCCCCAGCCACCCATTCACAGCGTGACTCAAACATCCATTCGCAGGCTGTGGGGGAAGACCACATCAATCGATAGTTGCTTGCCATCGGATGATGTGGAAGGCACATGCATGTCTAAGGTCGCTTAGAGAGCGTGTGTGTGTACTCTGAAGGAAGTGGGCGGGCAGCTGACAACCGGTGATGTCAGCTGCCTGCCATCGCACGCGCGTCATTGGCCCAGTTTTCCCCTGGTAACACCCATGAAATGCTGGGCGTTCCCATATGCAAATGGCCGGGACAGCTCTCTGCGCCCCTCTGCGCCTGCACACTTGGGTGCGTGCACCTTGGCGAACAAGCTGTGGCCACACGCACCCGGCGTATGCAAAACAATAGGATAAGAGGGGTAGGGGAGGCAGGATAGGAGGAGCAAAAGAAGTTAGGAGGAGGAGGGATAGCTAGTCGGAAGAAGTGGGTTTTGAGGGAGCGCTTGAAGGAGGTAAGGGAATCAGAAAGCCTGATGGGTGGCGGGAGGTTGTTTCAGTGCAGGGGGCAGCGCGAGAGAAGTCTAATGTTTCTCTAGCTGTAACTCTTCCATATACTGTTCTAGAGAATTACACACCTACAGTATAACTTAAAGTTTCGGCATTTGTCCCATTTTTGCCTGATAACCACACGTATCAGTAACTGCGGACCGTTCAGTCACTCACCTGAATCTGGGGATGGATCAACAGCAGGGTCATCATCTAGAAAACAGAATCCGAGTATCATACAGCAGGAAACGGTTCTGTCTACGGTTCTGGATAGGGGTGCTCATTAATCACTACAGAGCGGCTGCAATTTGTAGCTGAGGACACTAAAATCCCAGAGCAATTCCACATAGAAACATAGAAACATAGAATTTGACGGCAGATAAGAACCACTTGGCCCATCTAGTCTGCCCCTTTTTTTAAACATGTTACCTCGAACCATATTTGATCCTTATTTTTATGTAAGGATATCAATATGCTTATCCCAAGCATGTTTAAATTGTACTACTGTATTTGCGTCTACCACCTCTGTTGGGAGGCTATTCCACTTATCTACTACTCTTTCTGTGAAAAAAATTATTCCTCACATTTCCCCTGAATCTTCCTCCCTCTAGTTTCAGTGCATGTCCTCGTGTTCTGCTGCTCCTCTTCCTGTGAAGAATGTCTCCCACCTGTACCTTGTTAAAGCCCTTGATATATTTGAAAGTTTCTATCATGTCCCCCCTTTCCCTTCTCTGCTCTAAAGTATACATATTAAGATCTTTTAGTCTTTCCTGGTACGTTTTGTGATGTAGGCCATGCACCATTTTAGTTGCTCTTCTTTGTACAGTCTCTAATGTATTTATATCCTTCTGGAGATATGGCCTCCAGAACTGAACACAATACTCTAGGTGAGGTCATACCAATGACCTATACAGTGGCATTATTACTTCTTTCTTTCTACTGCTGATACCTCTCCCTATGCAACCAAGCATCTGACTTGCCTTCTTCATTGCTTTGTTACATTGCCTACCTGCTTTTAAGTCCCCTGAAATAGTGACACCTAGATCCCTCTCTTCCTCTGTAGTTTCCATTATAGTGCCATTTATACTATATTGAGTCTTTGGATTTCTGAGACCCAAGTGCATGATTTTGCATTTTTTGGCATTAAACTGTAGTTGCCATTCTCTTGACCATTTCTCTAATCTGCCTAGATCCTCAATCATTTGTTTTACCCCTCCTGGTGTGTCTACCCTGTTGCATACCTTTGTGTCATCTGCAAAAAGGCACATTTTACACTCAATTCCATTTGCAATATCACCAATAAAGATATTAAAAAGCACCGGTCCAAGTACAGATCCCTGGGGTACTCCACTTGTAACCTTTCCCTCCTTTGACTGTACTCCGTTTACTACAACTCTCTGTTTTCTGTCCTGCAACCACGCTCTTATCCATTCAACTATCTTAGAATCCAATCCCAAGCTTTCAAGTTTATTTAACAGTCTGCGATGTGGGACAGTGTCAAAAGCTTTACTAAAGTCTAGATAAGCTACATCTACAGCCCCACCTTGATCTATTACTTTAGTCACCCAGTCAAAAAAGTCAATAAGATTTGTTTGACATGATCTTCCCCCAGTAAACCCATGCTGTTTTGGATCCTGTAAATTGCTGGTTTTGAGATATTCTACAACTCTTTGTTTTAAGAGTGTTTCCATCAATTTTCCTACTACTGATGTAAGGCTCACTGGTCGATAGTTGCTTACCTCTTCCTTGCTTCCACTTTTGTGCAGTGGGACTACATTCGCTGTTTTCCAGTCCTCTGGGATTACTCCAGTAGCTAGTGACTGGTTGAATAATTCTGTTATTGGTTTTACCAGCTCCCCTTTAAGCTCTTTTAGTATCCTTGGATGTATCCCATCTGGCCCCATTGATTTATCCACTTTCAGTTTTGAAAGTTCTGTGAGGACCTTCTCCTCTGTAAATGTACTTGTCTCTCCCTCAGTTTTCTGACTATACTTGCAACTTAACTGTGGCCCCTTCCCCTCTCTTTCAGCAGTGAATACTGAGCAGAAATAATTATTAATATTATCTGCTATTACATTGTCCCCCTCAAGAAAACTTCCACTCTCTGTCTTCAGTCTAATTATTCCACTTTTTGTTTTTCTCCTTTCACTTATATACCTAATAAAAAGTTTTCCCCCCTTTACCCACTGACTGGGCCATTTTCTCTTCAGCCTGTGCTTTTGCACATCTGATTACCTTCTTAGCCGCCTTCTGTCTAACAAGATACACCTCTTTGTCCTCATTCTTCTGCGTCTGCTTAAATTTCTTAAAGGCCAACTTTTTTGCTTTCACAATACTTGCTACTTCTTTTGCAAACCACAATGGCTTTCTTTTTCTTGTGTTTTTCCTAACTCTTTTGACACAAAGTTCTGTTGCTTTTAGAATTGCACTTTTTAATTTTTCCCACTTATCCTGCACTCCTTCCAAGTTCTTCCACTCTGCCAAAGAATCCCTTACAGAGTTTCCCATCTCTACAAAATCAGCCTTCCTAAAATCTAACACCTTTGTGTGCGATGAGTCAGTCTCTGTCTTTATTTTGAACCATACTGCTTGATGGTCACTGGATCCCAGATTTTCACCCACATTTATGTCAGATATTCTGTCACCATTTGTAAGTATTAAGTCTAATATTGCGTCCTTACGAGTGGGCTCCCTCACCAATTTCTGGAAGGATGCTCCTTGCAAGGAATTCAGCATGTCCCTACTTCTGGTGGAACTTGCAACAGGCAGCTCCCAGTTTACATCAGGTAGATTAAAGTCTCTCATGATTATCACCTCTCCTTTTAATGCCATTTTATTGATGTCCTGCAATAGGCTCTTGTCTAGTTCCTCTTCCTGACCTGGTGGTCTGGGGCAGCTGGTGAAGCGCTCGCACTTTAGCGATGTGCCTGCAGAATTTTCTGGGCACATCGTGGGGGGGGGGGGGACCTGCATGCAGGGTGTCTTTGCCCAGTGCTGCGTGGCAGGACAAGGACAGCCTGCCACCACGGGATGATGTTTTGCAAGGATTTGCAAAATCCTTAATGAACTTGGATACTATTACATATTACTTTGCAAAATGTGCAACGTTTGTGAAAAAATCTGACATTTTACAAAATTCCGACCACTCAAGTGACAATCGATATATCGGTAGCAGAGCAGCAGTGATCGCTGAAGGGGCCGGGGGCTTCCCAGTCGCTAGTAGTGAGAAGCCGGGGGCTTCCCAGTTGCTAGCAGAGCACTGGGCACACCCACGAAAATGATAAGTCGCAGCACTAGGCCCCACAACTTTACCCAACACCACGCCAATTCCCCTTAGCCCCGCCCCCATTTGTGCATTTAAAGGGCCTAATTCTTATTTGCACGCTGATGCATGTGCGATTTTCTAGGCTACGTAATATTTTCAAACGCATCCTGGGAAGGGAAAAGAGACCACATTGGAGCCATCGTAATTGCATACACATAAGACATTGTGTACATCAGAGCCAAGGGTTGTGATCACTGCTGCACCATCACACATGTGCATTAGTCACAAAGGCCCTTATTCAGATCTGATCGCATGGCAAATTTTTTCTTAAAATGGGCAAAACCATGTGAATTACAGGTGGGGCAGATGTCACATGCGCAGAGAAAGTTAGATTTGGGGGAGTTATTTTGTTTCTGTGCAGGGTAAATACTGGCTGCAGTATTTTTACTCTGCAATTTAGATATCAGTTTCAACACACCCCACCCAAATGTACCTCTCTCTGCACATGTTACATCTGCCCCACCTGCAGTGCACATGGTTTTGTCCATTTTAAGAACAAATTTGTACTGCGATCAGATCTGAATAAGGGCCAAAGTGCAAACTTGCAGAAAATACTCAAATGTTCTTAATATATTCCTAAACTGGCTGTCTAGTGCCATCTTGTGGACAGCTTATATAATACACTTTAGATGATGTTTGGTTTTAATTTTTTTCTTTAAAAAAATGTTTTGGTATATATTAATATTTATTCTATTTATTTATTAACAGTTTCTTATATAGCGCACACATATTCTGCAGCGCTGTACAGAGAATATTTGAACATTCACATCAGTTCCTGCCCCAGTGGAGCTTACAATCTATATTCCCTACCACATGTACACACACACACAGGCATTATAGGGTTAATTTTGTTAGGAGCCAAATAACCTACCGGTATATTTTCGGATTGTGGGAGGAAACCGGAGTACCCGGAGGAAACCCACGCAAGCACGGGGAGAATATACAAACTCCGCACAGTTAGGGCCATGGTGGGACTCGAACCCATGACCTCAGTGATGTGAGGCAGTAATGCTAACCATTACACCATCCGTACTTCCCCAAAATTAATATGAATATAAGTATATTGTAATGGGGTCACCAGAACAGTATACTAAGATGGGAGTTTGGTACTTGTTTCCTAGCACGGCGCCCACGATTTTGATCTTATGCCATCGTATCGATCGCATGCGATGCGATCAGACCCGATTTTTAATTGTACAGGCACCCTGATGGGTGATTACTATGTTAAATGCACCCCCATTGTTAACGCCATCCCCATTCAACGCCAACCCGAAGCGTGGCGAGCGCAGCGACCCCACGAGGGTCTGCGGTACGTGTCCTCCGACCTTTTCATACCCCCACTATCCACGTCGGCGTTGAGTTGATTTTATATAGTGTGGCAGGGGCGGATTGGCCCACCGGGAAACCGGGCCGTTTCCCGGTGGGCCGGCACATTTTAAAGTTTTAGCGGCCGCCCACCCTCCCTGGCTGGGCCGCGGCCCGCCGAACCGCCATCTCCGCGGTTACCGGCCGCGGCCGCAGCAAAGTACTCTAATCAAAGATGGCCGCGGCCGGCCTCAGCTGTGACCAATTTAAAAATGGCCGCGGGAGGGCTGGTGCGCATGTGCGGCCGCACGCAGCACCTCCCGCGGTGCTTTCAGCCCGATTCACAGAGCTGACAGCTTCGGGCGGCTTCCTCCTCCTAGTGAGTTTTTTTTTACTGCTGTGCTGCTGGCTGACAGCAGGGGGAGCTAGCTGTGGATTCAGCGTGCAGCTCAGCTCCTCTCAGGCTGTACTCCACGAGGCCGGGGGATGCAGGAAGTTTCTTGAACCTGAAGCAAGCAGGGAAGGGGTGAGTGTTAAATGCCTTTGTTATGGGCTTTGTTACTATGCTGGCATTTGCTCTCCTGATATTGAGAGGGCAGTGTGTGTGTCTGTATGCTATATGTGTCAGTGTGTACATTATGTGTGTGTCTGTGTACATGCTGTATATGTGTGCTATGTTATGCTTTGTGTGTGTGTCAGTGTGTATATGCTGTGTCTATGCATGCCATGTGTATATGCTGTATGTATGTATATGATATATGTAAGTAATGTGTGTATATGCTATGTGTGTTGATGATTGTATGTGTGTGTGTGTGTTTGAAGTGTGTATATATGTGCTGTCTGTGTCTGTAGTGTGTAGTATGTGTGATGTTTTTGTAAGTATGCCATGTATGTATGTACAGCATGTATGTACAGTATGTCTGTGTACAAAAGTGTGTGTGTAATGATGTACAGTACATACAATACATGCACAGAACCCCCCCCCCCCTTCCCCCACCCAACAAAATTCTGCATTTTCCCCAGTTCAGAGGTGGCATTGAATAGACAGGCTCCGGCAGGGGCGGATTGGCCCAATGGAAAACTGGGCCATTTCCCACAACTCATTTGAAGGGGCACTTTGCCCAAATAAAAAATGGCTGCGGGAGGGCTGCTGCGCATGCGCGCGCTGCACCTCCCAGCGCCCGTTCCCCCTCCACCCGGCAGCTCGAGCAACAGCAGGTGAGCCGACTGTCAGCAGCAGCGTTAGAAGCAGGCAGACAGCAGCAGGTCTGAGGGCGGCCAAAGGAGGCAGGTATATGGCAGTGGCACTGCCAGAAATAATAATTTTTGGTCTCAGGGAAGTGTATTTGTGTGTGTATGTGTATACCAGGAACTTTCTTCGAGCACTGATTTACTTATTTTTCTTTGCTCCCCTGTCTACTCAGCGCCGCGGCTCAGTGGAGCTGTCTGTTTCCGCCCATGGGAACTCCGTCGCTCCCGTCATCCCCCTTCCGGCTGACAGATGGGGGGGGGGCAGTGTACTGCCGGGCGGACTGGGAGGGAAGTTATTGCGGTAGGAAGAGGCGGTGGGGCTTATTGCAGCACTGCTGCTGCTGGGTTTCCGGAAGACAGCCGAGGTCGGACCTGGATACAGCGGCGGACCCGGAGCTTCCTGACCGTACCAGGAATCTGCCTCTCGTGCACGCCGTCTCCTGTGGGTGCAGGAGGAAGCACCACTTCCTACATGTGTGCATAGTATGTATGTATTTATGTATGAATGAGGATGACAGTGTGTGTAGGATGTATGAATGAGGGTGGCAGTGTGTAGTATGTATGTATGTATGACGGCATCAGTGTGTGGAGTTTGTATAAATGTCGGCGGCAGTGTGTGTGTGTAGTATGAATGAGGGCGACAGTGTGTGTAGTATGTATGAATGAGGGCGACAGTGTGTGTAGTATGTATGAATGAGGGCGGCAGTGTGTGGAGTATGTATAAATGATGGCGGCAGTGTGTGTAGTATGTATGAATGAGAGCGTCAGTGTGTGTAGTATGTATGAATGAGAGCGGCAGTGTGTGTAGTATTTATGAATGAGAGCAGCAGTGTGTGTAGTATTTATGAATGAGAGCGTCAGTGTGTGTAGTATGTATGAATGAGAGCGTCAGTGTGTGTAGTATGTATGAATGAGAGCAGCAGTGTGTGTAGTATTTATGAATGAGAGTGGCAGTCGGTGTAGTATGTATGAATGAGAGCGTCAGTGTGTGTAGTATGTATGAATGAGAGCGGCAGTGGGTGTAGTATTTATGAATGATGGCGGCAGTGGGTGTAGTATGTATGTATGTATGTATGAATGAGGGCAGCAGTGTGTGTAGGATGTATGTATGACGGTGTCAGTGTGTGTAGTTTGTATAAATGATGGCGGCAGTGTGTGTGTGTAGTATGTATGTATGTATGAATGAGGGCGGCAGTATGTAGTATGTATGTATGTATGTATGTATGACGGCATCAGTGTGTGTAGTTTGTATAAATGACGGCGGCAGTGTGTGTGTGTAGTATGTATGAATGAGAGCGGCAGTGTGTGTAGTATGTATGTATGTATGTATGAGGGTGATAGTGTGTGTAGAATGTATGAATGAGGGAGGCAGTGTGTGTAGTATGTATAAATGAGAGCGTCAGTGTGTGTAGTATGTATGAATGAGGGAGGCAGTGTGTGTAGTATGTATAAATGAGAGCGTCAGTGTGTGTAGTATGTATGAATGAGAGCGGCAGTGGGTGTAGTATGTATATATGAATGAGGGCGACAGTGTGTGTAGGATGTATGAATGAGGGTGGCAGTGTGTAGTATGTATGTATGTATGACGGCGTCAGTGTGTGTAGTTTGTATAAATGACGGCGGCAGTGTGTGTGTGTGTAGTATGTATGAATGAGGGTGGCAGTGTGTGGAGTATGTATAAATGATGGTGGCAGTGTGTGTAGAATGTATGTATGATGGCGTCAGTGTGTGTAGTTTGTATAAATGATGGCGGCAGTGTGTGTGTGTAGTATGTATGTATGTATGAATGAGGGTGGCAGTGTGTAGTATGTATGTACAACGGTGTCTTTGTGTGTAGTTTGTATAAATGACGGCGGCAGTGTGTGTGTGTGTGTGTGTGTGTGTGTGTAGTATGTATAAATGATGGTGGCAGTGTGTGTAGAATGTATGAATGAGGCCGGCAGTGTGTGTGTGTAGTATGTATGAATGAGGGTGACAGTGTGTGTAGAATGTATGAATGAGGGTGACAGTGTGTGTAGAATGTATGAATGAGGCCGGCAGTGTGTGTAGAATGTATGAATGAGAGCGGTAGTGTGTGTAGTATGTATGAATGAGAGCGGCAGTGGGTGTAGTATGTATGAATGTAGAAGATGCTGCTACCTGGTAGAATATGCTGCTATCTGGGTCCTGGGGGAGAGGGAATGTAAAATGAAGGTAGATTCTACCTCCATTTTACATTTTAATTTAATTTGATTGCTCTGCATCGGATTAAACATTCCAAAGTGCACTAGTGGAGGGGGGCCTTTACACTTGAAAAGAGACCCCCTCCCACCTCATAACATTTTGCATCATTCAGTGAGGAGCATACAGCGAGGAGCCCTAGAAGACAGAAGGAGAAGAAAAGAGAAGAAAGACAGAAGGAGAAGAAAAGAGAAGAAAGACAGAAGGAGAAGAAAAGAGAAAGACAGAAGGAGAAGAAAGAAGACCAAGAACATGGTAAGTAAAAGAAAGATCATTATCTTGGCAGACAGTGGTTGTTTTAGGGGAGGGCAGTGCACCAACACCAACACATGCCCCCTGTCATTAAACACTAGTGAACAACATAATATTGTGTATGGTGGAGGCAGAAGCAGCCTGATCTGTGTCCCACACAGGGACGTAACTATCTGTGTGCCAGTTGTGCCTTGCCCACAGTGCATTTGCACTGTGGGCACACCATCTGGCAGCACCGTTTACCCACCACTGGCTGCTAGCAGCTGAACTACTGATGATGAGCTGAGAGACAGGGACAGGAGGAGAGTGCAGCGCAGAACGCACTCATACTCCCCTCTCGGCTGACATTTCAATTATGTATAATGGGCATCACGGTGTATGGCATATGTATAATGGGCATCACAGTGTGTGACCTATGTATAATGGACTCATTATACATAGGCCACACACCGTGATGCCCATTATACATTTGCCACACACAGTGATACTCAATATACATATGTGGCTCTCTCTGTGTCCTCGCTGTCACTCTCTGTCTGCTGTCACTCTCTCTGTCCTTGCCGGGGACATAGCCAGCAGCTCAGAGCCACTAGCCATGCCCCACAGCGTCAAAAATGGGGCGTGGCCTCATTAAAATAGGCCACACCCCACATTGCTAGGCCACGCCCCCAAAAAAATTGGGCGCGCCTGCGGCGCGCAACATCCTACCTCCCCGCCCCCCGGGCTGCCTCAAGATATTTCCCGGGCTGGTTTTAATTCCCAATCCGCCCCTGTAGTGTGGCGAGCGCAGCGTGGGTCCGTGGATTACTTCACATGTATTCCGCATCCCCTCGCGGGGCTCGCTGCGCTCGCCACACTATATAAACTCAACTCCATGCCAACGTGGATAGTGGGGGTATGAAAAGGTCGGAGGACGCGTACCGCCGCCCCCTCGTGGGCTCTCTGCGCTCGCAAACGCTACGGGTTGGCGTTGATAGTGGGGTGGCGTTAACAATGGGGGGGCATTTAACATAGTAATCACCCATCAGGGTGCCTGTACAATAAAAAATCGGGTCCCATCGCATTCCTTAATTAGTGGTATGCGATGGCACACGATGGGCACCGTGCTAGGAAACAAGTACCGGGAGTTCTATGGAAGATGGGATGTTTTCCATAGCAACCAATGAGATTCTATTGATTATCTTTTAGAAGGAGTAAAATAAATAAGTAGAATCTGATTGAAAAAGAAGTGCGCACAGCATGTACGGTATTTGCTGGTAGAGAGGGACAGAGGGGGCATGGCCAGGAGCTCACTAAGCACTGGGCATGCTCCCACAGTCTGGCAAATGGGGGGCGTGGCTCGTGGTTGCGGCATTCCTGTAAAGCCACTCCCCTTTTGTCAAGGTTTCACCGATTAATACATCCTAAACAATATAGTGACCTAAAAAAAGAATCTCTAGTCATACTTGTTAAATAGGTACGCCGCACAGGAATCCCGGTCCGAGGCCACTGAATACACAAAGGTGATAAGGAAGCCACCAGCGCGTTTCACCAAGTTTCTTGTATGAAGTGCCCGTTATGTCTCGGGGCTATTTAACCTCACACCACACTTATGGATCACTGAATGCTGCTCACCGTGCTTGGCTCCATAATAGATAAATATAGTTGACCGTAAAAATACATTGATACGTCATCAGGCAGTTCTGAAGACCTCCCTAGCAGCATAGAGTAGTTAAGGATAAATAGGGGCGCACATAATCATGGCATAATACTAAGCTATGGCGTAATGCTGTAAGACTAGACAGTAGCTGGTCCCCATACCATCGGTATACAGTATTATACTTATCACACTTACCAGTATCTCTCCGACTCATCACATTCCCCAGAGCTGGCAGCACTGCAGATCACAGAAACAAGACAGGTGTTACATGGGGTTAGTAATACAGCAGTATTATATTATAGTGTCCACTCCATACTGGGAGGCTCAGGAAACCCCCAATGACTTACTCACCAATAGCCAAAACGGTGATAAGCAACAAACACAGATATCTGCTGTTCAGTCCGGACATCTCTGTGCAATAGAATAAGAGATGAATATACTGTAGTTATCCTGAGATCAGTTATTGGGCATCACATTACTGTAGTGCATACTTACCTACTTTCTGGCTGCCCTTTCCGGGAGAAGGCAGCCAGCTCGGGAGGGGGGGGGGGCTGTAGAGTGGCTACTTGTTTGTGGGCGTGGCCAGAGCAGTCATGTCATTTTAGCCACGCCCACCGCCGTGCAATGCCATTTTGAAGGCATTGCACGGCGGTGGGCAGGGCTAAAACGGTGTGATTCGCGTTGTTTGACCCGTGGACCCCACCCGTGGACCACTTTTATTTTGCAGTGTAAATGATTGCCACTTTAAAAAACCCTGGAGATTTCTTACCAAATCTCTCACTTTCTGATTCTCTCATCCTATTACATTGCACCCTGGGTATTTAAACCGCTATCAGCATCTGGTCATTTGTCTGATATCAGAGAAGAGGTATAATATATATATAATAATGTTACATTATTGTGGCATCGTATGAATGATTTCATATGGTAGAATGTGAACTAGGGCCTCTACAATGTGGCATAATATGAACTAAGACCATTGGCATAATGGGGGTTATTCTGGTTGATGCGCATCCCCAGGTCGCACGGGGGGACTGATGTTGTGCACATTGACCAGATGTCAGTTGACTACCCCATTTAAATGTGCGTGTGCCTTCCACAACATTCGATGGTCGGCGACCATCGAATGATGTGGGTGTTCCCCCGCAGGCTGCGAATTGATGTTTATGTAAAACATCCATTTGCATAACCTATGCACTCTGCGAATGGTGAGCCGGCGTACCACCATTCGCAAGGTGGGATCTGGTTGACTCGCATGGATGTGAATTCGCATCCGAGCGAGTCAACCAGAATAATCCCCAGTGTATCCCCAAAATGTAAGAGAGAGGAGCCGCAGCAGGAACCTCCAATCCCTGCTGTGATCACTCCTGCCCAGCCCGCAGCCGCCCGCATCATAGTTATATATAGGGGTTACAATCCTGCCCGATGTATAAATATTGGGCAGCATTGCAGTGGGTCCCTGGGCTGCCGCTATTCTGAGATGGCAATATCCCATTGTAGCCTATGGGGTACAGACCGCATCGCAGGCGGTGCAGTGGGATTAGTGCTGCAGGGCAAGGATGCAAGTAATATCCATATTGTTTATATGTTCCTTATACACCATGGCCCTTAATCTGGTTCACTCACAAAGGCAATTTCCTTCTCAAATGGACAAAACCATGTGCACTGCAGGTGGGGCAGATGTAACATGTGCAGAGAGAATTCGATTTGGGTGGGTTTTTACTTCAAACGGATCTCTATATTGCAGTGTAAAAATAAAGCAGCCAGTATTTTCCCTGCACAGAAACAAAATGACTCACCCAAATCTAACTCTTTCTACACGTTACATCTGCCCCACCTGCAGTGCACATGGTTTTGTCCATTTGAGAAGGAATTTGCCGTTGCGAGTGAACCAGAATAAGGTCCCCTGCCTGTGGCTCCTTCTGTCTCTCAGAAGCACATTTGGGCACATAGCATATGCAATTCTATAAGGTGCATGCACGGAAATCATGCAATAGGTCACATAGTCAAACAGTCAACCTGAAAAAGGTAGACACGTGTAAAGGTCGACGTAAGTTTTTCACAATTGAAAAAAAAAAATTGGGACTTTTCCCTACTTTACCATCCACAAGGACTAGGCAGAACGCAGCGCCAGTGGAGTAGGCTCGGAGCATGGCGGGCATACACGTTACACAAAGTGGGGGTGCACATCAACATTAAAAAAAAACCTCATGTCGGCCTTTTCATGCTGTTGACCTAATGCAAGTGGACCTTCTGGTGATGACCCCCGAGGAGGGGGGGAGCAGGTACCAATAACCCGGGCCCGAGATTAATAGGGGGGCCCACCAGGAGACCTGTTCTGCATCCCCCCCCCCCCCCTCTCCTCCTGGGCAGCAGCACAGCACATGCTGGAGTGTGCTGCACTGCAGAGGCTGATGCTAAGCCCATATTGCCCAGGCTAATATCCGGTGTCCACGGCTCCCCTGCTCCGGCTGCACTAAAACTTGCTTTAACTACATTTTCCCGTAAGGGGGCGCGGGAACGCCTCCCACAATTAGGCCATGCTCCAAAATTTTACTGGAGCCTGACCAAGCCTCCCAGCAGCGCTGCTTCTGCAAAGTGGTTAAAAGGTGGCATTATTATGCTGTGGCGCCGTAGTGGGTGGACTGGGGGCCATGATTAAGTGAATTGCGTCAATGTGGCCTCTCCACCCCTGCTGTACAGTGTTACACATCGCCACTCCCACTCCCCCCACACGTTTGCTATGGTTATTAAAAGTCTGTGACTATAATTCATATAAGGGGCTGATTCTGTGTCCGTGTCAGCATCTTTTCAGATTTGGAAGTCACCTGTCAGTTTTGGAGGTCACCTGTCAGATTTGGAGGTCGCCTGTAAGATTTGGAAGTCACCTGCCAGATTTGGAAGTCACCTGCCAGATTTGGAAGTCACCTGCCAGATTTGGAGGTCACCTGCCTGCACTTCATTCAAATGCCTCTATAAAGGTGCGTACACACGGCAGCGATATATCGATCGGCGATATATCGCTGAGCGATATATTGCTCAGTATTCCGTTTGCATCAGCGACCAGAGATGGTCGCTGATGAAAAAGAAACTGCCGGGGGAGGGGAGCCTGGCAGTGGAAATCAGCTGGTCGCAGGAGCATGTTCCTGCAACCAGCGATCACTATGGGGGAAAAAACGGGAGCGTGCACCCGGCGATATATCATATATATATATATGCTCAGCAACCATATTGCCCGCGATATTAGCAAAAATTGCCCCGTGTGTGTATGCACCTTAAGTGCTCTGTAAATGCCAAGAGACACTTCCTTTCCCCACTAGAATTTGACCAGAATGTGTATAACTGTACTGTTACCAATAGCAACTAAGAGGGACTTCCATTTTCCAATACAAGTATGACTATAATGTGGAGACGTGCTGTTACCAATAGCAACCTAGAGACACATCCTTACCTCCACTACATTTATGACTATAATTTGTATAAATGTGCTGTCACCGATAGTAACAAATGAGATACTTCCTTTACTCGCTATAAGTATGCTTATAAATGTGCTGTTACCAACAGCAACCGCAAGATATTTCATTTCCCCACTCTGAGTACTGTATGACTGTGTATAAAAGTTTTGTTACCGATAGCAACCAATGAGACAATTCCAAACACAGCGCTAGAAATATGACAGACTGACATTGCACGAACCGTGCGCGAGCAGGAGACAGAACAAGGCAAAGACAGTCACAGTATCTTCCACCACCTACAGTATACCAAGTTCTCCATGGGGGTCTCACGCAGCACGTTCTGCGTCTGTCACACAAGCTGCTCAGGGATTATCGCTGCATCCCCATGTTATAGTACAGACATTCCCCCATTGCATACAGTGGGGGAAATATACTAAGATGGGAATGCTATGGGCAACCAATCAGATCCTGTCTACTATCTTCTAGAGGGTGCTAAATAAATAAGTAGATTCTGATTGGTTGCCCATAGCAACATTACATGTGAAGTCTAATTCCCATCTCAGTAAATTTCCCCCATGTCTCTCTCTCCCCCCCTCCATCCCTCACTCACTCACTTGCTCTCTCTCTCCCCTCCATCCCTCACTCACTCACTTGCTCTCTCTCTCCCCCTCCATCCCTCACTCACTCACTCACTTGCTCTCTCTCTCTCCCCCTCCATCCCTCACTCACTCACTTGCTCTCTCTCTCCCCCTCCATCCCTCACTCACTCACTTGCTCTCTCTCTCCCCCTCCATCCCTCACTCACTCACTTGATCTTTCTCTCCCTCCATCCCTCACTCACTCACTTGCTCTCTCTCTCCCCCTCCATCCCTCACTCACTCACTTGCTCTTTCTCTCCCTCCATCCCTCACTCACTCACTTGCTCTCTCTCTCTCCCTCACTCACTTGCTGTCTCTGTTGCTTGATTACTCTCGCTCCATCTCCTAGCTCTCTCACACTCATTCTAGCTTTTGCTTTGCTCTCTCTCTGTCTCTTTTATGATCTTTCTTGCGCTTGACCATTTCTCACCCTCTGCCTGTCTCTGTCTCTCACACCCCCTCTCACCCGCCTATCTCCCCGTTCCTCATGTGGGCCATGTGTAATGCAGCCAGGAGCAGGCACTACTTACTGATTCCTTGTGTGAGTCCTGGGGCCGTTCTCCTGCTGCCTGTCCCACGTTCCTTCTTCTGTCCCCTACTCTACTCCCCTTCTATTCCCCTCGTTTTTTTTTTTTTTGTCTTTAATCCAGTATTTCTGAATTAAAAGCCGCACCCAAGGACACAAAATACTTCAGCAGTTGGGCAGCTGCATGGTCTGCATAGCCTCACTGTAACGTGTCAGTGTGTAACACCTGCAGTGTACTGTACAGTCACACACGTGTGCACTTCTACAGACATTGACATTGCATGTGCTGTATGCAGCGACTAATACATATAGCAACATTTGCGGGTACTGCCAGTAACCCAAATAATCTTACAGCTTTCTCCGTCCAATCAGAGTGGATGTGAATTATAGATATACAGTACATATACTTACCTGGTCTGGTGCACAGTGGCATAACAATGGGCTCACAGACCCCACAGTGGCTTGGGGGAGACAGCGCTTGTGGAGCCTGCGGGGAGCACCAGGTTGGAAATGCTGCTGTTAATAGGTATACTTCAAGCACTGCACATTATTTTATTATTATTTTTACAGATAACCTTCCGCAACCCTCTCCCTACCCGCTGGCTGCAGAGCGGGCAGACCTCCAAAGCCCTGTACAGACCCGCCGGGGTTGACCTCCATTCCCCACTCGCCAGGGTGGACTTCCATAACCCTCTTCCCACTTGCCATCTGCAGAGATTTTGGCCCTCATTACAATGTGTTGCACGTTCTTTAAGGGCTTTACAGTATGTGGCATATTTTGTAATGGGCATTACGGTTCATGGCATATACAGTATGTAATAAGTATTATGGTGTGTGGCATAGTCTGTAAAGGGCATTACAGTGTATGGTATATTCTGCAATGGGCATTATGGTGGGTGGCATATATAAAATGAGTATTATGGTGTGTGACATCATCTGTAAGGGCATTACGGTGTGGCATAATGTGTATGGGGCAATAAGCGCCTTGAGTCCTGTTGGAGAAAGTGCACTTTATAAATTAAACTTACTTACCTACAATGTGTGGCATAACGTGTAATAGGCATCACGGTATGTGGCATAATGTGTAGTAAGCATTATGTGTAGGGAGCATTACAGTGTGTGGCATAATGTGTAGTAAGCATTATGTGTACGGAGCATTACGGTGTGTGGCAAGGCCAATGACCCTTCATTGTAGGTGCAAATTCTTTCGTACTACATAAATTTTGGAGGGGGGGGGGGGGTTAACGGTTCACAATGGAAGCCAAATTGACAGGAAATAGCCCTTTTTGTTTTACCAAAATGCCATGGTGGGGTTGGGGGAGGCAGCAACTTTTGTTTTTGGCGAGTGGGGAGGGGGGGGGGGAGCAAACATGCACAGTAGTTCCATAGTCGCTGCAAATTCACAGACCAGCTATTGGGACTGAATCCGGCCCAATATTCTGCCGACATTGTTTTTTGGTAAAATGGTACCTCAGTGCACATAGGGCCTGATTCTGGTTGGCTCACCAAGCTGCGGAGATCGTAAATGTGGGGGGTGGGGCGTTTTTCTTTTAGGGATGCTAATCCAGGAAATTCCGGGACTGAGCATATTTCAATCCCGATTCCCAGGATTGAAAAAATGCCCCCGGATTGGCATCCCTAGTCCAGTCCAGTGGTACTGCTGTATAAGTCCAGTCCAGTGGTACTGCCATTAAAGTCCAGTCCAGTGATACTGCTGTATAAATCCAGTCCAGCGATACTGCCATCAAAGTCCACTGGTAATGCTGTACCAATGGACTGTATATAAGTCCAGTACAGTGATACTGCCGTTAAAGTACAGTGAATCTGCCATTAAACTCCAGTCCGGTCATACTGCCATTAAAGTCCAGACCGGTGATACTGCCTTTAAAGATCATTTTGGTGATACTGTTGTATAAGTCCAGTCCAGAGATAATGCCATTATAGTCCAGTCCAGTGATACTGCTGTATAAGTTCAGTCCAGTAATACTGCCATTAAAGTCCAGTCAAGTGATACTGCTCTATAAGTCCAGTCCAGTGATGCTGCCATTAAAGTCTAGTCTGGTGATAAAGTCCAGTCCGGTGATACTGCTGCATAAGTCCTGTCCAGTGATACTGCTGCATAAGTCCAGTCCGGTGATACTGCTGCATAAGTCCTGTCCAGTGATACTGCTGCATAAGTCCAGTCCAGTGATACTGCTGCATAAGTCCAGTCCAGTGATACTGCTGCATAAGTCCAGTCCAGTGATACTGCCGTTAAAGTCCAGTGATACTGCTGCAGGACAGTGATTCTGCTACTTATATCCAGTCCAGTGATGGACTTTAACGGCAGTAAAATGGTGCCTCAGAGAACATACTGTATATTTCTGCCTGCAGTGGTCTCTGGCATACCCAACTGTCCCTATTTCCACAGGAACATCCCGATTTTCAGGGACGTTCATTCCCGCGACCCGCCCGGGGCTGCCAGTGGGGGGGGGGGCAGTTAGGAGTCCCCCAGCCTCTATTCAGCACTGCTGAGGGACAGAAAATGAGGGCGTGGCCTTAGAAAGCATCATTGTGTGAGGCCACACCCCCTTTCCACCGGCCACGCCCTCTTTTCGGATGCATGTGGCTCCACCGCGTGTGTGTCCCTATTCACAGAGGAAAGAAGTTGGGAGGTATGGTCTATGGTAAAATGGTGCCTCAGAGCACATACTGTATATTTCTGCCTGCAGTGGTCTCTGGTAACATGGTGCCTCAGAGCACATACTGTATATTTCTGCCTGCAGTGGTCTCTGGTAACATGGTGCCTCAGAGCACATACTGTATATTTCTGCCTGCAGTGGTCTCTGGTAACATGGTGCCTCAGAGCACATACTGTATATTTCTGCCTGCAGTGGTCTCTGATAAAATGGTGCCTCAGAGCACATACTGTATACATAGGCGTGCGCACATTGAGTGTTAGGGGTGCACAGGCACCCCCTAATGCTGTGAACACCCTTATGAACACATCCCTGTTGCTAGCAATACCTTTTACCAAAGACTTTTGCTTTTTAGAACTGTATTCCATTAAAAGATGCGCCCATCAATCATTTGTTTGTGTTTTGCATTGTTACTTGTACTGTACCTGACCATTTTTCATATCACTACATACTGTACCTGCATCACCCATACAGGATATGTTTTTGACTTTATTTGCATGTACTGTTACACAATGGAATTAGAAGCTTAAAACTGATATTCTGTACTGTACAGTAGGCAGGAGATTATGGTGTGGCTAAGAGACATTTTGTATTGTATCGAGCCAATAAATGATGTAGACACGCCTGATAGACACACCCAATGGGCAGTGTTAGACGTGACCAATAGGTGCAGCTAGACACACCCCTTTGACTGTGCACCCCCTAATAAAATGTGCTGCGCACGCCTATGACTGTATATTTCTGCCTGCAGTGGTCTCTGATGACATGGTGCCTCAGAGCACATACTGTATATTTCTGCCTGCAGTGGTCTCTGATGACATGGTGCCTCAGAGCACATACTGTATATTTCTGCCGGCAGTGGTCTCTGGTTATATGGTGCCTCAGAGCACATACTGTATATTTCTGCCGGCAGTGGTCTCTGGTTATATGGTGCCTCAGAGCACATACTGTATATTTCTGCCGGCAGTGGTCTCTGGTAACATGGTGCCTCAGAGCACATACTGTATATTTCTGCCGGCAGTGGTCTCTGGTAACATGGTGCCTCAGAGCACATACTGTATATTTCTGCCGGCAGTGGTCTCTGGTAACATGGTGCCTCAGAGCACATACTGTATATTTCTGCCTGCAGTGGTCTCTGTTAACATGGTGCCTCAGAGCACATACTGTATATTTCTGCCAGCAGTGGTCTCTGGTAACATGGTGCCTCAGAGCACATACTGTATATTTCTGCCTGCAGTGGTCTCTGTTAACATGGTGCCTCAGAGCACATACTGTATATTTCTGCCGGCAGTGGTCTCTGGTAATAATATGGTGCCTCAGAGCACATACTGTATATTTCTGCCGGCAGTGGTCTCTGGTAACATGGTGCCTCAGAGCACATACTGTATATTTCTGCCGGCAGTGGTCTCTGGTAACATGGTGCCTCAGAGCACATACTGTATATTTCTGCCTGCAGTGGTCTCTGGTAATATGGTGCCTCAGAGCACATACTGTATATTTCTGCCGGCAGTGGTCTCTGGTAACATGGTGCCTCAGAGCACATACTGTATATTTCTGCCAGCAGTGGCCTCTGGTAAAATGGTGCCTCAGAGCACATACTGTATATTTCTGCCGGCAGTGGTCTCTGGTAACATGGTGCCTCAGAGCACATACTGTATATTTCTGCCAGCAGTGGTCTCTGGTAACATGGTGCCTCAGAGCACATACTGTATATTTCTGCCTGCAGTGGTCTCTGGTAAAATGGTGCCTCAGAGCACATACTGTATATTTCTGCCGGCAGTGGTCTCTGGTAATATGGTGCCTCAGAGCACATACTGTATATTTCTGCCGGCAGTGGTCTCTGGTAAAATGGTGCCTCAGAGCACATACTGTATATTTCTGCCGGCAGTGGTCTCTGGTAAAATGGTGCCTCAGAGCACATACTGTGTATTTCTGCCGGCAGTGGTCTCTGGTAATATGGTGCCTCAGAGCACATACTGTATATTTCTGCCGGCAGTGGTCTCTGGTAATATGGTGCCTCAGAGCACATGCAGTAGGTCCGTCCAGTATAGCTAATCATTAGAGAACAGATGAATGGATTAGGTAAGTATAGGCACACATAAGAGGATGGAAACCTGGATTAGGTAAACATTATTACACATAAGAGGATAGATGCTCGGATTAGGCAAATGGTACAGAGATGTAGTATAGTGGTTATATAGAGCTCCAGAAATAGAGGCCCATGTGAGCATAATCCTATACGTGTGCCTCTGATGCCTCCTGTCCTGTTGGGGGTGAATGCTGCAGAAGTGCAGTAACCGCAATTTGGTGATTTCCTCACTTCTGCGCATGCCCTGTGCTTGGCACCACCTCACCTCACCACAGCCAAGTGGCGGAAGCTGCAGTTTGTGCCCTGGTTCTGGTTATCCAGTGTCTCCACATTCATTGTAGCCAGAACTTGTTCATTGAGTTTTGCGCTGTGATGTCATTTCTCAGTGACCTAAGGACACTACATATAACAATAAGGAAGCCTGTTGTACTAGCTAATACTCTTGGGTCTGATGGAATTAAACAGGAGACTCCCTACTATGCTGAGCCATCAGAGCAGCATGTGACTGCCTGGCTTCCAACCTCAGTAACTCTCCTTCATTTCTGACTTATGTCTTGTATGTTTGTATAGCTTGTATTGTAACCCTTGACCCTGGCTATGCCTGCCAGTTCTGCCCAGGGCCATATTAAGAGACTAGGTTGGCACAGTTGGCCAACCAATACTGTGCCAGAGCACATTGTACTTACACTGGTCTCCGGGAAAATGGCGCAGAAGCCATTTTCTCTGTGATTTTCCTGCTGAGCATGCCCAAAACGCATAGAAAATGGCTGCCGTGGCATTTTCTTGGTGACTTTTGCAGGGTAGTTATTCAATAAATGGATGCAGGGTGTGCGGTGTGGTCCTCCCTGGACCCGGGGTCCATCCAGGTGCACTGTCCCTCCTTGCAGCACCGCGATTGTTGGTAATCATCTCGCCATCCTGCCCATGATTTCCAGGACCCTCCTGGCCATTCCGGGAGAGTAGGGAACCCTGATGGATTGTTCATATAGAGCCGAAAATGAACTTGTGGTAATAGATGGTTGGCTGCCAGCTGTTCTCCTGAACTAAATCTGGTGGTTGCATGTTATCATTTATAATTGAAATAACGAGATGTTGGAGAGTACGTACGATACAGGGAACATCTGATTAATTGGAAGTGGGCGGCTGTGCGTATAAATGTCAGCTCTGTTATTCCATGCCGGTGAATCCTGGAGGGGGGACTAGTGTCCAATTAGTCATTTACAATGGAGAGGATTTGTTCAATTGTTAGCTGAATGGAGGCTGCGGATCTTGTGCTTGTATGGCCCTCCGATTATGACACAGGCTGTGAATTCAAAGCCCAGCGAACGAGGCTGAATTAGCCCCATAGTCCGAGACAGGTAAAGAGGATAATTACTTCTTGTAAGTGATAATATGGGTGTTACAAGGTTTATTAATGATAGGTTCGTGGGAGCCTGCAGAGCTGTCTAGGTTGTTTGCAGCTCTGGCGGACTACTACTCCCAGCAGGCCTGCAGGAGCTGAAGCACAGGAGGCTGCCTGCTGTGTCACTCACATCGTGCCCCTTTGTGTACTCCGGTGACAACACATGGGCTCCGTCGCACATTTGCTCTCCCAAAATCTCACTCGCTTCTCCTCTTCCCTCTCGCTCCTCCGCCCGGGTCTCTGGCCGATATCCCAGCTCACTTCTCACTGCTTCGGAATTCATGGAAAATGACCTGCTGCATTTTGGCAGCTGCACCCCTCCCTCCCTCTCTCGCTGCAACCCATCCCTCAACAATTAACGATGAGACTGTGTAGGATACGGGGGGGGGGGGGGGGGAGGGACACATTCACGTCTCATCCACATGGATTTTATTAAAGAATCTGAACGCTTGATCCTGAAGCCTATTGAACACATTCCGACACAGCGTCGATGGCAGAATGCAGGCAGATGGCCCTGTACACACCTTTCCTGCGGCGCGCAGTTTTGTGCCAATTAAGATCTTGTTGAAGCGTTAACGCTTGGCACAATCCAGTACAATGGCATTCTGCGGGCATTGTTATTATAGTACATAATACGCATCGCTGCTGGGAAGCTCTGAGGCTAAAGCGAGGTCTGAGGGCCTGATTCAGTCGTGTTCGCAGCCTAGCAAACAGGTAAATGACGTTCACTCCTGGGATTTGCGCATGCGCATATTCGTGCATGCAAATGTGCCAAACCCCCCACCATCAACACGGGGGCGAATTTGTACCCAAATGGGTCTGAAGCGGCCTTAGGGGCCTATTTATCCATAAACACCAGGGCCACGTCTAGGTTACCAGAATGAAGCCCCGTACAGACTAGATGATTTTTCAAAAGTTATCGCTCATTTTGGAGCGATATCTTTAAAAAACGTTTAGTGTGTACGCTCAATATCGTTAACGATGAGTGCTCCTGGGCATTGTTAATGACGCCTCTCATCATCTGTGCTGCATTGTTGACTATTGTCGATGAGCCATGCAGCAGCGGTGGGTGGGCGGTGTCACAGACGATATTGTTTACCGATATCGCTCAGTGTGTACGGTCATAATTGTTTGCTCGAGACACTGGGTACATCACTGAGAATATCGCTCATTAAGCGAATTGTCTTGTACTGGGCTTAAAGCTGGATACACGCTATGCGATTCTCTCACCGCCAATATCATAAGCGGAGGTGGTCCTGGATGAATGATATCGTTCAGTGACATCACCCGGGCCCTGTTGAACATGCAATCTGACTGCAGGGTCAGATGGCGGGGGTTGTTAGGGACCCGCGGGAGAGCGCATTGTTAATGATAGAGTGGGTACACACTAGACAATATTATCATTAATATCATTATTGTACATTATTGTGTACCCAGATTTACTTGCCATTATTGGTGGCGGCACAATCTTATCTATGATCTGATAGGCTGCTGGTCTATTTTTACACTGATAGTGGCAGCGAAGTGTAAAGGACCCCCATACACTATGAGATTTGGGCCTGATTTCACCCTATTCTATCAGATCGTGCCGAGACATCAGGTGAAATCTTGTCAAATCACATGCGTATAGGCCCCCATACACTAGGGCGACTTGTCCTTAGGACAAGTCGCCCCCGACTTCCCCCTGAGCTTCCCCAGCTGCTCCCCGGGGGAGCTTGATTAGATTGGCACTTGATGTGCCATTTTTTACATGTGATAAATCGTCTCGATTTATCACATGTAAAAAACCCGGGGAGCAGGGGGGGCTACAGAGCAGGGCTGCTGGTGGGAACAGGGGGGGCTGGGGGACGCTGCGGGGGACACAGGCGGCATAGAGCCGGGCAGAGGGAGCCGGGAGCTGTCAGTGCTAGAAAAAAAAGCCTATACAATGAATGGGCAGCCTGTGATTGGCTGAGCGCTCTCTCAGCCAATTGCTGACTGGCTGAGAGAGCGCTCAGCCAATCACAGGCTGCCCATTCATTGTATGGGCTTTTTTTTTTTATTCAGTACTGACAGCTCCCGGCTCCCCCTGCCCGGCTCTATGCCGCCTGTGTCCCCCGCAGCGTCCCCAGCCCCCCCCCTGCTCCCCCCTCCGCCGCGCCGCCCCACTAGGTCCCAAGTCGGGTGGTCGGACGTGCAGCAGGTCCGACCACCCGATGCAGATCCGATGCGCACGGGACCGCGCATCGGATCTGAGGGGACATCAAAACTAGCCGATTTTGGTCCGATTTCGGACAGATCCGACTGATCTGGCCGAAATCTGACCAAAATCGGCTAGTGTATGGGGGCCTTATGACATCTGATCCGATGTGCGGTCCCGTGCACATCGGATTGGAGATGGAGATCATGCGTGCTGCACATAAAATAAATCATGTGCCGTTTTCAGCGGCACACGGCGGGTGCTTTTTAGAATGTGCGATGTATCGCATCGCATCTGGGGCGGGATGCACTAAAAGTGAAAATTCTGTAAAACCCCAGTTTTCATTATTTTTACTGCATTTTCGTATGCACTAAAGCACCTCCACAAGGGTACCGCTGCGGCAGGTATCGCCAGAAATAGCATGCGCACTGCATCTATTCCCGGGGACATAGGAACTGGGGCATGGCCAGTGGCTCTGAGAACTGCTGCCCATGCTGCCCCCAAATCTGTGAAAATGGAGGTGTGGCCTCACGGGAGCATCAAGGATATAGACCGCGCCCCTTTCTGCCAGGTTACGCCCCTAAATTTCAGGCACGTGCTGCAGTGTCCCAACGGTTGGGAGGTATGCAAAAGCTATTGGAGATATCTGTGGCGGTCCCTCCTTTATACATTTGGGGAATACTAAACTACAATATAGATCTCACTTTGAAGTAAAACCCCAACCAAATCTAATTCTCTCTGCACAAGTTACATCTGCCCCACCTGCAGTGCACATGGTTTTGTCCATTTGAGAAAGATTTTGCCTTTGCGAGAATACGAGCCATAGTTTCTGTCTGGCCACTAGGTGGCAGAATTCTTTCATTTTATGACTCCGGCTTCCAGTGTGGAATCAGTTAATGTACGGTATGTGGCATTCCATGTAAGAAGCATCTTGTTATAGTGTGTACAGTATTTTAGGTATAACTGAACATTTCACTGTATTTCGTAAGTAATAATAGTACAATATTTTTTTAGGTCATTCTGTTTTTAAAAAAACAACCTGTAAATGATTGTAACCTGTAAATGATTTGTGTGCTACTTCCAGTAAGGTTTAGCCAATGACTAAAGTTGTCCAAACATAGATTACCCTTCCACTAGTTCCCAGCACCAAACAATAGGGTCACTGGTCTGTCAGATGCTGGTGACATCCCCTGACGTGACCAGAAATAATCGGTTTTGACTACTGGTCAGCACAGCGGTGCAGTGATTAGCATTGCTGCATCACCGCCTGAGGTCACGTGTCTGATTGCAACCAGGCATTATCTGTGTAGAGTTTGCATGTTCTCCCTGAGCTGCTGTGGATTTCCTGGTTCTCTGGTTTCCTCCCACAATACGGTAGGATATTTAACTTCTAACAAAACATTATCCGCAGTGTGTATGTGTGTGCGTATGACAGGGAATATAGCCTGGAAGCTCCTCTGTGGGTTACTGATGTGAGTGACTCAATCACAGATATAGCTGTACCATATAATATATATAGGGTATGGGTCATAGTGTCGACACTACTTCAGGTCGACCATTGAAGATCAACAGAACTTAGGTCGACATAGCTAATGTCGACAGGGTGGGAAGATGGACACAAGCATTAGGTCGACAATGGGAAGGTCAACAGTCAAAACTATAGCCGCTGCAGCCCCCCGCTGTGGCGGGGAGGCGCTGAGGGACTGTGGGCGCCGGTCTGCGGGGCTATGGCTACTAGTACGCGTCTGTCTGTGTGGCTGGGAGCGGGACATATCGGCAGCGCCGCCCCTTCCCCTAGCCCTCCAATCTTCTCCTGGATCCAGTTGGGATTCCAAGGTCCGTATACTGACCGTCAATATCCCAACTGACGGCCCACACCCATAAAATCTATACATGTATATCCCCATGTCAAAATAAATGGTGGATGTGTGGGTATATGTGTGAAACGCAAATGAAATACGGAGGACAGAATTCGCCTAAAAGCATTTAAACCTCCTAAGGGTTGCAAGCAAGTTTAGGCGGATTCGGCCCAGCGAAGGGTGCCATTGGCGGCGTTTAAATGCATTGGGACGGCACCCGAACAGCACTCTAGGGAGCTAATAGGATCTGGTGGATTAATGCAGGAGTGCCGTTCTTATATAGTATAATCCCCAGCAGTAGGATGAAATATCCCGATAGATGTGATTGGCCTGCCTGGCTGTTCCGTGTAAACAAGAAGTCACCACAAAGATGGTCATTTACGGAGACGGTTGAGTTGAATCCTCATTAGATGTGATGCAGAAGTGGTATATGTTTATAGATTCCATGTGGCAAACCCACATCTACCTTGGGTAATAATATCCTCCTGCTGGGGATTAGACCGGAATATATTATATTGGAACACAGTGAAATAGCATTGGGGCAGTACGGATGGTGTAGGATTACTGCCTCACAGCGCTGAGGTCATGGGTTCCATTCCCACCATGGCCCTAACTGTGCTGAGTTTGTATATTCTCCCCGTGCTTGCGTGGGTTTCCTCTGGGTACTCCGGTTTCCGCCCACAATCCAAAAATATACTGGTAGGCTAATTGGTTCCCAACAAAATTAACGCTAGAATATCTGTGTGTGCATGTACATGTGGTAGGGAATATAGACTGTAAGCTCCACTGGGGCAGGGACTGTCCTCTGTACTATTCTCTGTACAGCGCTGCGGAATATGTGTGCGCTATATTAGAAACTGTTAATAAATAAATATGTCGCCCAAACCCTTCTCCTGGCAAAGTGACACAACGCAATAAAAGCACTGAGGTGCACGCGAGAGGCACGGATTCGGAAATGCGCCGGTGTAACAAAGAACCTTGCAGGGATACGGTCAGTCACTATGTCTACACCTCTAGGTCGACATGACTGAAGGTTGACATGGGGATAGGTTGACACAAGCATGTCGGTCTTCAGTCTTGTCGATCTAGTGGTGTCAACCTAATGGTTGTTGGCCTAGTTGCTGTCTATCCAGTGAGTGGTGGCCTGTGGTGGCTTGGAGGCATAGATGAGTAGGTGTGGGTGCCAGGAGTCTGATTGGGCTATTGCTGCCTCACTGCTGGGGCCTGCAGATCTACATGGCAGAGTCTACTTCTTATTTATTTTGCATCTTCTAGAAGATAAAAGATAGAATCTGATTTGGTTGCTACGGACAACATCCCATCTTCAATAGAACTCTCCATCTTTAGTAAATTTACCCAATAGAGATCTGGAACGCTGTGCTGTGAGCTGCCAGCCCAACTCTCTGCGTAGTCGTTCCTTATGGCATTTGCCAAAAATAGCCAGATGCCCACTCCAGCCCTGCCTACCGCAATGGGCAAATATACACAGCGCTAATCACTGAGGGTAGTTCATCAGCCCGTCGCCTCTAATTGAGTTTCCCCCCGAAAAATCTAAAAAATTCTATGTTTTTATTTGCACTCTATTTGCATTGTATAATCTTCCATCACAGAACGTTAGTTTAGGCTGGGATCATTTGGTCTACAGCATGATGGTCGACAGACATTAGGTTGACATCATTAGGTCGACATGGGAAAAGGTCGACATGGGTCTAAGTCGACATTGGAAAAGGTTGACATGGGAAAAGGTCGAAAGGCCATTAGTTCGACAGGTCGTTAGTGCGACAGGTCATTAGTTCGACAGGTCATTAGTTCGACAATGTCCAAGTCGACAGTGAAAAGGTTGACATGTGGTTTTTCACTGTTTTTTTACCTGAATGTCAACACAGTCAACATGGACACAGTTTAAAGTGCACCGCATCCCCTTGCATCGCTCGCTGCACTCGCTATGTATCGGGCACACTATTTTATTCTCCCACCACGCCCTAGTGGATGGTAGGGCATGAAATACCACCTGTCGGCACATGTCGGCTCAAAAAAACAGTGAAAAACCCCATGTCGACCTTTTGACTGTCGACCTAGACACTGTCGAACTAACGACCTGTTGAACTAACAACCTGTCTAACTAATGTCCTGTCGACCTAGAACCATGTCGACCTTTTCCTATGTCGTCCTAGACCCATGTTGACCTTTTCACATGTCGACCTAATGGTGTCGACCTAATGACTGTCTACCATAATGCTGTCCACCAAATATCCGCATCACGTTAGTTTTGGTGGCATTGGATACATTGTAGCGAGTCTCTGAATCACCGCACTAATTATGACATCACTAATTATGACATCACTAATAATGGACACTCCTTTCTCACTGTTTTGGATCCCAGCTGTAAACATTTTAAGTGCGTTTGCGCATTGAAATATGTACTGTAACCATGTAGAAGGAAACAATTACTTGTGGAACCTGTTCTCCCCTGCAGGACAAACCTCTCCAGGGCCCAGGTGAGCGAGTTCGTACCATATTCACGCACTATTTATGTCACCTGTGATTCCGTCAAATAGAAACAAATAAAAGGGTTGTCGTGGTGATCGAGGGCACGGCATATCTGCGGTATTCAAAGTATGGTCAAGCAAAATATGATGTATTAAATGTTATATAAGCATATGTACTTAGCTGAGATGATTCATCCTCTTCCTCAAATAACAACAGTACATGGGCCAGATGTATGAAGCTTCAAAAACCGATAGAGTGATAAAAAGGCAGCCAACCAGCTCCTAACTGCCATGTTACAAACTGGGTTTGAAAAATGACAGCTGATTGGCTGTTTTTTTAACACTCTTCAAGCTTGACACATCTGACCCCACATGAGATAGGGATCGGGGGATAGACCGGCATAGGGATGGCAGGCAGGGAAACGCATCCTGACCACATGAGCAATGCAGGTTCCACAACTTCAGAGCGTTCCTCGAAGGCCTCGGGCTGTAACTGAGCACAAGAGGATCAGCTAAAGGGGAAGCAGCTGCAGGAATCATCTCTCATCTGGGAATCATCCACATTCCACACAGCAGAGATCAGCCACGTTCTACAGCTTCAAGGCTTCCAGTTCATCTCAGTGTTACATAGGATGACATCAGCGCTTGGTCAGCTGTAGCTCACACTCACATAGGTGGGATTGAGAGCTGGAGGTCACTTACGAAGCAGAGCGGGGAAGGCATTGGTTTTGGTGTGGATCCACCCTCGTCTGCAATACGATGTACCCGTACCCGTTTTAGCTGGATGCCGGTTGAATGCCCCCTTGAGCATCAGTGCCGGCCCGGTTGGTATAACATCATACGGGGTAGAGATGGGCAAAGCGACTCACTAAAGAGAGCTGGGCTCAAACGAGCGCTCAGTGGAAAGATCCGGTTATTTTGGATGTCTCACTGGCTCACTATAAAAAAAAAGGGCTTATTTACAGTTTAAGTGTACTGTGTAGTATCTGTCCGTTTTACGTTACATTTCAATTGATTTTAGTAATGTAAAGCGAATTCCGTACATTAATCGCCCAGGTGGTTAGATGCTTTCCCTGTCTTTATAGCAGTTTGCATATCTGTCCATAGTCACCCTGCCGGCTGATTGTAGACGCTTTCCCCCGTCTTTATAACAGTTTGCCATTTCTGTCCATAGTCACCCTGCCGGCTGACTGTAGACGCTTTCCCCCGTCTTTATAGCAGTTTGCCGTATCTGTCCATAGTCACCCTGCCGGCTGACTGTAGACGCTTTCCCCCGTCTTTATAGCAGTTTGCCATATCTGTCCATAGTCACCCTGCCGGCTGACTGTAGACACTTTCCCCCATCTTTATAGCAGTTTGCATATCTGTCCATAGTCACCCTGCCGGCTGACTGTAGACACTTTCCCCCGTCTTTATAGCAGTTTGCATATCTGTCCATAGTCACCCTGCTTGCTGACTGTAGACGCTTTCCCCCGTCTTTATAACAGTTTGCCATTTCTGTCCATAGTCACCCTGCCGGCTGACTGTAGACGCTTTCCCCCGTCTTTATAGCAGTTTGCCATATCTGTCCATAGTCACCCTGCCGGCTGACTGTAGACGCTTTTCCCCGTCTTTATAACAGTTTGCCATTTCTGTCCATAGTCACCCTGCCAGCTGACTGTAGACGCTTTCCCCCGTCTTTATAGCAGTTTGCCATATCTGTCCATAGTCACCCTGCCGGCTGACTAAACACTTTCCCCCGTCTTTATAGCAGTTTGCCATATCTGTCCATAGTCACCCTGCCGGCTGACTATAGACACTTTCCCCCGTCTTTATAGCAGTTTGCCATTTCTGTTCATAGTCACCCTGCTGGCTGACTGTAGAATTCTTTCCCCCGTCTTTATAGCAGTTTGCCATTTCTGTCCATAGTCACCCTGCTGGCTGACTGTAGAATTCTTTCCCCCGTCTTTATAGCAGTTTGCATATCTGTCCATAGTCACCCTGCCGGCTGACTGTAGACGCTTTCCCCCGTCTTTATAGCAGTTTGCCATATCTGTCCATAGTCACCCTGCCGGCTGACTGTAGACGCTTTCCCCCGTCTTTATAGCAGTTTGCCATATCTGTCCATAGTCACCCTGCCGGCTGACTGTAGACGCTTTCCCCCGTCTTTATAACAGTTTGCCATTTCTGTCCATAGTCACCCTGCCAGCTGACTGTAGACACTTTCCCCCGTCTTTATAGCAGTTTGCCATATCTGTCCATAGTCACCCTGCCGGCTGACTAGACACTTTCCCCCGTCTTTATAGCAGTTTGCCATATCTGTCCATAGTCACCCTGCCGGCTGACTATAGACACTTTCCCCCGTCTTTATAGCAGTTTGCCATTTCTGTCCATAGTCACCCTGCTGGCTGACTGTAGAATTCTTTCCCCCGTCTTTATAGCAGTTTGCCATTTCTGTCCATAGTCACCCTGCTGGCTGACTGTAGAATTCTTTCCCCCGTCTTTATAGCAGTTTGCATATCTGTCCATAGTCACCCTGCCGGCTGACTGTAGACGCTTTCCCCCGTCTTTATAGCAGTTTGCCATTTCTGTCCATAGTCACCCTGCCAGCTGACTGTAGACGCTTTCCCCCGTCTTTATAGCAGTTTGCATATCTGTCCATAGTCACCCTGCCGGCTGACTGTAGACGCTTTCCCCCGTCTTTATAACAGTTTGCCATATCTGTCCATAGTCACCCTGCCGGCTGACTATAGACTTTTTCCCCCGTCTTTATAGCAGTTTGCCATATCTGTCCATAGTCACCCTGCCGGCTGACTGTAGACGCTTTCCCCCCGT
Source organism: Crinia signifera (assembly GCF_055691185.1). Classification (NCBI taxonomy): domain Eukaryota; kingdom Metazoa; phylum Chordata; class Amphibia; order Anura; family Myobatrachidae; genus Crinia; species Crinia signifera. Next base: position 278,630,362 of record NC_139222.1, read on the forward strand.
CTTTATAGCAGTTTGCATATCTGTCCATAGTCACCCTGCCGGCTGACTGTAGACGCTTTCCCCCGTATTTATAACAGTTTGCCATTTCTGTCCATAGTAACCCTGCCGGCTGACTGTAGACGCTTTCCCCCGTCTTTATAGCAGTTTGCATATCTGTCCATAGTCACCCTGCCGGCTGACTGTAGACGCTTTCCCCCGTATTTATAACAGTTTGCCATTTCTGTCCATAGTAACCCTGCCGGCTGACTGTAGACGCTTTCCCCCGTCTTTATAGCAGTTTGCATATCTGTCCATAGTCACCCTGCCGGCTGACTGTAGACGCTTTCCCCCATCTTTATAGCAGTTTGCCATATCTGTCCATAGTCACCCTGCCGGCTGACTGTAGACGCTTTCCCCCGTATTTATAGCAGTTTGCCATATCTGTCCATAGTCACCCTGCCGGCTGACTATAGACACTTTCCCCCGTCTTTATAGCAGCTTGCATATCTGTCCATAGTCACCCTGCCGGCTGACTGTAGACGCTTTCCCCCGTCTTTATAGCAGTTTGCCATATCTGTCCATAGTCACCCTGCCGGCTGACTGTAGACGCTTTCCCCCGTCTTTATAGCAGTTTGCCGTATCTGTCCATAGTCACCCTGCCGGCTGACTGTAGACACTTTCCGCCGTCTTTATAGCAGCTTGCATATCTGTCCATAGTCACCCTGCCGGCTGACTGTAGACGCTTTCCCCCGTCTTTATAGCAGTTTGCCATATCTGTCCATAGTCACCCTGCCGGCTGACTGTAGACGCTTTCCCCCGTCTTTATAGCAGTTTGCCGTATCTGTCCATAGTCACCCTGCCGGCTGACTGTAGACGCTTTCCCCCATCTTTATAGCAGTTTGCCATATCTGTCCATAGTCACCCTGCTGGCTGACTGTAGACGCTTTCCCCCGTATTTATAGCAGCCGGCAGGGTGACTAGGGACAGACACGGCGACCTACTATAAAGATGTGGTGCATGTATATTATTATTATTTCTTTAAATACACATGGGGAGAGGTGAACGCTTCTTGTGCTGTAGGAGAGATCATACAGCCACAGAACGCCCACATGGGCGTTCCAGCTTTGGCAGTATAGTCGCAAGAACGGCAGCATATCGATCGGACGTGCGTACACACTGCACTTTTGTTCCGATATGGGCCCTTCCTGTCGGATGAAAATTAAACAGCACTGAACATTCGACTGACCGAGAATGGACGGACAAGACTGTTTTTGGCCATTTATAAATCGTACAGAGGGAGTCGGGACAGCGTACCCACCTATACAATTGAACGGCCGTCCGACCCAGAACGGAAGAACGGCCCAACGATTGTATATATGTGTACCCAGCTCAAGTCAGCCATGGGGATGCCCTTAAACGCTGGGTGCTTCTGCGCCATTTCTGCCCCTGGTCCTACTTCCCCGCAAAGAATGGCCAGCAGGTGTGTAACCCGCCAAAGCCGTTTGGTGCTGGTGTTGCACCATCGGGGCTGGGGCTGAATTTGTATCGCTATAAGCGATCCTGAATCAGCCCCTTAGTGTAGTTTTATAGAGATAGTTTATTAATGATACAGTTATCAGTAATTCATTTCTACTGAAAATCATTGAAATATTAATATAACTTTGTAATTTATTACAACCATCTTGCCGCCCCACTCTAGTTTTCCCTTGGGGTCACTTAGATGAAATACTCCATTCTTGTGCATGCTAGCCTTGGTTGTGCATTTTCTGTGTATGGGGGGGAGAGAACACTTACCTCTCTGATGGGATGTTTGAGGTTGAAGTTACCGCTCTCTTAGGGCCTTATGGTTCACTCTTTCTGACAAAATCCTTCTTAGATGGACAAAACCATGCTGCACTGCAGGGGGGCAGATGTAACAGGTGCAGAGAGAAATAGATTTGGGTGAGTTATTTTGTTTCTGTGCAGGGAAAATACTGGCTGCTTTATTTTTACACTGCAATATAGATCTCACTTTGAAGGAAAACCCCACCCAAATCTAACTCTCTCTGCACAAGTAACATCTGCCCCCCTGCAGTGCACGTGGTTTTGTCCATCTAAGAAGGATTTTGTCAGAAAGAGTGAAGTAGAATAAGGCCCTATATCACACCACCAATAGACAATGTTGAGTGTATGGCGCTACAAACAGGATACGTATTTATTACAGGGTCTATCTACCTGTGGATACTAAGACAAGATTCAATACCTACATCTGCTTTAAATGTGATTTAGGCCCAATTTCACCCAATTCCGGTTGATCAGGCAGGAAATCAGCCCAACTCGCATGTGTATAACCTCCAATTCCATCCAATGCATCGGACCGGAGTCAGAGGTCAGATAAATAGTATGTGCAGCCATCACCTAAAAAGCACCCGCAATGTATCGCATTCAATACAGTACGTAGGGCAGCTGGCACACACCTATTTGCAGAGCGAGGAAGTGCCGGGCAGGAAAGGTGCTCTGCATCCCCTGCTGTGGAGGGCAGGAGATTTGAAAACTCTAATACTGTACAAAAGAATAGAGGGACACTGATTGGCTGAGAGAGCTCTCTCAGCCAATCAGCATCCGTCCATTCTTTTGTATGGGTACATCAAGTGCAAAATCGTATGTGAACCCTCTCTGGGAGCTCAAGGGAAATCGGGTCCGACTTGTCCTAGTCCTAAGCTCCTCTGTTTCATAGCACCCTCCCATTTTATCATTGTATGTTATTATTATTATTATTATTCTATTTATAAGGCGCCACAAGTGTTTTGCAGCGCCGTACAAAGGAACAATACAGGGAGACAAAGCTTGGCATAACATTGAATAAATAACAAAAATACAGTACAAATAAAGAGCGCCACAGTTCAATACACAATACAGCTTAAATGTAAGTAGTGAGGACTCAATGAACATACAACTAGAGCAGTGGTTCCCAAACTGTGTGCCGTGGCTCCCTGGGGTGAGTCGGGGACCAATTCAAATTATTTATGATCAATTATTTATGGACAAAACCAGTGCTGGTGGCTGCCAATCATAAAATATGTACAATCAGAAGCAAATCCTGCCATTTAACACATAACTGAACCTTAGAAGCACATATAAACAATCTACTGCATTGTAGATATATTTTTGTTGGGCCTAGGGGTGCCGTGGAAAAATTCTGATATTGTAGGGTGCCGTGATTCAAAAAAGATTGGGAACCCCTGAACTAGAGGCTTGAGGCCAATGATGGAGATGAGTATGCGGACGAAGATGGTCACTGAGTGTTTGAGTATCGGAGAGCTGTGAGTGACATGTGAAGAGAAGTGGGCTTTGACAACAGAAGGGAAGAGGAGCTTACAATCTAGTTCAAATGCATCTCTCTGTATAGAACTGCAGAACATTCTGTGGCTTTATAATTAGCGGAAACTAATTAATAACAGAACATGTAAATATTTTCTTCGCTCTCCAAGAATCAGGAGGCGCGATATTGTTTGAGGTTCAGGTAACTGAGTCTCACAAGAAGAGTCGTAGGAGTATACAAAGTCACAGTATAACTTTACAATACCATTTGCGCAATCAGGAAACCACGGCCAAGCCTTAAACCTGCTGCTTAAATTAGTGTCATTCCACCAATCCAGTCCTGTGCGAGGTGTGGGGAACAGAATTACCTCTGCAGAACAAAGCCTGGGACCATGGGTGTGCCTCGCTGCACTGTGCTGGAGACAGCAGCTGAAAGGACGCCCCGGGCCTTCATAAATCAGAATAAATGTCAACATCAAACAGCAGAAACATTCACATTGTGGTGATATGATACACAAATAGTGTCATTCGAATCAACATTAGATCTAGGAACACAGAATTTGCATTTGTTACTTTTACTATAAACGTACCTCCCAACTGTGGGACAGTCCCTTCGGGCCGTAGAGGGGGTGTGTCATGCTCCACCCAAAGAGTGTGCCCAGCACCATACACGGGTGTACTAGATGTGCTTAAATGCTTGTTGCAAGATGGGGACTGTTGTGCCCATATTATAGTCAGAGTATATCTCTACAAAATCACTGTCCTTGAAAATTGCAGGAAATAATCCGGGAGATTTTATTTATGATACAGGTCAGCAGGAGATATGAACTTCAAATGGGAGTCTCCTGCAGGGTCTAGGATGTGTGTGTGGTGAGTTGGGAGGTCCCTTCTTATCTCGCAGAGTAGCAGTGAGTAGATCCTGCTAATACATGGACTGCCTCTATTCACCGGGAGAGAGGGACAGAGGACATGGAGCAGCCTCTAAAGGAGTGCTGGGGATGTCCCCAATATCATCAAAATCAGGGCGTGGCTCATGATCACTGTAAAAGCCACTAGGCACTCGGTCATGCCCTGCCATTTTGGACGCGTGCATGAGCCCGTCTTTACCTCATCATGACCTCAGCACAATGTTCGGAGGTATTCTACAACATTAGTGCATGGGTTCAATTTGGGGCTGGATAAAGGGGGGCATAGTAGTTGAAAAAGATCAAGGGCCTAGGAGCTGTGCTACCCCCCCCCCCCCCCCCTCCCTACTGTGAGTCCCGATCTCTCTAAAAAGTATTGAACAAAAATTGCAGCATTTTTTGAGGAAATGAGAAATTCAATTTTAATACTCAGGACTAAACATCCATTCACATGCATGCGGGGAAAACGGCGTGTGAGGGGGGAAAGGGTTCATACGGGCACCGGGAGGAGGGAGTTTCGCAGTGTTGCGGCTCAACCAGAATCACCCCCAAATGTGCAAAGTGCAGGACTCTACAGAGTGTAAGCCGCACTTGTCGCACCCAGGTGCGCTACAATGAGGGGTGCAGTCTGCTCTGTAGTGTAACCTTTCTAGAAGGTGACACCAAAATGCAGGCTCCCCCACAGTGATAGAAGCCTAGTGCTGCAGTGGGACATTAACCAGCAGCATTCGGCTCCTGCCGGAGAAGGAACTGGGAGCGTTGGAAGAGTCATCACATACTTCAACCCACACACACCAATTCTGTCACATATTACTGAACGCTGTACCGGAACAGTGCGTCACACCTGTGGAAAATACCATATGTGGGTCCAGCCGTACTTAGCAGTAAAGTTTAGCAGCACAACCCTGGGGATTGAATCAGCCCCATAGAGCACACCAATAGCATACGGGGGCAAACCTTCGGCCTTGGCCCATATTGCATTTTTACGTTTTTGAATGAACGTAATGTGATATACTGACAGCCGCGCACTCGGCTTCACAATCCCTCAGTTCTAGTGAATTATTAAACATCAAGCGACCAATAATTCATGAGCTGCTTCTTATGTAATGTCTGGAACACAGAGAACCATTAGGCTACAAGCCTTGCTGATTGTGATTACACTCATTCTGTAGTGACTACACATCTACGGCCAATCGGGATGCGGTCCTATGGTCGTCACAGCAAAAAAGGTCAACCGCTATTGGTCGAAACTTTAGTGGTTGTCACTCTAGGTAAAGTTTTCTTCTGGACATGCGCTCACCTCCCGGTCGAGGCACCAGCATCAGTTAGCCAGGCGGGTGTCCACCGTCCTGGGGCGTTTAATGAATACATAACGTTACATAGCGGCAGCCAGCAGCGCAACTCCAGTCCACACTCCACGACACAACCCGCTCGGCTGCAGTGCGCACATGGCCACAGGACTCAGCAGCAGCACAGCAGACACATCACATGCACTCCCGGCCGGGTGGTCAATAAGGCGTCTAATGCATTATTGAGATGAACCTTTTCTTTCAACTTAAACCTTGATTACCCCTAGCAGTAAATCACACGGACACATGACCTGAAATAACTCACACGGACACGTGACCTGAAATAACGACACGGACAACCACTGCATAAGTTTAAAAAGGTAAAGGGTATTTATTGTGGTATGACCCTATTGAAAGGGATGGCCTAGAGAGCGCTTGACGACCAGCCAGTCATAAACGTTAGCAATGGCGGCGACTACAACGCCCCAACTTGTAACTAGGGCGAGGAACCGCCCCCATTGAATTCAAAGCCAGCCTGCGCTGTGACTGTCTTGCCGCCCCTCCTAGGGCCTAATGAGGACAGTTCTAAAAGTGTCCTGCATCCCCCCTCGGGGGCAGAACTCACCAGCCTTCCTGGCAGAGGGTGGCAATACCTCACAGTGACCACCTGTACTTCAAACTGGACTGCTGATCGAGAGCGCCCTCCCGCCAATTAATATTAAAATTGATGAGAGCCAAATTTGGGTGACGGCCGAAAGGCCATGTGGTAGGTTAGCACAAGGGAGGGAGGGTGGGAATCCAGACTCAAGAGGAAGATGGATCATCTGACTACCTCTTATATATCTCCACCTAAGCTACCACCCCTTCTACACCTGATTGGCTACCCCATCTACACTGCACTTCTATGGGTAAGTGACACTCTGATTTCTATCTTTGTCATACCATCTCAAACTGCACCGACTCTTATATTCCCTCATGCCTAGGCAGCCCTCGCTCTCTCTAAGGCGTCTAATGCATTATTGAGATGAACCTTTTCTTTCAACTTAAACCTTGATTACCCCTAGCAGTAAATCACACGGACACATGACCTGAAATAACTCACACGGACACGTGACCTGAAATAACGACACGGACAACCACTGCATAAGTTTAAAAAGGTAAAGGGTATTTATTGTGGTATGACCCTATTGAAAGGGATGGCCTAGAGAGCGCTTGACGACCAGCCAGTCATAAACGTTAGCAATGGCGGCGACTACAACGCCCCAACTTGTAACTAGGGCGAGGAACCGCCCCCATTGAATTCAAAGCCAGCCTGCGCTGTGACTGTCTTGCCGCCCCTCCTAGGGCCTAATGAGGACAGTTCTAAAAGTGTCCTGCGTCCCCCCTCGGGGGCAGAACTCACCAGCCTTCCTGGCAGAGGGTGGCAATACCTCACAGTGACCACCTGTACTTCAAACTGGACTGCTGATCGAGAGCGCCCTCCCGCCACAGCTGGGTTCAAAAATTGCCACTTAAAGACAATTACTGTAGAACCCAAGCCCGCCAAACCAATCAATAACTAAGTCAACCAGAGTAACACAAACCTAATCCCCTATCTGCAACAACTGAACCAGTCCTGAAGTAGAACGGCCATGCCTGATTCCGACAAATGTACACCATCACTTCTGTAGAAGGATGGGGTCTCCAGTGCTAAAGAGGGGTGTCTAAACGCTGTGCCTCCCATGGACGTGACCGCTTTGGAGACCGCAAAGTTGACCTTGCGTCTGATCTTCTCTAATGACTTGGGGTTCCAGCAGCCCCTCCAGTTGAAACGAGGCACTATGTCGGACCAAACTATCCGCAATCCAGGCCAAAGGCCTACCAGAGTCTTAAGATCAGCCTCGATCCTCAAAATAAGGCCTATGCTGGTTCCCCGGCCTAAGTCGTTACCTCCTAGGTGTATCACGAAAACATCCGGGCGACCCCAGCGACGCTCTTTATCTGACAATAATGGTAAAAGACCATTCCACCGGAGACCCCTGACACTGGACCAGTGTACTGCCTTCGCCCCTAGCTCTGCCCGGGCCATGACAGCTAACTCATGATTGGATGCCCAGAAAATGTATGAATGCCCGACGAACCAGACAGTGGCATGAGTCGTTGAAGGGGGGGGGGAAGGGCTGAAAAAGAAAACCCTAACCGGTTAGCATTCAAACTTAAACTGTATAATGCACAACGTAGGGTTAGACATATAATGCACAACATGAATTAGTACACTAGAATCCAAGTGAAGGGGAAAACCTTAAAAAACCTCCGGTGGACTTGAGGGGGGGAAGCCAATTGTAATCAGCCCACTATCGGAGGAAAAATTAAAAAATTCCCTTCACACCGTCGATTCCGTAACGCTGCCGTTACAAAACCGATTGTAAACATAGTTTTTGGATCCAGCGCCGAAGGCGCGTGCTAAACCTTATCTAGACGTATATAAGATTTATAAGCGGAGGGCTTCCAGCGGCCGAGTTGCTGAATGGCATTCACTGGAAGGCCCTCCGCTGCTGCGTTGGTGGCCGCACCAATACGGAACGAATGCGTCCCGTAATCGGCGACCTCCAAACCCAACGCAGCCACACAGCGCTTAAACACAGCAGTGAATTGAAAGCGCGTCATGGCCATGTATCAGCATGTGCGAGGAACTGGGCCGTAGCGGCAGGCCTCAAAGGCAGATGTGCCGTTGTCAGCCGCATGGCGCAGATCCCCTTTCCCGCTGGGACTTAAGGGATGCCAGCGGCCTCTGCCCAACTGATCGGTCTCAGACCGGCGGAGCACACAAAGGACGAACCGTCCTGGAAGACCATGTCTTCGAACCGCACCTAAATCAGTGGCATTCTTGCTGGCCGCAACCAGCCCGCCCACCCTAAAGTCCCTAAAGAACGCAAAAGAGAACGCCACCCGACAGAGTGACGTCTCTTCTGTGCCCTCCGCTACGCTCTGAACACAGGCTACAATTTCCACCGCGTCTACAGCTCGATGGACTTGCGGGAATCCGCTGTCATAGTCTGCACTCTCACCCACCAATCAATGCCATTGCTAGCGCAAAGGCTTTGGTGGGGTCCCGTTCTCTGCGTAATTTAGCACGGAATATATCCCGGCTAATGCAACAGCCATGGCAGATGGACAGTCCCGCGCCATAATGCCCATACCCGAAAACAGCAACGATCATCGACCGACTTCCGCTGTTCCCTGGGGACTCCTAAAAAGGCCGCCACGTCCTGCAGCGTGGCTGCATCAGCCTTACTGGTGGAGGGGGCCAGGGATGGCAAGATAATCCACCCATGTCTGCTCTACGATCTGCCCTACAGGACATGGATAAGTGAGCCCAAGGGGCGCAGCAATCGGTACCAACTCGCGAAACTTCGCAAAGTAGAACCGCGACAGGGCATCGTCGATGCCATGGTCGACCCCTGTAACGTGCTGCGCCATGAAATGTATGATGCACTGTAAGCGGCGCAATATCAAATGTCTGAGCAGTGTCAGGGGTGAAAAACGGTGCCCTGTTTGTTAGCGGTGTGTACCCTACCTAGGTTATATCACCATAACCTCCCGTCTGGCTTGCTAACATATGAGCCCACCTTCCCACCGCTACAGTGATGGGAAAGAACTCTAATAGCCGCAAATTGGCCGTGAAACCCCTCCCAATCCATGATTGAGGCCATGGGGCACCGCGCCATTTGCCCAGAAAAATGCCCCGAAACCCGTGGACCCCGGGGCCTGCGTAAATACTGAAGGCTGGCTAAGTCAAAGACATGACGCACGGTGGGCCCGTGGTCCTGGCGTCGGCCACTGACGCCCCTAAGTTGGGGTGTCACGGGAGGAGGCAGGAACGGACCCCATGACCCACTTGGCCCTGAGTGCATGGTGCCCCAAATTTGTGGACCAACCCGGGTGCTTTAACAACAGCTGATAACGCACTTGCAACTTAATCAGTAATAGCATCGTTGGTGGATGCCCCATGAGGGTAATACAGGTGCTGGCTTAACTGGTGTTCACCCGAAACCTTCTCGGGTACTATTCCCAAGTGAAATAACACGTGCTGGGCCATGGGTCAGCCGTGCACGGGCCTACCAGTCTGCCCAGCGCTGCCTCAGCTCACACCTCATGTCTCCCCACCTCGGGGGCATGCACCACTGATTTAAGATGTCTGGGTGGAACTACCCTGGCGTCGCCGGGATGGGCAAATTAAAACCGTAACTAAACCTTGAACAACAACAGGGCCTCTTCCCTGTTAGCGTAGGCATGTATACGGGGTTCCAGCTCGAACAGGACTATGGAGCTGTTGTCTCACTTAGCGCTAGTGCTGGCGTCGCCAGCTGGGCGGCTTTACAGGTCTTAGCTGGGTGACTGGCCCCCCAATTACAGCATTCGTGGCGAAAAGGCATTTGCTGCCTCTATCACACTGCATGGTTGAAGGCAAAGCATTTGCCTTTTGCGGCTGGCTTGCACCCTTATTGCCAGGGGGAAACTGGAATCACGGGATGGGACTCATAAGCAGCGTGGCCTTTACCCATGTCCCGCCACCATATCCTGACATGCTTAGGGCCCTCGGCCGTAACCCGTGTGGGTCAGACTAAATTTCCTGTCATAATCCCTAAGAGCCGGAACCTTGCAAGCTAGAAAAAACCTGTGTACCAGGGACATGTACCGCCTAACGTTGTTGCGCTTCTTGGGTCTAGGGTCAACAATGGCCAGATGGAAACACTTAACCCCGTGGTGCAAACCCGGATACAAGCTTTCACCGGCACCGGCCGATTTCTTGGCCCTGCCGCCATAAGTTAACGTGAAAACATCCCGAACTTCCTTTGGCTATTTTCCCTTAGCGCCTTGATGGAGACCCCTGTACCCTGCGGTGTTGCTGCGACTGACCATGTCAAAGGAAAGCTGGGACTCAGCGACGGGTTTAGTCTTGCTAGCCCGCTACCCCCCGCCCCTGCTTGCTGTGCAACTGCGCGCGCTACAAGCTTGGCAAACCTGCGGGGGCGTCTAATGGTTCCTGACCCCTCGCAGCAGCGGAGGAATGGCCCGCAGAATGTTCAGAGGTATCATACTCATCGTGCTCACCATCACCCGGAAGGTTGACAGCATCCGGAGACCCGGCCTCATGCGGCGTCCCTGCTGCAGCTGCAGTCGCCTGCGTAATGTTCTATCCAGAATGATGATCCACGTACTCGGCTGCCCGCCGGGGAACTGATGAGACCTCGAAAGAAGCATGCAAAATGATTAGTGACTCACTCATGGGGGAGAATATACAAACTCCACACAGTTAGGGCACGGTGGGAATGGAACCACCAAACTCAGTGCTGTGATGTAGTAATGCTAATCGTTCACCATGCATGCTGCCCTGGGCCTGCCCAATAAGTAAGGGCCGTGAAACCATCCCCCAGAACTCCCGGCAGGGAAAAACCGCTGACTAGGACGGGTGGGTAGATGTACCCGAAGTGCCGTCGGGACGGGTGTGGGGTCTGGAGGTCCGGGGCAGTAAAATGGGCCCGGAACCTGGGCAATACCCGGATGGGACAACTGTGAGGGCACGCCGCCTAGTGGCGGTGCCCATGGTGCCCCACGCCCCGACATGGGCAACTGTGGGGTAAATGAAGGGAACCCGCCGCCATGTGAATTTTGGCTTGCGGTGCCTTGGCCATTTTTATGTACCACAAACCCCCCCCCAAAATATAAATATGGCTGCACTTATATATGTGCAGGGTTACCAAGGCACCAGCAGGGGGCGGCAGCGCCCCTCCGCTGGTATGCCACAAAACTTTTTCTGGGATTTGTGGGAAGATGGCCCGCGGTGGGGGAATGGGGGTTTGACGAGTAGCTGCGAGGCCCCCCGGGACAGTACCCCTGAAGGGGCCCTGCCCCGTGAGCAAATTGCTCAGTGGCAGCCCCCCCAGCAGCCCGCTGGAAACTGCCCCAACACATGGGCCAGCAGAGGGAGCAAGCGCACCACTACTGGTGGGGAAGGACGGGGGCCCGAACCAAATGCTGGGGCCTAATGGCCCTGTGGCCGCCTGTGATGACCAGGGGGCCCTAATGGCCCTGTGATGCCCTCATGCTGGGGCCTAATGGCCCTGTGATGCCCAGGAGGCCCTGATGCTCCCCTGGGTACCACTTATTTGAGACCCCCGCTGCCCCGTATGTCAAAGTCCTCAGCAGCGCTACCCGCTGCCGAGGTGTTTGAAACCCAGCCTTTTCTGCTGCCGGCCAGGAGCACTTCTGCCCGGGGCAGGGAGGGGAGAAGGAGGCTGAGGTGGCTGTGTCCGGGCTGCCGCGACCATGCGCAGGAGCCCGGACTGGCAGGAGGACGGCCGTGGTTGGTGCCGCCGCCCCCCCCCCCCCCCCCCCCGCCGAGAGCAGTGACGGATGCTCTGGTGTGAGGCGCCGGGGGCAGGGTCCGGCCCCCCGCGACTAAGCCGGGGGGAAGGCGGATCAAGCGCCGCCAACGCCGCACGTGGCACGCCCGCCCGCCTCCCTCCGCCGCGAGCGGTACCTAGGCACAGCCACAGCGTCCTGAGACGCCGGGAACCATGACCCGCGACAAGCGGGGGGAGGTGGGGTTAAGCGCCTGCCACCACCAATGGCATGCCCTCCCCTGCCTCATGAGTGCTGGGAGCAGGTCCGGGGTCAGCCAGCACCTCGCGGAGGTGCTTGGCATCCCCCCAATAGCTGGTGTGCCGAGATTGATCACAGCCGCGCTAGCCGCGGCTGTGAGATCAAAGAGCGCATCCGCCGGAGGGCACGTGACCTCTCCGGCGGACGCTGTGCTGAAGTCGGTTCTGCACTGGGGGAGGCCCGGGACGGAGCGATCTGGCGCCGGGAAGACAGGAGGCGCAGACGCTGTAGGAGAGCCGGGGAACCCCGTGCAATGAGAGCTGGCGGTGACCTCCCGCCGTCGTGCCTGGCCACAGTAGCCAGCCGGCCAGCCAGCGAGGAGAGAGGGGGGGGGTTTGAATCCGAGGGGGCGCACATATGTTCCGGAGGAGATGAGAGAGGAGGCAAGTGCCGAAGGTAAAATAGGGGGGGGCAGAGGTGAAAATAGAAAGAGGATGCAGTAGCACAGTGTAATTATCACTTATCTTCTATGTCAGCTCAATCTCCCAATCCAGACTCAAGAGGAAGATGGATCATCTGACTACCTCTTATATATCTCCACCTAAGCTACCACCCCTTCTACACCTGATTGGCTACCCCATCTACACTGCACTTCTATGGGTAAGTGACACTCTGATTTCTATCTTTGTCATACCATCTCAAACTGCACCGACTCTTATATTTCCTCATGCCTAGGCAGCCCTCGCTCTCTCTGATCTGCGCTGCTGAGTCCCGAGCAAGACCACCCACCAGTGCCGCATCATCGTTGCCGCCGTCGAAGAAGCCGCAGTGCAAACTGCAGTGAAAGACGGACGACCAGTGGTAGTAAGGCAGGAGGAGACAGTGGCAGGGAAGAGGGGGGGGGGGGGGGGGGAATTGCCATCGGATGCCGTCCATCAATGGCATGAAACTATTCGACCCTCGCCTATCGGAATGGGATCATTCGTCAGACTGCATTTAGGTCTACAGTCATTAGGTCTACCCCACTAGGTCGACTGGCAGGAAGGTCGACCTGACTTAAGGTCGACATGGGCCAAGGTCGACATGACTTAAGGTCGAATTTGCATAAAGGTCGACATGAGGAAGGTCGACTGGTCATAAGGTCGACATGGGTTTTTCACTGTGTTTTTTTTAACCGAATGTCGACACAGTCGACATGGACACAGTTGGCAATGAGAATCGGACCCTCGCATCGCTCGCTTCGCTCGCAATGCTTCGGGCACAGTGCCTCGCTGCGCTCGGCACACTATTTTATTCTCCCACCACGCCCTAGTGGATGGTAGGGCATGAAATACCACCTGTCGGCACATGTCGGCTCAAAAAACAGTGAAAAAGTCATGTCGACCTTATGACCAGTCGACCTTCCTCATGTCGACCTTTATGCAAATTCGACCTTAAGTCATGTCGACCTTGGCCCATGTCGACCTTAAGTCAGGTCGACCTTCCTGCCAGTCAACCTAGTGGGGTCGACCTAATGACTGTAGACCTAAGTTCATTCTAATAGATGACCGCATCCCCGCCTATCGATGCCCCCCAAAAAACGTGCACTAGTTCCTGACCATCGATAGTCGATGGCCATCCCTATTCCACAGTCCCCACAGTCAGCTATGGGGATACCTCCTGCAGCAGCTCCTCTGTAAACCGCCTGATAGTAATAAATGCATCAGCTTCAGAGGATTCTCCACGTGTTTTACTTTGATAAATAGGCCCCCTGGTGAGCAGATTCCACTTATTGATGCAACGCGTATTGATCCCTCCGTGGCGGAGTGCCCTGTGTTTGCTTCTTGGCGGGAGCCCGGGGATAGGCCGTGAATAGATCTGAGTGGCAGAAAGATGCAGTGTGTAGTCGATGCTTCAGGGAGATCCGCAGTGTCACGTCCAGTCCGGTATACACTGCCAGGTCATCAGCAGTTATATCCCCACAGAGGTCAGCTCTCCGGGAAGGTCACATACGTTCCTGTAATACAAGACTGGGCAAGGTGTAGCGGTTCCTCTGGATAATGTTGTTGTTGTGGGAATTCCTCAGACTGAGCGGCTTCTGCGAGTCTTCACCATCTGAAACAATGATCATTCTCCTCTGGAAGCCTGGGGCAGCAGGACATTATACTGGCAGTGTCAGGGTTTGCCCCACACAGACGGCATCCCATCATGCTGCATTCCTCAGCCACATGACGCAGGGGGGAGGGTGACGTGGAAAGTAAGGACCACTGATCCCTATATGAAAGCACACACACGAGCGCAGCTTAGAACACTATAATATTCTACCTCCATGCTCCCTGCAAAGTATGAACAAGTCAGTTTTTAAAACGCCTGTCGACCTTTTTCATGTCCATCGTTTTCCTTGTGTCGACCTAATGCATGTTGACCTATTCCATCCGTCGGCCTACTGACTGTCCACCTAAAGACTTCGCATACCTCACCAATGGCCTATACTCAGGGGCGGATCCAGGATAAAATGACAGGGGGGGCACCATGATAAAAGAGGGCTTAGGTGGGGGAGGGGCGGTGTTAGTGGTGCCAGTGTACATGCTAAGAGAGCGGCAGAGAGAGGGTGGGAATGGGATTAAAAATAGGCCCTGGCATTTAAAGTACGCAGGCCCACCATGCGACAAAAGTGAAGGATGTAGTTGTGCACACGCCAAAGGCGTGCTCCGGTAAAGGGGGTGTGGCCACTCAACAGGGGGCGTTTCCTTGAGTGTAGTGTACAACACCATATACAACTTATACACATTATGCAACAAAATACTAGACCCCATTATACTTGCCCCTTACACATGATGCCAAATGGAATGAGCCAAAATTTACATAATGCCACATGGATTGAGCCAAAATTCACATAATGCCAAATGGATTGAGCCAAAATTCACATAATGCCACAAGGATTGAGCCAAAATTCACATAATGCCACACGGATTGAGCCAAAATTCACATAATGCCACACGGATTGAGCCAAAATTCACATAATGCCACACGGATTGTGTCAAAATTCACATAATGCCAAATGGATTGTGTCAAAATTCACATAGTGCCACACGGATTGAGCCAAAATTTACATAATAACACACGGATTGAGACAAAATTCACATAATGCCACAGGGATTGTGTCAAAATTCACATAATGCCACACGGATTGTGTCAAAATTCACATAGTGCCACACGGATTGAGCCAAAATTTACATAATAACACACGGATTGAGACAAAATTCACATAATGCCACACGGATTGAGCCAGAATGTACATAATAACACACGGATTGAGACAAAATTCACATAATGCCACATGGATTGTGTCAAAATTCACAAAATGCCACACGGATTTTGTCAAAATTCACATAATGCCACACTGATTGAGCCAAAATTCACATAATGCCACACGGATTGAGCCAGAATTCACATAATGCCACACAGATTAAGCCAAAATTCACAATACGTTTCATAAACAGCAACATTGTCCACCAAATGCGCGCATTAAACATTTACACCATAATGTCCATTACACGTTAAGTTACACGCCATTATGTATTATGCCAAACACCATAATGCCTATTAAAAATTATGCTACATAAGTGCTGCTTATCTACATGCTCATTGCCAAGGGTTCCATGCTCATTGCCAGAGGTTCCATGCTCATTGCCATGTGGGATTACATGCTCATTGCCAAGGGGAATACATGCTTGCGGTAAATGTGGGACAGCTGCCAGGCAAAAGTGATAGCCACTGACAGTGGCAGAGCCTGGCTGTATTCAGAGCACTACAGGTCCCGGCTATTTGAAATAATACCCCTTTCACACCAGAAAATGCATTCCCAGGTTGGCCCCTTTTACACCAGCCTAATCGCTGCATTTTCAGGTGTGAGGGGGAGAGAAAACCACCCCTCCCCCCCTTTAACCAGTTATCTTATTTAACCGGCTATATCTTCGGAACCAACTGATCCATTTACATGAGACAAGTATCATATTGAAGAACTTTTGAGTGGGCTTTGAATGATTTTGGTCCAGTGAAACTGGAACATTTGGTTCCAGAGTAATCTGCCCTCAAAGAACATGAACAGCCATGAAATTACATTTCCAAAATAAAAAAATTAGTTTACACATAATATCTCTGGAACCGATTGACCGATATGGACCAGCCTGGTATCATATTGAAGGTCCAGCGATTTAGAATTGAATGAGATCAACAAGCTTCTATGATGCCAGGGGGGGGACTGGCAGCAGTCGGAACCGGGTGGGGGTCGGAATTGACGGGTCCCATATTGTCGTATATGGAAAAAACGTTACAGCTTTGCCAGGCGATATCTCTGGTTCCCGGGGGGCTAGAGACACGGGGCTGGACTCGTTGGAAAGCCCTGGTCCTCAGCTACAAAATGAAATGACGGTAACATGTGCCATGCTGCCAGAGACATTAATGCACCAACATTAAAGGAAATTTATTTGCTTCTCTTGGCATGGCCGCCGACAGGGGGGTGCTATGGGACAGCTGTCCACGGCCTCTGGAAGGGCCTGGGCAGCTCATTTTCCCCACAGCAACCCTCCGCTATGTGCTGCTTGCACTGCGCTCGGTCCTCAGCAGGTCCCGAAGCACAGGCTTCTTCCATGCAGGACGCCGGCACCCAATTAAAATGCTGCACTGACTTTTGAGCCAATCAGAACTTGTGTACCATTAGCCAATCAGAGCAGCTGCCGGTACACGAGCTCTGATTGGCTCACCAGCCGGAGCTGCATTTTAATTGCCCACCGGCATCCTGCATTGAAGAAGCCTGCTTCAGGACCGGGTGGAAAGTGAAGGGGGAGGGGGGTCCGGACTGGAAATCAGTCCCCGGCCCCAAAATTCCTAGTGTCAGCCCTGTCTCTTGGTCTGAATGTACCGGTTCATTTTGTATTGCATGTATTGTGTATAATACATATAGTGGACCACTCTCCCAAAAGTTGCAGGAGGCTCCCGATTTTCTAGGTAGTCTCCTGCACTTCTGGAAAAGTAGGCATATCTCTTGATTCCTTCCTGTTTCCTAGTGGGGCAGCATGGGGACATAATTTTAGCCCCGCCCTGTGCCCACAGACCTGTGAATACGGTGATGGGGCGTAATGATGTAGGAGTCCGGACCCACTCCCTGAAGTAGCCAGCAGCATCTTTTCTTCAGACTTCCCAAAAGCCTGATTTACTACCTTGTACTAATGCGGGGGGGGGGGGGGGGGGGGTGCGTCTGTAAGCGGGAAACCACGCCGGCCATATGATTTTGCAGCAGACCGTGCACGCGATAAAACCATCCTGCGATAAAATCCTGCTACTTTTTTAATTGCTGACAGGAAGCGGCGTTTATGGGAGGTAACTGGACATTTTATGGGAGCGTCAGGGAAAACGCAGGTGTGCCACGGTGTCATGTGAAGGAGCTCCAGCCCCGATCAGCCTGATTCTATCACAGCGACTGTTCTTTTTTGCGGTGCAATATTTAACTAAACTTCAATGAATTGACTCGGCTGTGTTTATATTTATTTATACTTAAAGAACAGTCGCTGCGAGCGCCGCCGCCATTTTTAGCGGTGGGTGGCACTAACCCCTGGTATATGGGAGGAGCCAAGAATGTAAAAACATTCTCAGCTGGTGTCCCCGGGGTGCATGAAGCCAGAAAAGCACAGCGTTTGTCAGCAGAGATGGCGGGTGAGTATAATTTCCTTCAACAGGTACACACACAAATCAGCCCGGTGCCCACCACCCTGAGGCACCGAGGACAGCCCCGGGCTTCAGCTCTGGCAGGGTTAACTCTGGATGAGGGGACCCCTTTATTTGGGGGTCCCCACTCCCCCAGGGTCTCTGCCCAGAGGGATGAATGCTTTGGCCAGGGGAACTTGCATAAAAAGTTTCCCCCAGCTGTGGTATTACCCTGCTGGCTGTTTGGGCCCGGTGCCAAAATATGGGGGACCCCTAATTATTTTGTCCCCTGTATTTTGTGAACCAGGACCGGCCCTTGAGCCTGGTGCTGGTTTTAGAAATTACGAGGATCCCCTATGGTTTTTGGGCCCAAATTTCTAAAACCAGGACCGGTTCTTTAAGCCCAGGACTGGTTACGCTCGTGGAGGGGACCTTACGCCATTTAAAAAAAAAAAAAAAATACCGCACACTTCCATGTATAAAAAGTCGCACATTATCATTACTAAAAAACATAAATGTCTAAAAAGCGCACTAAATCGCATGCTAATTCTGACTTTATCTAAAACCACCCTATTACATTTGCGATTTCAGTAAAGATTTTGCTATTTTTAGACGTGATTTACTGCGATTTTAAAACACGACTGAAAATCGCACCCTAATACATCTCATCAATAGTATTTTTTTTTACCTTTTGTACACCTGAGAGTGCCGTTTTGCGTGTACGCTCCAAATCATTCCAAGGTCGGCGACCGTTGAACGATTTGGTCCCCGCACCCAAGGCAAAAAATCCATTCACAGCCGTGCGGGGAACGTGGTGAGGGGGGGGGAGGGGGGGATGGCTGGACAAGCGAGTGTTAAAGTCACACGCAGTGCTATGAAATTCGCAGCGCTGCGTGTGAACCAGAATAAGGTCCATAGTGTATGTATTGTGTCTATGTGTAGTGCTGTTACATACATCTGGATTACACCCCGGCAGAACAGAATGCGTCCAGGGAGTAATTATGGTCTGTCCGTCCAGCAGCTGCGGTAACGCCACTTGTTCTGTTCCTGGCCGATGCTGCATTAAAGTATTTGTCCTAACATAATACAGAAGTTGATGTAAACATCCCTGTATCTTGTGTCTGCAAATGACACTATACTAACCCGTGTTATATAAGGCCTAATTCAAAGTTTTACACCAACGCCTTCGCAGCTATGATCCTCTGCTCAGTGAATGTGTGAGAATATGCATGACACAGATGCCAGAGGTTCTGCTGAGATGCCCAGATCTAAGCAACTGTGTATAAGTACGCAACAGCGGCTGCAGATCCTTCATAATCAGCTCACCGAGTAACTCTAATCGCAGCCTAACCCTAAACTGAATCTAACTCAAATCGCAGCCTAACCCTAAGCTAAATCTAACTCAAATCACAGCCTAACCCTAAGCTGAATCTAACTCTAATCACAGCCTAACCCTAAGCTAAATCTAACTCTAATCACAGCCTAACCCTAAGCTAAATCGAACTCTAATCGCAGCCTAACCCTAAGATGAATCTAACTCTAATCACAGCCTAAGCTAAATCTAGCTCTAATCGCAGCCTAACCCTAAACTAAAGATAACTCTAATCGCAGCCTAACACTAAGCTAAATCTTACTATAATCACAGCCTAGCCCTAGGCTAAATCTAACTCTAATCACAGCCTAACCCTAAGCTAAATCGAACTCTAATCGCAGCCTAACCCTAAGCTGAATCTAACTCTAATCACAGCCTAAACTAAATCTAGCTCTAATCGCAGCCTAACCCTAAACTAAAGATAACTCTAATCGCAGCCTAACACTAAGCTAAATCTTACTATAATCACAGCCTAGCCCTAGGCTAAATCTAACTCTAATCGCAGCCTAACCCTAAGCTAAATCGAACTCTAATCGCAGCCTAACCCTAAGCTAAATCTATCTCTAATCGCAGCCTAACCCTAAACTAAATCTAACTAATCACTACCTAACCCTAAGCTAAATCTAACTCTAATCACTGCCTAACCCTAAGCTAAATGTAACTCTAATTGCAGCCAAACCCTAAACTAAATCTAACTCTAATCACAGCCTAAACCTAAGCTAAATCTAACTCTAATCGCAGCCTAACCCTAAGCTAAATCTAACTCTAATCACTGCCTAACCCTAAGCTAAATCTTACTATAATCACAGCCTAGCCCTAGGCTAAATCTAACTCTAATCGCAGCCTAACTCTAAGCTAAATCTAACTAATCACTGCCTAACCCTAAGCTAAATCTAACTAATCACAGCCTAACCCTAAGCTAAATCTAATTTATCGCAGCCTAACCTTAAACTAAACCTAACTCTAATCACAGCCTTATCCCAATCTAAACCAAACTCTAATCACAGCCTAAAGCTGGCCATACAAAATTGGGCTGGTTGGAACAAAAACCTGGTAATGGATGAGAGAAAATTACAGTTCAGCATTTGCTTTGAAATGCTGGAAAACTGCCAAACTGTAATTCAGATATTACCAGGTTTTTGGGTACTTGTGTATTATCACGGCGCCCACTAAGCTATTTGCTTAGTGGGCTATTCTGTGTAGGGAAATTGCATCCCATCGCATGGGCCATTGTATGTGACATGCGATGCGATCCGATTTTCCTATGTAATGTATTCAGTGTTCTTTTATTTATAATGTATAGGGTGTACAATGCCATTAGCTATACAATAATGACATACAATGAGGTTTTAGGCACACCCCCCCCCCCACTATCCACAGCACCCCGAAGCGTACCGAGCCCTGCGAGGGGTAGCGGAACGTGTCCTACGATGTTTTCATACCCCTACTATCCAAGTCGGCGTGGAGCTGATTTTATATACTGTGCGAGCCACCGAGCCCGAAGCATGGCGAGCGGACGCGGAATACATGTAAAGTTATCCACGGCCCCTCGCGGGGTGCGCTGCGCTCGCCATGCTTTGGGCTCGGGGGCGGAACGCGTCCTACCACCTTTTCATACCCCTACTATCCACGTCGGCGTGGAGATGATTTTATATAGTGTGGCGAGCACAGCGAGCCACCGAGCCCGAAGCATGGCGAGCGGACACGGAATACATGTAAAGTAATCCGCGTCCCTTCGCGGGGCTCGCTGCGTTCGCCACGCTTAGGGCACGGTGGCTGCCTGCGCTCGCCACACTATATAGAATCAACTCCACGCCGACGTGGATAGTAGGGGAATGAAAAGGTCAGAGGATGCGTTCCGCCGCCCCTCGCTTCGGGGTGTCGTGGATAGTGGAGGGGTGCCTAAAACCTCATTGTATGTCATACAATGATATAATTGTATAGGTAATGTATGGCATTGTACACCCTATATATGCGGGAGATGCGATGTGATCCCCCGGGGCTAAGAGAGCAGAGAATAAATTACATAGGAAAATCGGATCGCATCGCACGGCCCTTAAAATGGCCCATGTAATGTGATTTTCCTATGGTGCCGTACGTAAGAAACTTGGGCGCCGTGATAATACACAAGTACCGGTTTTTGTTCCAACCACCCCAATCTGACAATCGATCTTTATAAGTATGGATAACTTAAACCAACTCTAATCGCAGCCTAAAGCTGGCCATACTTCTACAGATTGATTGTCAGATTGGGCTGGTTAGAACAAAATCTTGATAATGGATGAGAGCAAATGACAGTTGAACATTTGCTTTGAAATGCTGGAAAAGTGCCAAAAGCTGTCATTCAGATATTACCAGTTTTTTGTTCCAACCACCCCAATAGATCTGTAAATGTATGGCCAGTTTAAAGCTGGCCATACATCTACAGATCGATTGTCAGATTGGGCTGGTTGGAACAAAATCCTGGTAATGGATGAAAGCAAATGACAGTTGACCATTTGCTTTGAAATGCTGGAAAACTGCCAATCTGCCAATCGATCTGTAGATATATGGGCCCCATTACCATAAACTAAAGATCACAGATTTTTCTAGTGTGTGAGCACCGTTTAGATTGGAGTTACGCTGGGTACACATATATACAATTGTCGGGCCGTTCTTCCGTTCTGGGTCAGACGGCCGTTCAATTGTATAAGTGTGTACGCTGCCCCGTACGAGCGATAAACGGCAAAAAACGGTCTTGACCGTCCATACTCGGTCGGTCAAAGGTTCTTTGCTGGTTAATTTTCATCCGACAGGACGGGCCCATATCGGAACAAAAGTGCAGTGTGTACGCACGTATGATCGATATGCTGCCGTCCTTGCGACTATACTGCCAAAGCTGGAACACCTATGTGGGTGTTCCATAGCTGCATGATCTCTCGGCAGGATGACTTAAAAAAAAAAAAAAAACAGCGTTGCCCCCCCCCCCCACGGCTGTAACCAGCACCAAGCTGAAGAGCCGGGGCTGGTATAAAAAAATCAGGAAACCCGACAAATAGGGCTTCGCTGATTTTTTAAAACCGGGCTCCAGGTCCGGGGCTGGTTCCCAAAATATGTGGGACAAAATGACTAGGGGTCCCCCGTATTTTAAGAACCAGCCCCAGGCCAATACCAGCCCGGCTCTTCAGCCTGTTGCTGGTTAAAGCTGTGGGGGGGGACCCCACGTCCTTTTTTTTAATGGGTAAAAAGGTGACTAAAATGTAGACGCATAACCCGTCTATATAGAAGTTTAGTCACCCTGCCCGCTGACTAATGTTCTATATAGACGGGTTTGCGTCTAAATTTTAGTCACCCTGCCGGCTATTTCGCGTATATATACGGTTTGCTATAATTATGCCCTAACCCAGCGCAATATGATAATTTTGTTCACATATGACGTGTCAGTAGCCCAAATCGAGACGGTGTGTACGGTGGTACAATCTTTTTCTTGCGACTGTTTGGACGGGAGTACATCGGACGTCGCAAGTAAAATTGTACAGGTGTGTACGCGCGTGATCGGCTGTTGTTTGTGGACGGTCCAACGGGTGTACGGTCGGTCGAACGGTCGCAAGAAACAGGGATTATATATATGTGTGCCCATCTTAAAGCTGCTATTAGGTTTAGATTTATCTTAAGATTTCCCTTGAACTCCCTGTCAGTCCCAGACAAAAGATTCTGTGCAAAGAGCACATTTTGACAAAGGTTTATCTTAAGAGTTCAGAAAATTTTTAACCACTTCGGTGGTATGCCCGTAAATTTTCCGGGATGAGCTAGGCTGCCGGCAAGGGCTCGACTGTAAGATTTACCCGCACAATGCTGCTCCCCCCCGCTGATTGCCTGGGAGCCCAAACACCCGAACACTTGAGCACCCAAATACCCGAACACTGAGTGCTCCCAAACAGCCGAGCGCCCGAACGCACCCGAGAGCCCTAAATACCCAACCGTGCAAGCAGCCGAATATCCAAGTCCCACAGATCTTTAGCTGCATCTTCTGATCTTCCCTGCATCAGGTAAGATCAGAAGATGCAGCCAAATATCCGTGGGAGTGCGCATCGGATCGCAATCATTCGCTATTGTAAACGTTTTGTGATAAAAATCGTCCGGTCGGCCTAAAAATTGCTGTAGTGTGTGTGCACCTTAATTCTAATCATAGCCTAACCCTAATGTAAACCAACTCTAATCACAACCTAAAGTCCCATACACGCTACATGACCACGGCCGATATAGTTAACCATATCGGCCGCGGGAAGCCGATATTGCCCGTACACACTAAATGGTATCAGCCACCGGGACCTGCTGAACATGTGGGTCATTTGGCTATATTGCAAAATTGACCTGAATGTTCAGTAGATATCACTCGTCGTCAATGAGGTGGGGGAGTGTAACTACTAAGTGTTCACACTAGCCGATATTGTGAACAATAATCCTAACCCTAATCTAACTAATGGGACTTAACCCTAATTGCAGATAGTAAATATTCCTGTGTTCAATTTTACACATATAGGGCCTGATTCAGTATCGGCCGCTAAGCAGCGGACAAACGTTGCTTAGCGATCCCATAGACGCTGCCTGGCCGATCACCTGCTCCCCCTCCCCCCCACACACACATACACTGTGAAATCCCCTTGGTAATGTGGGCAGTGCGGTGTGGTGCCTGCTGCCGTGCAGATGTATCCGGACCACTTACCTGGCGCCGCACACTCTCACCTTCAGGTCGTGATGAACCATGGTCCTGGAAAACTCAGGCACCTGGACACCTAGGAGGAAGGAGAGGAGATGAGCACGGTTCCCCTGTAGCGTAGACCGATGCGCCTCCGTCCCACAACGTCTCTACAACAGGAAGCTCCGGGCTCCAGGGAGCATTATCACCGGCACGCGGTCTCAGAACCCGGAGTGTCACCTTTTGGTACTCGCACACCTAGGTGTTCTCTCGACCTTGCACAGGAGTACAAGGTCCATGTACACCCTGGATCGAGGAAGGAAGGGAGATAGACAGAGACGGACATACAGAGGGACAAGATGACACTCACCGTCCTATATATTGTACAGTGCCCCTCAGTTCTCCTCACAGGTCCCTGTAAGGAGACAAAAACACCAGACACGTGTAGAGCCTAACTCAACCTAAACGTGGCAGGACTACTATAACTACAACACAAAGCCCTAGAACTGACTAAGTGTGTGTGGTGCGACACAACTATTACCAACAACCTAAACAACTTTGCTCTGCACGAACACAATATACAAACAGTACAAGACTTTACCTCCAAACAATGCCTTCAAACCTCTGCCTAACTTTTGATGTTACACTTCCTACCTAGCTAGAACTGACCAGCAAATGCACACTCTAAAATGTTCCCGTTAACTACTTGGGGACCCACGAGGGGACTGACGCACAGCACGTCCACCTCCTAACCCAACCACAGGAAGCCCCACACTCGGTAAACCACAATATTTTGCCTAGAGCCCTTCCCTACTCACCTGCAGACCTAGGGGCCTGAATAACACCCTCAGGCTTAATGCCTGCCTATCATGGCCAGAATAAGATGACTTGGGCCTAATGCCCAAGGTCACAGTCCTTACACCAGGGCACAACCTCCTAATTGTTCCCAGGCCTAATGACTTTTCATGCCTACAGGCCTAGTGCCTGATAATGTAGCCCACAGGCCTATAGCTTGACCTATCAGGGGAAGGAGCCTTGGGCCAGAAGGGCCCACCTAAGTTACCTGGCAGGCCTAGGGGCCTGATGCCCATCCTATTAGGGGCCTCTGGGGAATGGGGGTGCCACGGGCCTGGAGGGAACGACCAAGAACACAGGTCAGGGGGGGGCTGACAATTTAATGCCCCCGGGCCGGGACTAATATGCCCACAGGCTGAGAGGGCCTGACTACGCCCACAGGCCTAATTCCCAAATACCTGGTGGTCCAGGGGGATGTGGGGTAGGTGGCCTAAGTGCTGCCTAACTGCTGTTGGGAGAGGCCGCTGGGGGAAGCTTTGTTAGCGCTTTTGCACTCCCCCCCTGATGGCCTCTCCAGGAGCCGCCATCTTTTTTCATTTGCCGCTGGCCCATCCTGGTCAGCGGCGGTGCTGCTTCTTCTCCTCATCCAGGAGGCACCGGAGATCTTCTTGCTTGATAGTGGCATCCTCTGGTCTCTGCCGCTGGTCTTCTCCCGACCGCCTCCGTCTTCTGCGCTGTCCTCCGGCAGCTTCCGGTGTCTTCTTGAGCGCTCCTGCACTCCTCTGGTGGGGGACTGCCTCCTTCTCCCTCCCGGTGGCGTCTGATGTCAGATGCCGAGGGCGGGCCAAGTACGGCACAGTGAATGTTATTGGCTCACCATGCCTGTTTCCTATTGGCTGCCGATTTGAGAGCCATGATCGGCTCCCGAATGGCGCCAATGTTTAAACGACGGGCGGCATTTCTTATTGGCGGCCATTAAGGTGCCAAATTCAAAAAGCCAGCTGGAGACACAGCTCCATCTCCCCCTGCCACTGCTGCTCCGGCGTGGGAGCAGGGGAGCCGCCCCAGCACCGGGGCACAATACTACAGTAGCATGCAGGGAGATGTATGCTACCACATTCCCCCCCATGTGGCCAAAGGTGAGAGAAATCATTTGATGGTCGCCAACCATCGAATGATTTCTCACCGCCTTCGGTAATAAAAGTCAAGGCAGTATAACCTTAAACTAACCCTTACTGCAGTCTACCCTTAGTCTAACCCTAACTGCAGTCTAACCTTAATCTAACCCTAACTGCAGTCTTACCTTAACCCTAACTGCAGTCTAACCTTAACCCTAACTGCAGTCTAATCTTAATCTAACCCTAATTGCAGTCTAACTTTAACCCTAACTGCAGTCTAACCTTAACCCTGACTGCAGTCTAACCTTAATCTAACCCTAATTGCAGTCTTACCTTAACCCTAACTGCAGTCTAACCTTAACCCTAACTGCAGTCTAACCTTAACCCTAACTGCAGTCTAACCTTAATCTAACCCTAACTGCAGTCTAACCTTAACCCTAACTGCAGTCTAATCTTAATCTAACCCTAATTGCAGTCTAACTTTAACCCTAACTGCAGTCTAACCTTAACCCTGACTGCAGTCTAACCTTAATCTAACCCTAATTGCAGTCTTACCTTAACCCTAACTGCAGTCTAACCTTAACCCTAACTGCAGTCTAACCTTAATCTAACCCTAATTGCAGTCTAACCTTAACCCTAACTGCAGTCTAACCTTAACCCTAACTGCAGTCTAACCTTAACCCTAACTGCAGTCTAACCTTAATCTAACCCTAACTGCAGTCTAACCTTAACCCTAACTGCAGTCTAACCTTAATCTAACACTAACTGCAGTCTAACCTTAACCCTAACTGCAGTCTAACCTTAATCTAACCCTAACTGCAGTCTAACCTTAACCCTAACTGCAGTCTAACCTTAATCTAACCCTAACTGCAGTCTAACCTTAATATAACCCTAACTGCAGTCTAACCTTAACCCGAACTGCAGTCTAAACTTAATCTAATTTTAACTGCAGTCTAACCTTAACCCTAACTGCAGTCTAACCCTAAACTAACAATAACTGCAGCCTAAACCACAAGCTAACACTCCTTGCAGGCCACCTGCATTCTAATCCTAATTGCAGCCTATTCTTAATCTAAAGGTGCCCACAGACGCATCGATCCCGGCGTGCGTTCTGGGCTTAACTAGCACACATAGCATCGCATCGTATGCCTTGTGCATGCGATGTGCATGCGATGCGATGCTATGCGATAAAAAGCTAGTACAAAAAGTATGTGCAGCACATACTTTTTGTACTGTGCGATGAGGTGCCGCAGGAGCGCGCACCCCATCGCATAGCATCGCACTGCCGGGATCGGTGCGTGTGTGGGCACCATAACCGTAACCCTAATCACAGCCTAACTCTAACTGCATCCTATACTTAATCTAACCATTATGTAAATCTAATCTAATTCTAACCCTATATTGCAGACTGCCTCTTATTTGACCCTAAGTACAGCCAAATGCTGGGTACACAGTGGTCGATTCCTGTGGGAGAACGATATTGCGCATATCAGTCAGTGACATCCCCCGCCACTCTCCCGCCGTACTTGCAGTTGCCGACAGCTGTATGTATGGGTGACGGGGGGGGCATTATCAACCCGCGGCTGCACGCATCATTAATGATATTGACCGTACACACTGAAGAACAGGCACACAATATCGTTAACGATATTGATATTGTCCATACCATTGAGGATATATCACCTGGTGTGTACCCACCATAAATCTAATCGCACCCTAATCATACCATAACCCTAACTTTAGCTGACCCTAATCCATACTGTACCTGACCCTCTGCTTCAGGGAGGAAATGCTCTGTTCCTGGACCTCCCTGGTAATGTAGGATTGCCAGCACCTGCAGGGAGCTACTGTAGGTAATTGATAAGAAAGGAGTCAGCACAGGTGATGGCAATCCCACATTACCAGGAAAGTCCAGGAGCAGAGCATTTTCTCCCTCATGAAGGGGGTCAGGTAGGCAAGTATGCCCTAATCTTACCCTACAATGATGTTTTATGATTTCCACTGTCACAGTCAGACCATATGGACCATTCTGATGTTGGTATTATGAATGTCTGTCTAATGACTACTTACCCAGCACTGAGATTCGCTGCCATGCATCTTGCATGTATAATACACAGTACAGGAATGGAAGCCTATCTATCACATGTGCTGGGAGTTCCTCGTCTGATCCGGCCAATCTAGGTCATAAAAGTTCCTATTTCATCATCTGACAACAGGAGAAAAGATGCACGACCTGTGTTACTATAGTATATAGATGCACGACCTGTGTTACTATAGTATATAGATGCACGACCTGTGTTACTATAGTATATAGATGCACGACCTGTGTTACTATAGTATATAGATGCACGACCTGTGTTACTATAGTATATAGATGCACGACCTGTGTTACTATAGTATATAGATGCACGACCTGTGTTACTATAGTATATAGATGCACGACCTGTGTTACTATAGTATATAGATGCACGACCTGTGTTACTATAGTATATAGATGCACGACCTGTGTTACTATAGTATATAGATGCACGACCTGTGTTACTATAGTATATAGATGCACGACCTGTGTTACTATAGTATATAGATGCACGACCTGTGTTACTATAGTATATAGATGCACGACCTGTGTTACTATAGTATATAGATGCACGACCTGTGTTACTATAGTATATAGATGCACGACCTGTGTTACTATAGTATATAGATGCACGACCTGTGTTACTATAGTATATAGATGCACGACCTGTGTTACTATAGTATATAGATGCACGACCTGTGTTACTATAGTATATAGATGCACGACCTGTGTTACTATAGTATATAGATGCACGACCTGTGTTACTATAGTATATAGATGCACGACCTGTGTTACTATAGTACATAGATGCACGACCTGTGTTACTATAGTATATAGATGCACGACCTGTGTTACTATAGTATATAGATGCACGACCTGTGTTACTATAGTATATAGATGCACGACCTGTGTTACTATAGTATATAGATGCACGACCTGTGTTACTATAGTATATAGATGCACGACCTGTGTTACTATAGTATATAGATGCACGACCTGTGTTACTATAGTATATAGATGCACGACCTGTGTTACTATAGTATATAGATGCACGACCTGTGTTACTATAGTATATAGATGCACGACCTGTGTTACTATAGTATATAGATGCACGACCTGTGTTACTATAGTATATAGATGCACGACCTGTGTTACTATAGTATATAGATGCACGACCTGTGTTACTATAGTATATAGATGCACGACCTGTGTTACTATAGTATATAGATGCACGACCTGTGTTACTATAGTATATAGATGCACGACCTGTGTTACTATAGTATATAGATGCACGACCTGTGTTACTATAGTATATAGATGCACGACCTGTGTTACTATAGTATATAGATGCACGACCTGTGTTACTATAGTATATAGATGCACGACCTGTGTTACTATAGTATATAGATGCACGACCTGTGTTACTATAGTACATAGATGCACGACCTGTGTTACTATAGTACATAGATGCACGACCTGTGTTACTATAGTATATAGATGCACGACCTGTGTTACTATAGTATATAGATGCACGACCTGTGTTACTATAGTACATAGATGCACGACCTGTGTTACTATAGTATATAGATGCACGACCTGTGTTACTATAGTACATAGATGCACGACCTGTGTTACTATAGTATATAGATGCACGACCTGTGTTACTATAGTATATAGATGCACGACCTGTGTTACTATAGTATATAGATGCACGACCTGTGTTACTATAGTATATAGATGCACGACCTGTGTTACTATAGTATATAGATGCACGACCTGTGTTACTATAGTATATAGATGCACGACCTGTGTTACTATAGTATATAGATGCACGACCTGTGTTACTATAGTATATAGATGCACGACCTGTGTTACTATAGTACATAGATGCACGACCTGTGTTACTATAGTATATAGATGCACGACCTGTGTTACTATAGTATATAGATGCACGACCTGTGTTACTATAGTATATAGATGCACGACCTGTGTTACTATAGTACATAGATGCACGACCTGTGTTACTATAGTATATAGATGCACGACCTGTGTTACTATAGTATATAGATGCACGACCTGTGTTACTATAGTATATAGATGCACGACCTGTGTTACTATAGTATATAGATGCACGACCTGTGTTACTATAGTATATAGATGCACGACCTGTGTTACTATAGTATATAGATGCACGACCTGTGTTACTATAGTATATAGATGCACGACCTGTGTTACTATAGTACATAGATGCACGACCTGTGTTACTATAGTACATAGATGCACGACCTGTGTTACTATAGTATATAGATGCACGACCTGTGTTACTATAGTATATAGATGCACGACCTGTGTTACTATAGTATATAGATGCACGACCTGTGTTACTATAGTATATAGATGCACGACCTGTGTTACTATAGTATATAGATGCACGACCTGTGTTACTATAGTATATAGATGCACGACCTGTGTTACTATAGTATATAGATGCACGACCTGTGTTACTATAGTATATAGATGCACGACCT
Source organism: Crinia signifera (assembly GCF_055691185.1). NCBI lineage: Eukaryota > Metazoa > Chordata > Amphibia > Anura > Myobatrachidae > Crinia > Crinia signifera. Next base: position 278,660,673 of record NC_139222.1, read on the forward strand.
GTGTTACTATAGTATATAGATGCACGACCTGTGTTACTATAGTATATAGATGCACGACCTGTGTTACTATAGTATATAGATGCACGACCTGTGTTACTATAGTATATAGATGCACGACCTGTGTTACTATAGTATATAGATGCACGACCTGTGTTACTATAGTATATAGATGCACGACCTGTGTTACTATAGTATATAGATGCACGACCTGTGTTACTATAGTATATAGATGCACGACCTGTGTTACTATAGTATATAGATGCACGACCTGTGTTACTATAGTATATAGATGCACGACCTGTGTTACTATAGTATATAGATGCACGACCTGTGTTACTATAGTATATAGATGCACGACCTGTGTTACTATAGTATATAGATGCACGACCTGTGTTACTATAGTATATAGATGCACGACCTGTGTTACTATAGTATATAGATGCACGACCTGTGTTACTATAGTATATAGATGCACGACCTGTGTTACTATAGTATATAGATGCACGACCTGTGTTACTATAGTATATAGATGCACGACCTGTGTTACTATAGTATATAGATGCACGACCTGTGTTACTATAGTATATAGATGCACGACCTGTGTTACTATAGTATATAGATGCACGACCTGTGTTACTATAGTATATAGATGCACGACCTGTGTTACTATAGTATATAGATGCACGACCTGTGTTACTATAGTATATAGATGCACGACCTGTGTTACTATAGTATATAGATGCACGACCTGTGTTACTATAGTATATAGATGCACGACCTGTGTTACTATAGTATATAGATGCACGACCTGTGTTACTATAGTACATAGATGCACGACCTGTGTTACTATAGTACATAGATGCACGACCTGTGTTACTATAGTATATAGATGCACGACCTGTGTTACTATAGTATATAGATGCACGACCTGTGTTACTATAGTATATAGATGCACGACCTGTGTTACTATAGTATATAGATGCACGACCTGTGTTACTATAGTATATAGATGCACGACCTGTGTTACTATAGTATATAGATGCACGACCTGTGTTACTATAGTATATAGATGCACGACCTGTGTTACTATAGTATATAGATGCATGACCTGTGTTACTATAGTATATAGATGCACGACCTGTGTTACTATAGTATATAGATGCACGACCTGTGTTACTATAGTATATAGATGCACGACCTGTGTTACTATAGTATATAGATGCATGACCTGTGTTACTATAGTATATAGATGCACGACCTGTGTTACTATAGTATATAGATGCACGACCTGTGTTACTATAGTATATAGATGCACGACCTGTGTTACTATAGTATATAGATGCACGACCTGTGTTACTATAGTACATGTGTACAGTCTCTACCGACCAATATACTGTACATAACCTTTGCACAGTAACACTCACCCCAGGGTCACTTTCAGTGTAGTGCCTGCCACTAAATACAGGGAACAGAGGGGCAGATGTATCAGCTGATAACTGTCATGTTTCAAACCCAGCCAGTAACTTGACAGTTAGGAGCTGATAGGCCAGTGATAAAGTTCCAGCCACTTGATCACTTCACTGGGCTTAATGAATCATCCCCAGAGTGTGTGCGTGTGCTCGGGTAATCACTGCTCAGAGGGCACATGCGCAGGGAATTAAGGCTATGGTGCCCATTTATCATGATCGCATTTACAATGCGATCTGGGCGGAATATTACCGCCCAGGATTGCATTGTAAAATGCGATCATATCGGGGCAATGTATCAATATTAGGGGCGCAGGGACAGGGCTCTGAAAGGAGCCCGTCCCTGCGAAGCCCTAACCCGGGAGTTCAGTGCATGCGCGGTTATGCGCTGACCCCCGCCGACCCCTCTGACCGCACTACCCTGCTCGGGCAGTGCGATGTGTAGCCATACTCTACAATGGGCTATCGCCACATTACAATGGCGATAGCCCAGGGGTGCGATGCCGGGCTGCCCGATGTTGATACATCCGGCAGCTTTGCATCCCCCATAGAAACCTATGGGGGATGCGGCCGGCGGCACTGCAGAGAGGATCGCAGCAGGGATCGGAGATCCCTGCTGCGGTCCCCCTTTAATACATTTGGGGGATACTAAATATTTGCGGTGAACCCCCGAAAACTGATGTTTTCGGGGATTTAACCGCAAATATTGCTTGATAAATGCGGCCCTATGTCTTTTTGGAGTGTAAAGGAGATGTTGGGCAAGGTGAGGATGATGCTGCAGATGATCGCGCGCAGCACTTAGCAGACACAGGTGACTCTGGAGCACAATGCGCAGATAGCAAATGCTTTAGGAGTAAATGACATTGTCACATCAGCGCAGCCATCTGGTGGTCATTTTGAGAACTGTAAAAGCTCAGACGTGGCCAGAGGATTTGGAAGTTACTTTAGTTAAGCTTCACAATCACCCACAACGTGGCATGAATTACAGGAGCTGTTCATTTCATTGCCCGGCAGTGGTGCCCCTCTATAGTCCTGGTGCCCTAGGCTTCAGCCATATGGTTCAATAACAAGTTATACCAAAGCAAACCTTGCATAGAAACAGAACAAAAACTCAGGATTCTGGTAGAGAGGGGCAGCGATGAGGCACAGGGTAGAGAGGAGCAGAGATGAGGCACAGGGTAGAGAGGAGCAGACATGAGGCACAGGGTAGAGAGGAGCAGAGATGAGGCACAGGGTAGAGAGGGGCAGAGATGAGGCACAGGGTAGAGAGGGGCAGACATGAGGCACAGGGTAGAGAGGGGCAGACACGAGGCACAGGGTAGAGAGGGGCAGGCACAAGGTAGAGAGGGGCAGACACATGGCACAGGGTAGAAAGGGGCAGACAGGAGGCACAGGGTAGAGAGGGGCAGACACGAGGCACAGGGTAGAGAGGGGCAGGCACAAGGTAGTGAGGGGCAGACACATGGCACAGGGTAGAAAGGGGCAGACAGGAGGCACAGGGTAGAGAGGGCTCTGCTTTGGGCATCAGAAATTGTTCAGCTTGGGGCTGACAGAATAGCTGTGCCCTCTGTGTGTTCCCCCACAGCCCCACTCCCCAGACAGCGCAGTGCCACAGCTGGGGTGGTGGCGGGGAGGCACTGAGTAATCGCTGCACCGCTACCTCCTGCCGGGACCTGCCTTACCCCTGCTTGATGTTTGCTGCCCCATCTGTGGCTGAGACCCACAGATCTACTTGTCTGCGGTCCCAGCACTCCTCCAGGTTTGTGCTATTGAAAAATGTCCCTCACAAAATGTCTGCCCCCTTAAAGCAGACATTTATTTGTGGACAGGTCAGCCATTTTGTGAGGGTAACTATTCATTAGCAGGAGCCAGGAGGAACTCCTGAACAGCAGACAAGTAGATCTGTGGGTCCCGGCCACAGATGTGGTGGGGGTAAGGCAAGGTTGCGGGGGGTTCTTAACATTACTAGGGGCGCTGATGAGATTTACGGTGGGGAGGGGCGCAAGTTTGCAATTACACCACTGAACCAGCCCTAAGTGTATTTCCAGCCAGCACCCCTTCTGTCTACAATCAGCACCCCTTCTGTCTATCCAGCCCGACCCCCTTCTCTCCAGCCATCCCCCATCTCTCCAGCCTGCACTCCTTCTGTCTCTCATGCTAGCCCTTTTCTGTCTATACACCTAGTCCCCATTCTGTCTCTAATGCCAACACTCCTGTCTTCCCAGCCGGCCCTATTCTGTTTCTTTAGTCAGCTCCCCTTCTGTCTCTACAGCCAGCACTCCTTATGTCTCCCCAGCCGGCCTTTTCTGTTTCTCCAGCCAGCCCCCCTTATGTCTCCCCAGCCAGCCCCTTTTGTCTCCCCAGCCAGCCCCCTTCTGTTTCTACAGCCAGCACTCCCTCTGTCTCTCCAGCCAGCCTTCCTTCTGTCTCGCCAGCCAGCACCTTCTGTCTGTCCAGCCCAGGCCATTCCATCTCCCAGCCAGCCCCTTCTGTCTCTCCAGCCAGCCTTTTTTTGTCTCTACAGCCAGCCTCCTTCTGTCTCCCCAGCCAGCCCCTTCTGTCTCTCCAGCCAGCACTCCTTCTGTCCCCCAAGCTAGCCAACCTTCTGTCTCTCTAGCCAGCTTCCTTTCTGTGTACGCAGCCAGTACCTTCTGTCTTTCCAGCCCAGGCCATTCCATCTTCCAGCCAGCCCCTTCTGTCTCTCCAGCCAGCCTTTTTTTGTCTCTCCAGCCAGCCCCCTTCTGTCTCCCCAGCCAGCCCCTTCTGTGTCTCCAGCCAGCCCCTTCTGTGTCTCCAGCCAGCACTCCTTCTGTCTCCCCAGCCAGCCTTCCTTCTGTCTCTCCAGCTAGCACTCCAGACCCCTTTCTGTTTCCCCAGCTAGCACTCTTTCTGTCTCTCCATACAACCCTCTTCTGTTGCTCCAGCCAGCCTCTTTTTGTCTCTCCAGGTAGCCCCCCTCCTGTCTCTCCAGCCAGCCCCTCTCTTGTCTCCACAGCCAGCACTCCTTCTGTCTCTCCATCTAACCCCCCTTCTGTCACTCCAGCCAGCACTCCTTCTATCTCTCCAGCCAGCGCTCCTACTGTCTTTCCAGCCAGTCCCCCTTCTGTCTCCCCAGCCAGCCCCCTTCTGTCTCCCCAGCCAGCCACCCTTCTGTCTCTCGAGCCAGCCCTTTTCTGTCTATCCAGCCAGTCCCTCTTCTTTCTCTCAAGACCGCCTCTTCTGTCTTTCCATTCCCCAGCCAGCCCCTTCTGTCTCTCCAGCCAGCACTCCTTCTGTCTCCACAACCAGCCTTCCTTCTGTCTCTCCAACCAGCACTCCTGTCTCCCAAGCTAGCCCACCTTCTGTCTCTCCAGCCAGCCTTTTTCTGTCTCTCCGGGTAGACCCCCTTCTGTCTCTCCAAGTAGCACTCTTTCTGTCTCTCCATACAACCCCCTTCTATTGCTCCAGCCATCCTCTTTCTGTCTCTCCAGCTAGCCCCCCTTCTGTCTCTACAGCAAGCCCCTTTTATCTCCCCAGCCAGTACTCCTTCTGTCTCTCCATCCAACCCCCTTCTGTCACTCCAGCCAGCACTCCTTCGGTCTCTCCAGCCAGCACTCCTACTGTCTCTCCAGCCAGCCACCCTCCTGTCTCGAGACAGCCCTTTTCTGTCTATCCAGCCAGTCCCTCTTCTGTCTCCAGCCCGCCCCTTCTGTCTCCCCAGCCAGCCATACTATCTCCTCCTCTTCTGTCTCCATAGCCAGCCCCCTTCTGTCTCTCCAGCCAGTCCCCCTTATGTCTCTCAAGCCAGCCCTTTACTGTTTCTCCAGCCTGCACTTCTGTCTCTTCAGCTGCCCCTTCTGTCTCCCCAGCCACCCCTTCTGTCTCTCCAGCCAGTCCCTTCTGTCTCCCCAGCTAGCCTCTCCTGTCACTACAGCCAGCCTCCCTTCTGTCTCTCCAGCCAACACCCCTCGTTTCCCTATAGCCAGCACCCCTTCTGTCTCCCCAGCCAGCCCCCTTCTGTCTCTCCAGCCAGCCCCTTCTGTCTCTCCCTTTTCTGTTTCCCCAGCCAGCCCCTTCTGTCTCTCTAGCCAGCACTCCTTCTGTCTCCCTAGACATCCTTCCTTAAATCTCTACAGCCAGCACTCCTTCTGTCTCCCAAGCCAGCTCTCCTTTAAGACAGACCACCTTCTGTCTCTACAGCCAGCACTCCTATCTCTCCAGCCAGCCCTTTTCTGTCTCTCCAGCCAGACCTTCCTGTCTCTCCCTTTTCTGTTTCCCCAGCCAGCCCCTTCTGTCTCTCTAGCCAGCACTCCTTCTGTCTCCCTAGACAGCCTTCCTTCTTTCTCTACAGCCAGCACTCCTTCTGTCTCCCAAGCCAGCACTCCTTCAATCTCCCAAGCCAGCCCACCATCTGTCTCTACAGCCAGCGCTTCTTCTGTCTCCCCAGCCAACCCTATTCTGTCTCCCTAGCCAACCCCTTCTGTCTCTCCAGCCAGCACTGCTTCTGTCTCTTCATCCAGCCAACCCCCTTCTGTTGCTCCAACCAGCCCATTTCTGTCACTCCAGCCAGCATTCCTTCTGTCTTTCCAGCCAGCACTCCTCCTGTCTCTCCAGCCAGCCCCTTCTGTCTCACTTGTAGCATGTTACAATTGAAAAAAAAAACTACTGTATTCATTGTTCTATGCAGGCATCAGTGAGAACCGGCGGCTGCCCAGCCCATAGCTTCTAGATTCATTTACAGGAGGAGGCAATTAACTTACAACCTGTCCAATAGGAGCTTACACTCTACATTCTGTACTACATGAACACACACACGCTAGGGTGGGCTATTTTAATCTGCTCGGTCCCTTGCGTGTTCACATGGGGGACCGATGTTTTCATTATGTGCAACTACTAGTTTGCCATCAATCTACTAATTCGCAATTCCAGTTTGCACCCACCAGTGTGGGGGCGGGGGGTGTGGGGCAGCGGCGAGTGAAAACGCTGGGTGTTCCTATGGAAATTAGGCAGTGACGTGGCTGCCAGGGGCGGGCAGCTTATATCACCGGTTGTCAGCTGCCCACCCTGTTCCTATACAGGAAAATCTAGGGAGTGGGGGGGGGGGCGGGCCGCAGTACGTGCATTGTTTAAACCACATGCAGAGCTGTGAATTTCACAGCTCTTTGGGCCTTATTCTAGTTCACTCTTAGAGGCAAATTCCTTCTTAGCTGGACAAAACCATGTGCACTGCAGGTGGGGCAGATGTAACTTGTGCAGAGAGAGTTAGATTTGTGGGGTTTTTCTTCAAAGTGAGATCTATATTGCAGTGTAAAAATAAAGCAGTCAGTATTTTCCCTGCACAGAAAGAAAATAACTCACCCAAAGCTAATCTCTCTGCACATGTTACATCTTCCTCCAGTGCACATGGTTTTGTCCAGCTAAGAAGGAATTTGCCTCTTAAGAGTGAACTAGAATAAAGCCCTTTGTGTGAACTAGAATAACCCCCTAGGGTTCATACGATGTCCGAGCCAGTCAACTTACAGTACCAGCATGTTTTGTTTAGAGAAATGCATAGCACCAGAGCAAACCTCTGCAAGCACATGGAGAACATGTAAACTCCACACATATAGTGCCTTAGTCAGGAGCTAAGGCTTCAGATACCATTGTCCCAATTGGATTCACTACTTGATATCCCAAAAAAAATTCTCACTGCAATCTCAGCTCCTACTGTAATAACACAAGAGGGTGAATTTCCTTTAAGATGTTATGAGCTAATATAATTGTAATCCTAAAATCTAATTATAGGGCACTCTCACTTTTTAATGCTGGTTACACCCCTTTCAGACAATCATCCCATCCGCTGTTATCTTGTGGTTGTGGATCGCTGCAGTATGAGTAACGACCACCAGGGGCCGCTGCAGCACGTCTCAGCCCTGTGCTATTACTATGATGACGTCCAACTATGATCACCAGAGACTGCAGCCGCCAGCTCACAGTCACAAGACCTCTGATTAATGCGACCTGAAGAATTCTCTCGCAACAGTCTGAAATATCCCTTTAGCCCAGCAATTGTCATGTAACCCCACCCTCATCCTGAGCGGCAGTCAGTGTAGGGATAACTTCTGCAGTGTGGATGCTGCTGCGACATGAGTCTGCAGTGTGGGTGCTGTGTGATCGTCTGCAGTGTGTGAGTGCTGTGTGACCGTCTGCAGTGTGTGTGGGTGCTGTGTGACCGTCTGCAGTGTGTGTGGGTGCTGCTTAGTGGCAGTCTGCAGTGAGGGTGTAGCTGTGGCAGTCTGAAGTGTGGGTGTGTGCAGCTGTGACAATTTGCAGTGTGGTAGCTGCTGTGACATTCTGCATTGTCTGGGTGCAGGTGTGATAGTCTGCAGTGTGGGTGGGTGCTCATGCAATAGTCTGCAGTATGGATGCTGCTGTTACAGTGCAATGTGGGTGCTGCTGTGATAGTCTTCAGTGTGGAAATTGCTGCTGTATTCTGCAATGTGGTAGTAGCTGTGATAGTCTGCAATATGGGTGGACTGCATTGTGGATGCTAGTGTGAGATTCTGTAATGTGGGTGCTGATGTGACAGTCTGCAGTGTGGATGCAACTGTAATAGACTTCAGCGTGGGTGAAGCTGCGATAGTCTGCAGTCTGGGTGGGGGTAGCTGCGATAGTCTGCAGTCTGGGTGGGTGCAGCTGCGATAGACTGCAGTCTGGGTGGGTGCAGCTGTGATAGTCTGCCATTTGGGTGGGTGCAGCTGCGATAGACTGCAGTCTGGGTGGGTGCAGCTGTGATAGTCTGCCATTTGGGTGGGTGCAGCTGCGATAGACTGCAGTCTGGGTGGGTGCAGCTGCTATAGTCTGCAGTCTGGGTGGGTGCAGCTGCGATATTCTGCAGTCTGGGTGGGTGCAGCTGCTATAGTCTGCAGTCTCTGGGCGGGTGCAGCTGCTATAGTCTGCAGTCTCTGGGCGGGTGCAGCTGCGATAGTCTGCAGTCTGGGTGGGTGCAGCTGCGATGGGCTGCAGTCTGGGTGGGTGCAGCTGCGATGGACTGCAGTCTGGGTGGGTGCAGCTGCGATGGACTGCAGTCTCTGGGTGGGTGCAGCTACGATAGACTGCAGTCAGGGTGAGTGCAGCTGCGATAGTCTGCAGTCTGGGTGGGTGCAGCTGCGATAGACTGCAGTCTCTGGGTGGGTGCAGCTGCGATAGTCTGCAGTCTGGGTGGGTGCAAATGCGCAAGACTGCAGTCTGGGTGGGTGCAGCTGCGATAGTCTGCAGTTTGTGTGGGTGCAGCTGCTATAGTCTGCAGTCTCTGGGTGGGTGTAGCTGCGATGGACTGCAGTCTGGGTGGGTGCAGCTGCGATAGACTGCAGTCTCTGGGTGGGTGCAGCTGCGATACTCTGCAGTCTGGGTGGGTGCAGCTGTGACAGACTGCAGTCTCTGGGTGGGTGCAGCTGCGATAGACTGCAGTCTCTGGGTGGGTGCAGCTGCGATAGATTGCAGTCTCTGGGTGGGTGCAGCTGCGATACTCTGCAGTCTGGGTGGGTGCAGCTGTGACATTCTGCAGTGTCTGTCCTCTGGGCTGCTGCTAACTTGCTGGATCACTTACTCTCCTGGAGGAGGGAGGAGGAAGATGCAGCAGGACTGTGATTGATGTCAGGCTGAAGAAAAATGAGGGCTAGGTGTGGCTCCCCAGTCCTCCAATCACAGCCCAGCTTTCCACCACACCTCCCCTGCAGCAGCATCCAAGGGTGACATCATTGCAGGAGGGACACGTCACTGACATCTGCTTCTCCGGACCCCGGGAGACAGTCCGGTCCCCAGCTGCAGCCCCATCCTCTCATGCTCACGCAGTCCTTATATATAGCATTAAGCTTGACTGGGTATGCTGGGTCGTATAGTTCCACAACAGCAGGTTCAGTGATATGTCTAGTTCCAGCTCTGTTCCTGTATATATTCTATATCTCATGGATTTATCAATGATTTTCCTCTTGTCGTTGTGCGTCTAGCTGGCTGCAGCATGTCAGTTGTACAGCACAATGGAATATGCTGGTGCTATATCAGTAAATGCACGCTCTGCTGCCCAGTCATTGATATACAGCACAGGGGGGGAGAGAGACAGCCCCAGCCTGTCATCTGTACACCCGCTCCCAGCCATGTAGACACACAGCAAACATAGCAACAGCGATCAGTGTCTGCTGCGGGCTGATGTCACACACCGTTGTCATTACACAAGTCACCTCTGTGCTCAGGTGAATTCCAGGAGGCTCGGTCAGAGCGGCTGCAGCACGGTTTGTGTGCGGTTACTCAGCTGCATCCTCCCTCTGATCTGCGCTCCCCCCTCCCTTCCTGTGTGTGTGTGACTCAGGACAACATCACTTTCACTGCTACATGTAATAAACCCATTGTCTAGGTTCCGGCTCAGTACACTTATACAGGGTTCTGATTGGTGGTGGTTACCTAGTGGCGGTAATAAAAGGCCAGAGGCGCTACCTGTGACCAAGGATGATCCAGTAGCGCCGGCACCTGCAGTCAGGGGGGACCGGTGTAGGTGATTCTGTGACCCGCTTGTGCCGGGGTTCACTGAGAAGACCCTAGCCTGTATGTCCTGATGGGATACTGGGGCTGCCCCCCCCCCCCCCCCCTCCCATCCTAATGATATGATGTCCTGGCGGTCAGGATGCTGTCAGTCAAAGATGGACCCGGCTTGTGTTAACCTTCCAACTCTGTCGACCGAAGACCTATCCACCTTCACTGGTCGAACCAATGCATTTCAACCTTAATTTGGTTGACCCAATGACCCAGACCCATTTTCAGGGAGGGGGTCCACATAAATTAGCACACGAGCCCGCTATTGTATGGGAGCAGCAAGACCAGGTCACCCAGGACTATGGACCTTGAGTTAGAGTTGGCACCTTCTCCCCAGCGGTGGGAATGGGGGAGATGTATCAAGCGTTGGTGCCATATGTACTAATCCAAGACAAATGATAAAGTGAAGAGAGATAAAGTTAGAACCAACCAGCTCCTGTCAAACCCAGCTTCTATCACGGCAGTTAGGAGCTGATTGGCCGGTACTTTATCACTTTTTTAGGCTTGGTGAGAGATAACGTGGAGACGACTGTGCTAGACAAATGGCTTCACTTTGGAGTGTATGCAATGAGCCTTGGAGAGAGATAAAGTGGATGGCGGTAAAGTATCAGCCAATCGGCCCCTAACTGCCATTTTTTTAAACACTACCTGTCACATGGCAGGAGCGGATTGGCTGGTACTTTATCTCTCAACGCTATCTCTCTCCCAGGCTTAATGCATAGACCCCTTACTCTCTTGCCAAGAAAAAGCTGCTGCACTCATACATTCGGAGGTCCTTAATATTTTAAGGTGTCTACCAGAAAACCTGTGTGTTTTGGGGAAATTTGCTACAAATATTCGGTGGTAAATAGTCCCCTGAGACTGGATTTAGTGCAGCAGTGGCAGGAGGGTGGAGCGGCATTCTGTGCCGCTTATGACATGTAAGAGTTAGTTAGAACGTGCGACCAGTCAAACCAGTCCGGCTGTCACGCTGGGCACATCCTCATTTCTCTACACTGAAGATGAGAGATGCGGAAACTCTGTCATGTGACTGAGCGCAGCGAGAGCCGTGTCTGAGTGCAGGGAGACGGCTTTCTGTGATGTCATGGCGCCAACGTGGATTCACGTCATTGCAGCTAACGGCTTTTAGGAGAACTGGGTCCTATTCCTGCGGTGGGACGTACTAAGCCTTAGGGAGTGGGGAGAGATAAAGTACCAACAACCAGCCCCTAACTGTCATTTTTCAAACATGGCGCAGATAGATCTAACATGCCAGCCAATCAGCTGCTAACTGCTGTATCAGAAAAGTGTCAGGAGCTGGTTGGTTGGTACTTTATGCGCAGCCTGGTAGCGATTTTTCAGTAAGCTGCGTCGGGTACTGAATTAGGCCCTCGGGGGCTTATTCAGACCTGATCGCAAAGCTGCTTTTTTCCCCTCAAATGGACGAAACCATGCTTCCTTGCAGGTGGGGCAGATGTAACAAGGTGCAGAGAGAGATAGACTGGGTGGGTGTGTTGAAGCTTAAATCTAAATTGCAGTGTAAAAATAAAGCAGCCAGTATTTACCCTGCACAGAAACAATATAACTCATCCAAATCTAACTCTCTGCTCATGTTACATCTGCCCCATCTGCAGTGCAGCATGGTTTTGTCCATTTGAGAAAAAAATCTGATTCAGGTCTGAATAAACCCATTGGTGGAAATTTACTAAAACTGGGAGTTCTATATCACATGGGATGGGCAACCAATAAGATCCTGTCTATTATCTGCTAGAAGGTGCGAAATAAATAAGAAGTAGATTCTGATTGGTTGCCCGTGTGACTCCCATCTTAGTAAATTTCCCCATTGTCTTATATTCAGTAGAATGGATAATGCTGGGGTAGAGGAATTCTGCAAAAAAAATTGTATTTTATTTTCAAGATTAGTCCTTCAACCGCCTGACGAAGGGTTAACACAGGGGCGTATTGTGCCTAAGCAGATGTGCAAACACTGCATTATAATGCAAAACCGACCCTTTATTACTTTCACCCTCCCTCCACCCATCTTCCTATCTTACAAGCCCCCCCCCCCCTCCTGCTCTCGCCCCCCCCCCCCCCCCCCCCCCTCCCTCCATCCCTCTCGTGTGTCTGGTTTAAGCCAGTTCGGAATGAAACACTGCAGGCAGAATATACACACCCTGCAAATATATACACAGCATGCTACGGAAAAGCACACACACACACACACACACACAAGCTTCCCGACACACACGTGTGCTACCCACATACTGCAACACCTAGATCTTTCTGCAGCTAAAAACCGTATAACGAGACATATGTGAGAGTCACGTGAGCTGCTGGAGAAAGGGGACGAACAGACGGTGCCTGGGCAGATGGGTACATGGGCAGAATGCTAGACAGGGAAAGGAGATAGACCGGGATGTATTAGCTGAGGGACAGACACCTAAGGACGCAGCAGGACTCCGTATCAGGTTTATCATGTATTTAGGCATGCTGGCCTCCGGGAAGAGCTTCGAATTATATGCAAACATTATACAGAGCCAAATAGTGTGACGTCATCAGGAAAAAGAGAAAAAAAAAGAATATATATATATATATACACATAAATGTATATTCTTTTCTTGGTTTATGCATTGCATATAGGTGGCTGAGAGTTATTTGTGAAGATTGCACAAAGTATTAAGTGACGAGACATGAAAAAGGGCTGAGCCACTCTCAAAAGGCTGTCTGCCCCACCCCTTTAATATGTAAACTCTCACGAGCAGGGCCCTCTTCCCTAATGTGCTTTTCCTTCTCTTAATTACACGATTTCCGTCGGCACCAAATCCTGTGGTTTTCTGCCACCTGATACTTATGTCAGTTCCCTTTGCTGATGCAGCTGTGTTTATGTGCCCTGTACTTGTCCTCTATTGTGTACAGCTGTAAGTCACTGTCTCCTGGGTTATATACTCTGTAACAGGGCGCTGTGGATCCCTTGTTCTCTGCCCCTGATACTTATGTCAGTGTTCTCTGCTGATGCGGCTATGGTTATGTGCCCTGTACATGTCCTCTATTGTATCCAGCTGTAAGTCACTGTCTCCTGGGATATATACTCTGTAATAGGGCGCTGTGGATCCCTTGTTCTCTGCCCCTGATACTTATGTTAGTGCCACCTGCTGATGCAGCTATGGTTATGTGCCCTGTACTTGTCCTCTATTGTATTCAGCTGTAAGTCACTGTCTCCTGGGTTATAAACTCTGTAATAGGGCGCTGTGGATCCCTTGTTATCTGCCCCCCGATACTTATGTCAGTGTCCTCTGCTGATGCAGCTATGGTTATGTGCCCTGTACTTGTCCTCTATTGTATTCAGCTGTAAGTCACTGTGTTCTGCCCCCTGATACTTATCCCAGTGTCCCCTGCTGATGCAGCTGTGGTTATGTGCCCTGTACATGTCCTCTATTGTATTCAGCTGTAAGTCACTGTCTCCTGGGATATATACTCTGTAATAGGGTGCTGCGGATCCCTTGTTCTCTGCCCCTGATACTTATGTCAGTGTCCTCTGCTGATGCAGCTATGGTTATGTGCCCTGTACCTGTCGTCTATTGTATTCAGCTGTAAGTCACTGTCTCCTTGGTTATATAATCTGTAATAGGGCGCTGAGGATACCTTGTTCTCAGCCCCTTGATACTTATGTCAGTGCTGCCTGCTGATGCAGCTATGGTTATGTGCCCTGTACTTGTCCTCTATTGTATTCATCTGTAAGTCACTGTCTCCTGGATTATGTACTCTGTAATAGGGTGCTGCGGATCCCTTGTTCTCTGCCCCCTGATACTTATGTCAGTGTCCTCTGCTGATGCGGCTGTGGTTATGTGCCCTGTACTTGTCCTCTATTGTATACAGCTGTTAGTCACTGTCTTATGGGTTATATATGTTATGATGCCCTGGCCTGGGCGCTGGAGACATTAGCTGGTTCCAGAAGACGAGGTGATCAGGCGTGAGCCCGTAGCCGGGACCGCCGGTTAGGACGGCCACAGCGGGTACTGCACTCACTCTGTTGAGTCCCCAAGGCAGATGGCAAACCCCTGCGGAGCTAGGCTTCACCTGGGGCCGCCGCGTCCGAAGGAGCGAGTTAGGCCCGCTCCGACCCCGATGCAGCCAGGTTTTATGTAATGACAAGGGGTAAGCGATCGCCACGGGGTATCCCAAGAGGATAAGCTAACTAATGGGCCTAACTGGGAAAAAGGCCCCTAACTGCTGGCACCAGGCCAAGACGGGAGCGCGACCAAGTCGCAGACACCAGCTGAAGGAAGGGAGTCCCCAATAAAACACAAGAGGGACCGTGACTCCCAAAGCAGGGATCTGGAGGAAAAAGCGACACTCCTGCCTAAACTGAATACTAATGACAGACAGGGGCAAGGGAACATACAGAATGTATGTGGACGCATCTGTATAAAAAAATGGGATAAAGAGACAAGAGAGGTTTACCAAAGATAATCCCACGGAGGGGCAAAGCCACAGAGGGCCAGTGAACCAAGGAAGGAGAAGACCAGGGCTCCACTGGAGCACTTACGTGACCCACGGAAGATGGAGACTGTGGGTCCGATGCAGGCTCACAGGCTGAGGATGGAATACAGCTGAGGAGTCCAGGGAAAGGCAGGAGAATAATCACCACTGGAGAAAACGGACTGACAAGCTGGGAAACCAGGAAGACTAACGTCAGGCGCGCGCGCTCCCGGCCGCCGGGCGGAAGTTCGGGGACGTTGCCTAGCAACGCCCCGACGCTTAGCCTCAGAGTGAGGCTTGGGACGCTGCCCGGCAACGTCCCCCACCGCGTCAGATGACGCTGCCTCCGCCGCGTCAGATGACGCTGCACCCGCCGTCCGTCCGGGTGCAGGGATTCCTGGACGGCGGCGTGCAACAGTACCCCCCCTTGAGGAAGGGTTAACAACCCTTTCCCACCAGGTTTATCTGGGAATTGTTGAAAAAAGACCCTTCTCAAGTTGGGCGAATGCAAGTCTCCATCGGAAACCCAGGACCTTTCTTCGGGACCAAATCCCCTCCAGTGTACCAGAAACTGCAAGGAACCTCTCACTAGTCTGGAATCGAGGATTTTTTCCACACGGAATTCCTGTTGCCCCTGCACCATACTGGGGCAGAGCCACTCTTAATTCTGCGAGGAAATTTTTGTGAAAAAACCACTGGCTTAAGAAGTGAAGCATGGAAGGTACTCGAAATTTTGAGGGACTTAGGTAGAGCAAGACGGAATGCTACCGGATTAACCCTCCTGACAATCTGAAAAGGACCAATGAAACGAGGCCCCAACCTCGCCGAAGGTTGGTGAAGCTTTATATTACGGGTGGATAGCCACACCCAGTCACCAACCTTGAAAGGGCAAGGCCGTCTGGACTTGTCAGAAAATACCGTCGAGTCGAGAGGCAGCTGCAGAAGAAGACCCAGAGGCATCAGGTCCCAAAGAATTAGCCCGTGGATGGAATCCGTAGACTGCAAAAAAGGGCGACGTCTTAGAGGCCGAATGATGTGCGTTATTATACGCAAATTCGGCTAACGGCAGGAAACTGACCCAATCATTTTGCAGTTTGGAAACAAAGACCCTCAAATACTGTTTGAGAGACTGATTAAGACGCTCTGTTTGTCCATTGGCCTGTGGATGAAACGCAGAAGTGAGGCTGATCTTTACCTTTAAGGCTGCACAGAACATTCTCCAAAACTGTGCCACAAACTGTGGACCCCGGTCGGACACGATATCACTGGGAAATCCGTGCAAACGAAAAATGTGCTGAAGTGTGCCATCTTAGAAAATCTATCGACGACGACCCAAATGACTTGACAGTGAGAGGAGACTGGAATACCCACAATAAAATCCATGGCCAAATGGGACCAAGGCCTGCCTGGAACGGACAGGGGCAACAATTCTCCCAATGGTCGAGCACGTGGAACCTTATGTCGGGCACACTCCGGACAAGACAACACAAAGTCCTTGTTGTCCCTGGCCATCCCCGGCCACCAGACCACACGGGATAACAGAGCAAGAGTCTTATATACTCCTGGGTGACCAGAAATCTTAGAATCATGGCATTCTGCCAAAACTCTGCGTCTTAATGAAGGGGGAACAAACAATCTATTCTCAGGAGTTTGGGCTGGAGCTTGCCCCTGAGCTTGCCGGAGAAGACCCTCCAAGGTCTGACTCACTCCGGCATGAATACAGGAAGTAGGAACGATGGGCCCTGACTTAATTCCACTCTCCTGTTGAGGAATGAAACATCTGGAAAGAGCGTTGGCTCTGATGTTTTTTGATCCAGGAATATAAGAAATAAAGAAATTAAACCTCATAAAGAAGAGAGCCCACCGGGCTTGGCGAGCGTTCAGTCTTTTGGCTGACTTAATGTATTGCAGGTTCTTATGATCAGTTAAGACAAGTATCTGATGAACAGCTCCCTCCAGCCACTGTCGCCATTCGTCAAAGGCCCACTTGATGGCGAGTAATTCCCTGTTGCCCACATCATAATTGGACTCTGCCTGAGAAAATTTTCTGGACATGTAGGCACAGGGGTGAAATTGTAAAGACTCCGATCTCTCTGAGAGAGAACCGCCCCGGCCCCTACTTCGGAGGCGTCGACTTCTACCACAAATGGCAGATCAGGGTTGGGGTGTTTAAGAATAGGAGCCGAAATGAAGGCCTGCTTCAAGGTCTTAAAAGCTTGTTCTACCTGAGGACTCCACGCCGATGGATCCGCCCCATTTTTGGTCAGAGCCACCAAGGGTGCCACAATAGAAGAAAAGGCATGAATGAAACGCCTATAATAATTGGCGAACCCAAGGAATCGCTGGACTGCTTTTAAATTGGTGGGTCGAACCCAATCCAAAATGGCTTGTAATTTCTTGGGGTCCATTTGGAACCCTTGAGAAGAAATTATATATCCCAAAAAAGATACCTGGGTCACCTCAAATTCGCATTTTTCAAGTTTCGCGAATAACTCTTTTTCCCGCAATTTCTGCAGCACCTGGCGCACTTGTGCCCTATGTGAGTCCAAATCTTGGGAAAAAAATTTAAATATCGTCTAAATAGACAACTACGAATTTGCCCAAGAATTCCCGAAGGACATCGTTAATGAAATCCTGAAAAACGGCCGGGGCATTGGAGAGACTGAACGGCATTACCAGGTACTCATAGTGCCCCGTCTGAGTACTGAACGCCGTTTTCCATTCGTCCCCTTCCTGGATTCTTATGAGGTTATAAGCCCCCTAAGATCTATTTTAGAAAAAATGGTAGCGGATCGTAGTTGATCAAACAGAACCGTAATTAAAGGAAGGGGATAGGTGTTTTTCACCGTAATTTTATTGAGGGCACGGAAGTCTATGCAAGGCCTCAATGAACCATCTTTTTTTTCCACAAAAAAGAAGCCGGCACTGAGCGGAGATTTAGAGGGCCGAATAAACCCCTTGGACAGACTTTCTTAGATGTACTCATCCATAGCCTTTGTCTCCGGGAGAGACAATGCATAAAGTCTGCACTTGGGCAATGGTGCGTTGGGGACTAACTGGATGGCACAGTCATATGGCCGGTGTGAAGGCAAACTGTCGGCCTTACCCTTAGAAAAAACATCTGAAAAATCCTGGTAAGGAACGGGAACCCCTGCTAAAGAGGTGAATTTTACAGGGAGTGAAATATGAAGGCACTTCTGTTGACAATTGGGGTTCCACTGGGTAATTTCCCCAAGGCACCAATCAATGATGTGATTGTGTCTCTTCAACCAGGGGAAACCCAACACGATGGGCACCGAAGGACATGAGGTTAACAGGAAGGTGATCTCCTCCTGGTGAAAAAGACCAATGGTCAACCGTACGGGCGGAGTCTTAAATGTGACGGCCCCATTGGATAGCACCCCACCATCTAAGCCCCATAGGGTAATGGGGATAGGAAGCTGGAGTTGAGGAATCCCCAAACTCTGGGCGAGGGCAGAATCCAGGAAATTACCGGCCGCGCCGCTGTCGATAAACACAGACCCTGAAAAATTACATCCCTGAAAAGAAATATGCCCCGGGATTAATAATGAATCTAGAAAGGAAAACAGCTGAAGGCCAAAGTGAACCCTCTCTTCGTTCACTTGGCCCGGCCTTTTACTGGCCTATTGGGAAAATTTCTCAAAATGTGACCCTTACAGCCACAGTATAAGCAAAGACCTGAGCTCAGTCGGCGAGCCCTTTCTTCCGGGGAAATGCGAGCTGCCCCGAGTTGCATAGGCTCCTCGCTTTCCTCAGGGGTCACCGTAACATAGGGAACCACCCGAGTGAGCGAGCCCCGTTACGACCTCTGCTCACGGAGGCGACGGTCAATTTTAATGACTAATTCCAAAATTTGTCCAGAGTTTTAGGTGCCGGGTATTGAATGAGGCAATCTTTGATTTCGTCAGCCAGACCGCAACGAAATTGACTGCGTAATGCAGGATCGTTCCATCCGCAATCATTTGCCCATCGGCGGAACTCAGTACAATAAGCCTCAGCTGGGTCTTTCCCTTGCTTAAGGGCCCTAAGATGAGTCTCTGCTGAGGCTTCACGGTCGGGATCATCATACAATAACCCAAGCGAACTAAAGAAACTGTCTAACGAGGACAGAGCTGGGCTGTCCGAAGGCAGTCCAAAGGCCCAGGTCTGGGGGTCACCCTGGAGCAATGATATTACAAGTCCAATACGCTGAGCCTCGGACGTGAAGGAGCGTGGTTTGAGCCGAAAATACAACTTGCAGCTCTCTCAAAAATTAAAAAAGGTTTGGCGATCCCCAGAGAACCGATCTTGCAAGTTAATTTTGGGGTCTGAACCCCCTGACTCTGGAGGCCGCATCCTTTGCTCTTGGGAAGCTACTTTCAAGGACAATTCCCGGACCATCTGAGTAAGCCCTTGAAGCTGATCAGAAAAAGTCTGGGGAGTGGTACTCATAATACAAGATGACAAAATTGATCACCCCACAAAGTATCTGACAAAGGAAATCTGTCTTATTAAGGCCGGTTATAATGTTACGATGCCCTGGCCTGGGCGCTGGAGACAGTAGCTGGTTCCAGAAGACGAGGTGATCAGGCGTGAGCCCGTAGCCGGGACCGCCGGTTAGGACGGCCGTAGCAGGTACTACACTCACTCTGTTGAGTCCCCGAGGAAGATGGCAAACCCCTGCGGAGCTAGGCTTCACCTGGGGCCGCCGCGTCCGAAGGAGCGAGTTAGGCCCGCTCCGACCCCGATGCAGCCAGGTCTTATGTAATGACAAGGGGTAAGCGATCGCCACGGGGTATCCCAAGAGGATAAGCTAACTAATGGACCTAACTTGGAAAAAGGCCCCTAACTGCCGGCACCAGGCCAAGACGGGAGCGCGACCAAGTCGCAGACACCAGCTGAAGGAAGGGAGTCCCCAATAAAACACACACGAGGGACCGTGACTCCAAAAGCAGGGATCTGGAGGAAGAAGCGACACTCCTGCCTAAACTGAATACTAATGACAGACAGGGGCAAGGGAACATATACTGAAAAATGGGATAAAGAGACAAGAGAGGTTTACCAAAGATAATCCCACGGAGGGGCAAAGCCACGGAGGGCCAGTGAACCAAGGAAGGAGAAGACCAGGGCTCAACTGGAGCACTTACGTGACCCACGGAAGATGGAGACTGTGGGTCCGATGCAGGCTCACAGGCTGAGGATGGAATACAGCTGAGGAGTCCAGGGAAAGGCAGGAGAATAATCACCACTGGAGAAAACGGACTGACAAGCTGGGAAACCAGGAAGACTGAAGCGGAGAACCACAGCCAGGGAATCTAGGACCAAGGACCTAGAGGACCGGAGGGCAACAGCAGAATGCTTCAGGAAGCAGAAAGCTATAACCGGCGTCTGTGCCCAGCAGACGCCGGCTATTTATTCAAAATTCGCGCCGCCTGACTAATGTCAGGCGCACGCGCTCCCGGCCGCCGGACGGAAGTTCGGGCACGTTGCCTAGCAACGCCCCGACGCTTAGCCTCAGAGTGAGGCTTGGGACGCTGCCCGGCAACGTCCCCCGCCGCGTCAGATGACGCCTCCTCCGCCGCGTCAGATTACGCTGCACCGGCTGTCCGTCCGGGTGCAGGGATTCCCGGATGGCGGCGTGCAACAATATACTCTGTATTAAGGCGCTGCGGATCCCTTGTTCTGAGCCCCCTGACACATATGTAAGTGCCACCTGCTGATGCAGCTATGGTTATGTGCCCTATACCTGTCCTCTATTGTATTCAGTTGTAAGTCAGTCTCCTGGGTTATATACTCTGTAATAAGGTGCTGTGGATCCCTTGTTCTCAGACCCCTGATACTTATGTCAGTGTCCTCTACTGATGCAGCTATGGTTATGTGCCCTGTACATATCCTCTATTGTATTCATCTGTAAGTCACTGTCTCCTGGGTTATATACTCTGTAATAGGGCACTGCGGATCCCTTGTTCTCTGCCCTCTGATACTTATGTCAGTGTCCTCTGCTGATGCAGCTATGGTTCTGTGCCCTGTACGTGTCCTCTATTGTATTCATATGTAAGTCACTGTCTCCTGGGTTATATAATCTGTATTAGGGCGCTGTGGATCCCTTGTTCTCTGCCCCCTGATACTTATGTCAGTGTCCTCTGCTGATGCAGCTGTGGTTATGTGCCCTGTTCATGTCCTCTATTGTATACAGCTGTTAGTTCACGGTCTCCTTGGATATATACTCTGTAATAGGGTGCTGCGGATCCTTTGTTCTCTGCCCCCTGATACTTATGTCAGTGTCCTCTGCTGATGCAGCTATGGTTATGTGCCCTGTACTTGTCTTCTATTGTATTCAGCTGTAAGTTACTGTCTCCTGTGTTGTTCACTCTGTAATATAGTGCTGTGGATCCCTTGTTCTCTGCCCCCTGATACTTTTGTCAGTGTCCTCTGCTGATGCAGCTATGGTTATGTGCCCTGTACTTGTCCTCGATTGTATTCAGCTGTAAGTCACTGTTTCCTGTTCTGCTTATTGGTTTATGTAATTGGGCGCTGCAGATCCCTGAAACGCCATATTAATAAAGGATATTAATGACAATAGAAAGAATTAAAAAGTCTTGCTCTTTGAACCTATATGTCCATAAGAGGTTTCTAGGCCCTGGCGATTAGCATGGTAGTTGGGGAGATTAGCATACTAATCAGCCGGTTGGGTATGGTATAGCTCACAGGCGATGTCTAGTCAGCCAATAGGTCTACACCAAAAGTTAGACATGCATTAGTCTGACAGTGACAAAATAATGACACACACCACTGGAGTGTACTGCATCCCCTCCCATGTTTCAGACACGGTGCCTCGATGTGCTTGCCATGCTTCAGGCATGGTGCCTCGCTGCACTCGCCATGCTTCAGGAATGGTGCCTCGCTGCACTCGCCATGTTTCAGACACGGTGCCTCGCTGCGCTTGCCATGCTTCAGGCACACTATTATATTCTTCCTCTATGCCTATTGGCATATTGAACAATTAAACAAAAAAAAAAGTTGTTTGTCAGGATATTGAGTGTGTTGGCAAGTCTAACTACTGCATGTCTAACTTTTGTCAGTGTCTAACTAATGCATGTCAAACTTTTGTCAGTGTCTAACTAATGCACGTCTACCTTTTGTCAATGTTTAACTTTGCATGTCTAACTTTTGTCAATGTCTAACTAATGCATGTCTAACGTTTGTCAATGTCTAACTAATGCATGTCTCACTTTTGTCAGTGTCTAACTAATGCATGTCTAACTTTTGTCTATGTCTAACTAATGCATGCCTAACTTTTGTCAGTGTCTAACTAATGCATGTCTAACTTTTGTCAATGTTTAACTTTGCATGTCTAACTTTTGTCAATGTCTAACTAATGCATGTCTAACTTTTGTCTATGTCTAACTAATGCATGTCTAACTTTTGTCAATGTCTAACTAATGCATGTCTAAATTTTGTCTATGTCTAACTAATGCATGTCTCACTTTTGTCAGTGTCTAACTAATGCATGTCTAACTTTTGTCTATGTCTAACTAATGCATGCCTAACTTTTGTCAGTGTCTAACTAATGCATGTCTAACTTTTGTCAATGTTTAACTTTGCATGTCTAACTTGTGTCAATGTCTAACTAATGCATGTCTAACTTTTGTCAGTGTCTAACTAATGCATGTCGAACTTTTGTCTATGTCTAACTAATGCATGTCTAACTTTTGTCAATGTCTAACTAATGCATGTCTAACTTTTGTCTATGTCTAACTAATGCATGTATAACTTTTGTCTATGTCTAACTAATGCATGTCTCACTTTTGTCAGTGTCTAACTAATGCATGTCTAACTTTTGTCTATGTCTAACTAATGCATGCGTAACTTTTGTCAGTGTCTAACTAATGCATGTCTAACTTTTGTCAATGTTTAACTTTGAATGTCTAACTTTTGTCAATGTCTAACTAATGCATGTCTAACTTTTGTCAGTGTCTAACTAATGCATGTCTAACTTTTGTCTATGTCTAACTAATGCATGTCTAACTTTTGTCAATGTCTAATTAATGCATGTCTAACTTTTGTCTATGTCTAACTAATGCATGTATAACTTTTGTCTATGTCTAACTAATGCATGCCTAACTTTTGTCAATGTCTAACTAATGCATGTCTAACTTTTGTTAATGTCTAATGCATGTCTCACTTTTGTTACTGTCTAACTAATGCCTGTCTAACTTTTGTAAATGTCTAACTAATGCATGTCTCACTTTTGTTAATGTCTACTGCATGTCTAACTTTGTCAATGTCTAATGAATGCATATCTAACTTTTGTCACTGTTTAATGCATATCTAACTTTGTCAATTACTAACTAATCTAAATCTAACTTTTGTCCATGTTTAACTACTGCATGTGTAACTTTTGTCAATGTCTAACTAATGCATGTCTAACTTTTGGTATTAACCTGTTGACTGTGTGACTAGTTATTTTCTGTAACCCCAACCGGTCAGCCTGCTAATACCAGGCTGGGCGCATCTCTCGCCATATCAGCTCTCTTTGCCAAGTGCCAGCTTGTAGCAGAGGGCTTGCTGGGTCAGGACAGAGCGCTTTCTACATGCCGCTCTATCCCAGGTAAGGCCAGCTTACCATTAGACAGCTGCCTAGAGGTATTAGTATCTAGGGGGCTCCCCTGAGTCTGTGTATGAAAACAATCAGTGATGACTGTGAGTAAGACATCCTTGTTGAACCTGGTGCAAACGACAGGTGTAGAACTCCTAAGACGCCACCTCCAGACTTTCACCTGAGGTCTGGTGTGTGGGTGGTGGTGGGAGCAGTAAGCTGCAGTTTTGCTGGGATACGGTCATTGGGTCTACAGCAAGTTGGTCGACAGTCATTAGGTCGACATGGTTCTAGGTCGACATGATTCTAGGTCGACATGGGTTTAGGTTGATAGGTCATTAGGTTGACAAAAGCATTAGCTCGACAGTCAAAAGGTCAACATGGGGTTTTTCACTGTTTTTTGAGCCGACGTGCAGACAGGCGGTATTTCACCTTGATAAAGCCAGGTTCCTGGCGAAATGCGTTGGTGGACTACGAGGATTACCCCTATCCAGTTCTGAACCCTACCACCCTTCCACTATTGGATCCCGAAGAGTCTCCATATTTAGAGTTTATTCATGACCACCAGCAACAATCTGGTATCTTCCATCTGATCTCATCCATGCCCTAATCTGGACGGAGGTGATACACGATAAAAGGAGAGTGCTGCTCCATAACATACCTACCGCCGGCCACATATTGGATGCAAGTAACCAGTCGGTAATAAGGAGACATTATAGGAACAGACCCATTAACTAGTGGACTCTACAAATATGCTACCGTATGAACTGGACTACATTGCTACAAACCTCTTTTTTAACTGCCCAAATCCCCCCCCCCCTTCTCTCTTTTTCTTAACTATAGTATGACATCTTTTATGTTTTTGATAAATAATCTTGTAATTCTTCACCCAATTGGCACTTATATTATTATTATTTACAGTTAATTTATTGCTTAGCGCAGTGTACCCCCGTGTTTGACACAACCATTAGGTCGACATTAAAAAAAATTCTAAATTCGTTTTTTATTTTTTTGTGTCTATGTCAACTTAAGTCGACATGGACACTGTATAAAAAACCATGAAAAATTTATGCTGACATTTTTTAAGTTGACCTAATGCATGTTGACCTTCTTGGGAGTGATTTCAGATGACACCATCGATGGTACCGGTGAAACACCACTTGATTCCCATTCCTAGTGCGGGGGTAAGTGGGGACAAGTAGGGGAGGAGGAGTGAGGAGAGAGAAGGGAGCAAAGTACAGGGACGGATTGCTGGCTGGGAATGGGGAGAATGTAAACATTGATGGTGCCTCCAGCAGCTTACCAGCGTATACTGTTATCGCTGTGCCGTAGCCGGGCCTGGCTTATGTGCTTACACGCCTATCTGCAAGTTTGTCTACATGCCGACACAACTAGGAGCGAAAAACCTGCTTAACTATTCTACACTTGTCAGTTTGGTATCCAGTCCCTGGGTTGACAATGTCTAGGTCGACCACTAATGGTCGACACCTATAAATTGTCGACATACCCCTGTGTTGACCTTGTGTCCACCTGCTGTCAATGTCAACCTAGGGTACGTCAACACCTAGTCACTGTCGACTATTAGTGGCGTTTTCTTACACCTAGTTCCTCTGCGCAGGTTCTACCCCAAGTCCCGGCATCTCTGTGCTCTGTGAACGGTGTTTTAGAGCAGGGATGGGGGAAACTCTCGCCTTCCAGTTGTTGTTGAACTTCACATCCCAGCATGCCCTGCTGCAGCTTTGCTATATGGCCATGCTAGAACTGTAGCAGGGCATGCTGGGATGCATAGTTCAACAACAGCTGGAGGGCCAAATGTTTCCTATCCCTGTTCTAAAGGATAAATGCTAGAATCTGTTTGGTTGCTACGGGCAATATCTAAAAATTCACATTTTGGTAAATAAACTCAAGCTTCTACAAATAAGTTGATGTCGACCAATCAGATAATGCCTCTCTTTACTCTATTGCATCCTAGAAAATAACAGACATAATCTAATTGGTTCCTATGGACAGCATCACATCTTTTCAGTGTTCAGCGTAAAGAATATGAGACCATTTGGGTGAATTGCTGGGAGCAGATTTCCTCTGCAGGATGTTACATGTCCTGCAGCCGCCCAGTTCTGTATCCGTGTTTTCATGCTCTGTGAAGGCACAAAGTCGCTGTTGTTTGCGGACTCCGGCAATGGTCTGGTTGCTGCGTGTCGGTGTGGCACTCTGGTACACACACACAAGGAAATCTGCACACGCCTCATGCACTCACTGACCCAGCTCCAGTTCCAGCCAGTTTCATTGTAAAGCAGCTGACACACTGCAGCATAAGGAGGGAGGGGCGAGACCGAGACAGAGGGGAGATACAGAGGGAGGGGGTGAGACCGAGACAGAGGGGAGATACAGAGGGAGGGAGGGGGTGAGATCGAGACAGAGGGGAGATACAGAGCGAGGAAGGGGGCGCACCGAGACAGAGGGGAGATACAGAGCGAGGAAGGGGGCGCACCGAGACAGAGGGGAGATACAGAGTGAGGGAGGGGGTGAGACTGAGACAGAGGGGAGATACAGAGCGAGGAAGGGGGCGCACCGAGACAGAGGGGAGATACAGAGGGAGGGAGGGGGCGCACCGAGACAGAGGGGAGATACAGAGTGAGGGAGGGGGTGAGACTGAGACAGAGGGGAGATACAGAGCGAGGAAGGGGGCGCACCGAGACAGAGGGGAGATACAGAGGGAGGGAGGGGGCGCACCGAGACAGAGGGGAGATACAGAGTGAGGGAGGGGGTGAGACTGAGACAGAGGGAAGATACAGAGCGAGGGAGGGGGCGCACCGAGACAGAGGGGAGATACAGAGGGAGGGAGGGGGTGAGACCGAGACAGAGGGGAGATACAGAGCGAGGGAGGGGGCGCCCCGAGACAGAGGGGAGATACAGAGTGAGGGAGGGGGTGAGACCGAGACAGAGGGGAGATACAGAGCGAGGGAGGGGGCGCACCGAGACAGAGGGGAGATACAGAGGGAGGGAGGGGGCGCACCGAGACAGAGGGGAGATACAGAGCGAGGGAGGGGGCGCACCGAGACAGAGGGGAGATACAGAGTGAGGGAGGGGGCGCACCGAGACAGAGGGGAGATACAGAGGGAGGGAGGGGGTGAGACCGAGACAGAGGGGAGATACAGAGCGAGGGAGGGGGGCACCGAGACAGAGGGGAGATACAGAGGGAGGGAGGGGGTGAGACAGAGAGATACAGAGCGAGGGAGGGGGCGCACCGAGACAGAGGGGAGATAGGGAGGGAGGGGGTGAGACCGAGACAGAGGGGAGATACAGAGCGAGGGAGGGGGCGCACCGAGACAGAGGGGAGATAGGGAGGGAGGGGGTGAGACCGAGACAGAGGGGAGATACAGAGCGAGGGAGGGGGAGCACCGAGACAGAGGGAAGATACAGAGCGAGGGAGGGGGTGCACTGAGACGGGGGAGATACAGAGCAAGGGAGGGGGAGCACCGAGACAGGGGGAGATACAGAGCGAGGGAGGGGGTGCACCGAGACAGAGGGGAGATAGGGAGGGAGGGGGTGAGACCGAGACAGAGGGGAGATACAGAGCGAGGGAGGGGGCGCACCGAGACAGGGGGAGATACAGAGCGAGGGAGGGGGCGCACCGAGACAGGGGGAGATACAGAGCGAGGGAGGGGGTGCACCGAGACAGAGGGGAGATACAGAGGGAGGGAGGGGGTGAGACCGAGACAGAGGGGAGATACAGAGCGAGGGAGGGGGCGCACCGAGACAGAGGGGAGATACGGAGGGAGGGGGTGAGACCGAGACAGAGGGGAGATATAGAGCGAGGGAGGGGGCGCACCGAGACAGAGGGGAGATACAGAGTAAGGGAGAGGGTGAGACAGAGGGGAGATACAGAGCGAGGGAGGGGGTGCACTGAGACAGAGGGGAGATATGGAGCGAGGGAGGGGGCGCACCGAGACAGGGGGAGATACAGAGGGAGGGGGTGCACCGAGACAGAGGGGAGATACGGAGGGAGAGGGTGAGACCGAGACAGAGGGGAGATACAGAGCGAGGGAGGGGGCGCACCGAGACAGAGGGGAGATATGGAGGGAGGGGGTGAGACCGAGACAGAGGGGAGATATAGAGCGAGGGAGGGGGCGCACCGAGACAGAGGGGAGATACAGAGTAAGGGAGAGGGTGAGACAGAGGGGAGATACAGAGCGAGGGAGGGGGTGCACTGAGACAGAGGGGAGATATGGAGCGAGGGAGGGGGCGCACCGAGACAGGGGGAGATACAGAGCGAGGGAGGGGGCGCACCGAGACAGAGGGGAGATACAGAGGGAGGGAGGGGGTGAGACAGAGGGGAGATACAGAGCGAGGGAGGGGGTGCACCGAGACAGAGGGGAGATACGGAGGGAGGGGGTGAGACCGAGACAGGGGAGATACAGAGCGAGGGAGGGGGCGCACCGAGACAGAGGGGAGATACGGAGGGAGGGGGTGAGACCGAGACAGAGGGGAGATATAGAGCGAGGGAGGGGGCGCACCGAGACAGAGGGGAGATACAGAGTAAGGGAGAGGGTGAGACAGAGGGGAGATACAGAGCGAGGGAGGGGGTGCACCGAGACAGAGGGGAGATACAGAGCGAGGGAGGGGGTGCACCGAGACAGGGGGAGATACAGAGCGAGGGAAGGGGCGCACCGAGACAGAGGGGAGATACAGAGCGAGGGAGGGGGTGCACCGAGACAGGGGGAGATACAGAGCGAGGGAGGGGGCGCACCGAGACAGAGGGGAGATACAGAGCGAGGGAGGGGGCGCACCGAGACAGGGGGAGATACAGAGCAAGGGAGGGGGCCCACTGAGACAGAGGGAAGATACAGAGCGAGGGAGGGGGCGCACCGAGACAGGGGGAGATACAGAGGGAGGGAGGGGGCCCACATAGACAGAGGGAGTGAGAGACAGAGGGGAGATACAGAGCGAGGGAGGGGGTGCACTGAGACAGAGGGGAGATACGGAGCGAGGGAGGGGGAGCACTGAGACAGGGGAGATACAGAGCGAGGGAGGGGGTGCACCGAGACAGGGGGAGATACAGAGCGAGGGAGGGGGCGAGACCGAGACAGAGGGGAGATACAGAGCGAGGAAGGGGGCGCACCGAGACAGAGGGGAGATACAGAGGGAGGGAGGGGGCGAGACCGAGACAGAGGGGAGATACAGAGCGAGGGAGGGGGTGCACCGAGACAGAGGGGAGATACAGAGCGAGGGAGTGGGCGAGACCGAGACAGAGGGGAGATACAGAGCGAGGGAGGGGGAGCACCGAGACAGAGGGGAGATACAGAGCGAGGGAGGGGGAGCACCGAGACAGAGGGGAGATACAGAGGGAGGGAGGGGGTGAGACCGAGACAGAGGGGAGATACAGAGCGAGGGAGGGGGCGCACCGAGACAGAGGGGAGATACAGAGGGAGGGAGGGGGTGAGACAGAGGGGAGATACAGAGCGAGGGAGGGGGCGCACCGAGACAGAGGGGAGATACGGAGCGAGGGAGGGGGAGCACCGAGACAGGGGAGATACAGAGCGAGGGAGGGGGCGCACTGAGACGGGGGAGATACAGAGCGAGGGAGGGGGCGCACCGAGACAGGGGGAGATACAGAGCGAGGGAGGGGGCGCACCGAGACAGAGGGGAGATACAGAGGGAGGGAGGGGGTGAGACCGAGACAGAGGGGAGATACAGAGCGAGGGAGGGGGCGCACCGAGACAGAGGGGAGATACAGAGTAAGGGAGAGGGTGAGACCGAGACAGAGGGGAGATACAGAGCGAGGGAGGGGGTGCACTGAGACAGAGGGGAGATATGGAGCGAGGGAGGGGGAGCACCGAGACAGAGGGGAGATACAGAGCGAGGGAGGGGGTGCACCGAGACAGGGGGAGATACAGAGCGAGGGAGGGGGCGCACCGAGACAGAGGGGAGATACAGAGCGAGGTAGGGGGCGCACCGAGACAGGGGGAGATACAGAACAAGGGAGGGGGCCCACATAGACAGAGGGAGTGAGAGACAGAGGGGAGATACAGAGCGAGGGAGGGGGTGCACTGAGACAGAGGGGAGATACGGAGCGAGGGAGGGGGAGCACTGAGACAGGGGAGATACAGAGCGAGGGAGGGGGTGCACCGAGACAGGGGGAGATACAGAGCGAGGGAGGGGGCGCACCGAGACAGAGGGGAGATACAGAGCGAGGGAGGGGGCGAGACTGAGACAGAGGGGAGATACAGAGCGAGGGAGGGGGCGCACCGAGACAGAGGGGAGATACAGAGGGAGGGAGGGGGTGCACCGAGACAGGGGGAGATACAGAGCGAGGGAGGGGGCGCAACGAGACAGAGGGGAGATACAGAGCGAGGGAGGGGGCGCACCGAGACAGAGGGGAGATACAGAGCGAGGGAGGGGGCGAGACCGAGGGAGGGGAGATACAGAGCGAGGGAGGGGGCGCACCGAGACAGAGGGGAGATACAGAGCGAGGGAGGGGGCGCACCGAGACAGAGGGGAGATACAGAGCGAGGGAGGGGGCGAGACAGAGGGGAGATACAGAGCAAGGGAGGGGGCGCACCGAGACAAGGGGAGATGCAGAGGGAAGGAGGGGGTGCACCGAGACAGGGGAGATACAGAGCGAGGAAGGGGGCGCACAAAGACAGAGGGGAGATACAGAGCGAGGGAGGGGGCGCACCGAGATAGGGGGAGCAAAATACAGATAGGGGGAGAATAGCCTCCGGCTCCGACCACATAAAGACACTCCAGGATGCAGCGTAGCGATGGAAAGAGGACACCAGCGGCATAGAAAGTGACATAGATATGCAATACATAGATTAGATAGAGACGAGAGATTAGATAAAGAGATAGATAGATATAAGATAGGTAATTGTATAGCTATTAGGTAGATAGATAGATATGAGATAGATGCAGGTAGGTATGGGTGGGAATAGATAGATAGATATGGGTGGGAATAGATAGATAGATATGGGTGGAATAGAAAGATAGATAGATATGGGTGGCAATAGATAGATAGATATGGGTGGGAATAGATAGATATGGGTGGAATAGATAGAAAGATATGGGTGGAATAGATAGATAGATATGGGTGGAATAGATAGATAGCTATGGGTGGGGATAGATAGATAGATAGATAGATAGATAGATAGATATGGGTGGGGATAGATAGATATGGGTGAAATAGATAGATAGATAGATAGATATGGGTGGAATAGATAGATAGATAGATAGGCGAGAGGGGGCGCACCGAGACAGAGGGGAGATACAGAGCGAGGGAGGGGGCGAGACCGAGACAGGGGAGATACAGAGCGAGGGAGGGGGCGCACCGAGACAGAGGGGAGATACAGAGCGAGGGAGGGGGCGCACCGAGACAGAGGGGAGATACAGAGCGAGGGAGGGGGCGAGACAGAGGGGAGATACAGAGCAAGGGAGGGGGCGCACCGAGACAAGGGGAGATGCAGAGGGAAGGAGGGGGTGCACCGAGACAGGGGAGATACAGAGCGAGGGAGGGGGCGCACCAAGACAGAGGGGAGATACAGAGCGAGGGAGGGGGCGCACCGAGATAGGGGGAGCAAAATACAGATAGGGGGAGAATAGCCTCCGGCTCCGACCACATAAAGACACTCCAGGATGCAGCGTAGCGATGGAAAGAGGACACCAGCGGCATAGAAAGTGACATAGATATGCAATACATAGATTAGATAGAGACGAGAGATTAGATAAAGAGATAGATAGATATGAGATAGGTAATTGTATAGTTATTAGGTAGATAGATAAATAGATAGATATGAGATAGATGCAGGTAGGTATGGGTGGGAATAGATAGATAGATATGGGTGGGAATAGATAGATAGATATGGGTGGAATAGAAAGATAGATAGATATGGGTGGCAATAGATAGATAGATAGATAGATAGATAGATATGGGTGGGAATAGATAGATATGGGTGGAATAGATAGAAAGATATGGGTGGAATAGATAGATAGATATGGGTGGAATAGATAGATAGCTATGGGTGGGGATAGATAGATAGATATGGGTGGGGATAGATAGATATGGGTGAAATAGATAGATAGATATGGGTGGAATAGATAGATAGATAGATAGATATGAGATAGATAGCTAGATATGGGTGGAATAGATAGATAGATGTGAGATAGATAGATAGATAGATAGATAGATAGATAGATAGATAGATAGATAGATATGAGATGGATACATAGATAGATATGGGTGGAATAGATAGATAGATAGATATGGGGTGGAATAGATAGATAGATATGGGTGGGATAGATAGATAGATATGGGTGGAATAGATAGATAGATATGGGTGGAATAGATAGATACAGGGAGATACAGAGCGAGGGAGGGGGCGCACCGAGACAGAGGGGAGATACGGAGGGAGGGGGTGAGACCGAGACAGAGGGGAGATATAGAGCGAGGGAGGGGGCGCACCGAGACAGAGGGGAGATACAGAGTAAGGGAGAGGGTGAGACCGAGACAGAGGGGAGATACAGAGCGAGGGAGGGGGTGCACTGAGACAGAGGGGAGATATGGAGCGAGGGAGGGGGAGCACCGATACAGAGGGGAGATACAGAGCGAGGGAGGGGGTGCACCGAGACAGGGGGAGATACAGAGCGAGGGAGGGGGCGCACCGAGACAGAGGGGAGATACAGAGCGAGGTAGGGGGCGCACCGAGACAGGGGGAGATACAGAGCAAGGGAGAGGGCCCACATAGACAGAGGGAGTGAGAGACAGAGGGGAGATACAGAGCGAGGGAGGGGGTGCACTGAGACAGAGGGGAGATACGGAGCGAGGGAGGGGGAGCACTGAGACAGGGGAGATACAGAGCGAGGGAGGGGGTGCACCGAGACAGGGGGAGATACAGAGCGAGGGAGGGGGCGCACCGAGACAGAGGGGAGATACAGAGCGAGGGAGGGGGCGAGACCGAGACAGAGGGGAGATACAGAGCGAGGGAGGGGGCGCACCGAGACAGAGGGGAGATACAGAGGGAGGGAGGGGGTGCACCGAGACAGGGGGAGATACAGAGCGAGGGAGGGGGCGCACCGAGACAGAGGGGAGATACAGAGCGAGGGAGGGGGCGCACCGAGACAGAGGGGAGATACAGAGCGAGGGAGGGGGCGAGACCGAGACAGGGGAGATACAGAGCGAGGGAGGGGGCGCACCGAGACAGAGGGGAGATACAGAGCGAGGGAGGGGGCGAGACAGAGGGGAGATACAGAGCAAGGGAGGGGGCGCACCGAGACAAGGGGAGATGCAGAGGGAAGGAGGGGGTGCACCGAGACAGGGGAGATACAGAGCGAGGGAGGGGGCGCACCAAGACAGAGGGGAGATACAGAGCGAGGGAGGGGGCGCACCGAGATAGGGGGAGCAAAATACAGATAGGGGGAGAACGCTCCGACCACATAAAGACACTCCAGGATGCAGCGTAGCGATGGAAAGAGGACACCAGCGGCATAGAAAGTGACATAGATATGCAATACATAGATTAGATAGAGACGAGAGATTAGATAAAGAGATAGATAGATATGAGATAGGTAATTGTATAGTTATTAGGTAGATAGATAAATAGATAGATAGATATGAGATAGATACAGGTAGGTATGGGTGGGAATAGATAGATAGATATGGGTGGGAAT